>NC_088886.1:44995368-45297006 GCF_037157495.1 Lathamus discolor | reverse complement strand
AAACTTGCTGAGGGCGCACTCAATCCCACTATCCATGTCAGCGATTAAGATGTTAAACAAGACCGGTCCCAACACCGATCCCTGAGGGACACCACTCGTTACCGGTCTCCAGCCGGACATTGAGCCATTGACCACAACTCTTTGTGTGTGGCCATCCAGCCAGTTCTTTATCCACCGAGTGGTCCATCCATCAAATTGATATCTCTCCAATTCAGAGAGAAGGATGTCGTGTGGGACAGTGTCAAACGCTTTGCACAATTCCAGGTAGATGACATCAACTGCTCTACCCTTGTCCATCAGTTCCGTAGCCCCATCATAGAAGGCCACCAGATTGGTCAGGCAGGATTTCCCCTTGGTGAAGCCATGCTGGCTGTCACCAAGCACCTTGTTGTTTTTCATGTGCCTTAGCATGCTGTCCAGGAGAATGTGCTCCAAGATTTTGCCAGGCACAGAGGTGAGACTGACTGGTCTGTAATTCCCCGGGTCTTCCATTTTCCCCTTCTTGAAAATGGGGGTTATATTTCCCTTTTTCCAGTCATCGGGAACTTCACCTGACTGCCATGATTTTTCAAATATGATGGCCAGTGGCTTAGCAACTTCATTCGCCAGCTCCTTCAGGACCCGCGGATGGATTCCATCAGGTCCCACGGACTTGTGCGCATTCAGATTTTTAAGATGGTCTCGAACAAGATCCTCTCCTACAGTGGGCCCAAGGTCTTCATTCTCACAGTCCCTGCATCTACCTTCTAAGACCTGGGTGGTGCAGTCAGAGCCTTTGCCAGTGAAGACCGAGGCAAAGAAGTCATTCAGAACCTCAGCCTTCTCCAAATCCTGTGTAGCCAGTTCTCCCGAAGGGGGTTCTGAGCTCCAAGTTTGAAGCCAAGAGGTCTCCCCTGTCACTTGTTCCCTGTTACCGAGGGGTTAAAATCTCCTTTTCTAACACAGCAATCTTCTCTTCAAAAAAGCAGACAGCTACGCTTAAGATGAATTACCATCCAGTGTTTTAATCTAAAGATTCCCACACTGATACACATCAGCTGTCACTCTACATGTCTTTTTGCATCTTTCATACACAGCACAGGGCTCAGGAATCTCAAGTCAGAACTGAAGCAAGCAAGTCACAGCTTCAGCTATGAGGTTTCAAGCTACCCACCTCCCTCTGCTATCACTTACAAACTGATAAACAGCAAGACCCCAGCTGATATACGCTGTACAAGGAGCGACAAACTCAATCCTCTGCCTCCCATCTACATTTCCTGAGGTTCTTTTACTCTCTCAACCAAGACATGTCTTCTCCACAACTCTGGGCACAGCGTTTGAAGATGGATGTTAGTTACTAGACGGCTGGTGTCTTGCAAGGAGAATGAAGGGAGCTTGCGGACTGGGACTGGGTTTTGAGGGGGTTTTAAAGTCTACAGTTCAGTGAAATAAGAGGAGAAGGAACCCATACAATCCAATGGTTTAGCTTCCTCCACTCCACATTTGAGCTTTTCACTCATTCATGGAACTGTGCCACTGAAAGAAAGCTCCTGTGCGCAGACTAGTCATGTATTTTATTGACTGGCAAAGCCGAGTTTGTGAAGTTCCTGCCTCATGGTTACATCTTAACAAATATTTGTGCACAGAAATGAAAGCCAGACTGCTGAAACTGGACAAGAACCAAGGCTGATAGATTATTCACATTTTTTCCTATTCACACACATTCTGCACTTCAAAGAAAGCTTGTAGAATGCTTACATGCCGTAGCCGGATACAAATATCAACCTACATAATGCGGGGGGGGAGAAGAAACACAGTCAGTTGAAGCTGTACATGTTCCCAGACTACTACCTTCCTGTATTTTATAACATGTATCATCAGACAGTTCAAAAGTACAAGTAACACTTCAACAGCTCTACTAGCTGTAAAGTGTACAACATAATTCCATTCTTCCTGAAGCATATCTTATTTGAAAATTTAACAGGTTATTTCTTCCACATCCCCAGCTTCCAAAAAACCTGAATTTACAACAGTTGACAAAATATACACAGGCAAGTCTCTTGTGATACACCATGGGACTGGTATGTTTCACCTTCAGCGCAGGAGGCTGACACCCCATCTTCTAACTAGACTCCCAAATTATTACAAGCAGTTGAACACACACAAACTTTCACTGTCTGACCTACCTGATGAAAAACTACTCAGAATAAAATACACTTTGCAATTACCCAAGGTTAAATCCCTAATAATAGTCTTCAGAGAACATGACCTAGATATGTCAAACATGATCAGAGAGATATATATCGAGACATCTTTAGTTAGTTAAGAGTGCCAGGCTTATTTAAATCTCCTTTATCTGTTCACACCTTGGGTTTTGTTGTATTTTCCATCATTTCTGTAAGCGAAGAATAAAGTTGTTAAACTTGAGAATCTTTTAAATTACCAAAATCTTTCCTTTACTACCTCTCTCATTTACTCAAATAATAATCATCATGATCACCATTTATCAAAAAACAAAAAAGATGTAAAAATAGAATAATGCTATTCACTTTTATGAATAAGTATTCTAATATAGCAGATTATGTACAGATGACCAAAAGCCAGCTTTTAGCATTAGGAATTAGCATTAGGAATTCAGATGTATTTGTTAATATTAATATATGTGTTGTTAACATTAATATATGTGTTGCAGCTCCTATCACAAAATTAAAAGCATAAGAACTTCTGCAAGAAGCCAAAATAATTTTGCCGTTTGAAATTTCCTTTTACAAGATACTCCTTAAATTAAACAATTTTAAGGGAATCTACTAACCCATAAGACAAGTAATGAAACTAATGAACCTGGTTTTAATCAAATTTATAACTGTCCAAGTAACAGCGTATAAAGAACCAATACTGCAGTTGAAAAAAAAAAAAACAAAAACCCAAACCACAAGTGTGACTATAGTTCTCCTTTCATTGTATGTATTTGATGAAATCAATGGGCTTTAATGGTAAAATTCACTCATCCTTATTTATCTTGTACTTAATTCAGACTTCTACCTGTGGTTTACTGCTGTAGTTGTGACAGTGATGCTACAAGACAAAGAACTCAGGGAAGAAGAGCCAGAGGCAAAATCGGCTTTCCTTACTATGCACATCACCCTGTTAAGGTCAGCAGAATATCCAAATAATAGTAAAAAAAATTAAAAAAAATAGTCTAATCACAAGTAAGGAACACACACAGTTTGTAACACAGCACCTATCCTAGTAATAAAGATCAAAAGGAAAATAGAGAAGTAAAAACACCTTCAGGAAAATTCAAGTCCATGCAAAATGAGCGCTTCTAGAACACTCTGTGTACATATCCAGGCTCTCCACATTTCTCTGTACTCATGCTCAAACTTTCATATAACATCCTCCCAATTCCCTCCAGATCACGAATACCTTGCAGTTCTCTCCACCCACATCATCATGCCACAGTTTCTCTGTGTCCCCTAAGTAATTCCCATTGCTCATTTCCATCTCTCTCCAATACCAGTTTCTACAACTATTCCCCAGCCTGTACCTCTAATTCCCCATTATCTTATGTCAGTATCCCACAGTCTCTCTACCAGCCACAGCATGTGTCCTGTGAACAGCATTTCCCCCTCTTTTTCCCCCCTCTCTTAAGAGTACTGTACTTTGTAATTCTGTCAATTAGTTTTCATTGAAACCTGGCACAGAGGTTAAATCTAGTATCAAAATAGCTTTGGAAAAGAGTATCTATTTCTCTTCCGTAACACTGGACACCAAAATATTTTTTTTAAGCTTATGTTCACTTGTGACTTTATTTATACAAAAATTAGCACTGAACAAACCCACTTTCAGAGCTTCAATAAACTGGAAGAAAACACCCACTTTCTTCACAAACAACCTATTATACAGTTGCTGCAACTTGTTCAAAAGAATATTCAAGTACACTTTACTTTCAGTACTTGCACTCATGCATTTATAAAGTCATGAAAACTGTATAGTCCTAAGGAACATCAAAATTTCAGCTACTGTAAAGCACTCTTGAAACAACACAACAGACTGAAGATATTGGTTAAATAGCATTCCCATGGCACAGCTGCTTGCTGCATTTTATTTAAGAGTTGTAATTCTCTATTTGCGAGTGTCATCTAAGGAAACATGTGATCCCTCCACAGTTGCTAGTTAAAAATGAGAGACAGCCTTCCCCTGCAATGTCCTGCTTCAATTTCAAATTTAAACCACATTCAGAAACCAGTTTAAACACTGACTAAACATGAAACCTGTGTGCTAAAGAAGTCCAGATAGTACTTCATAATCAATTGATTTGGTTTATAAATCATACAGTTCCAATTTTTAAGCCAGGAAAACAAAAAAGTCCCAAGAAACTTGTTACTAAAATCAAGGGGGGGGATGGGGGGGGATAATCAATACTACAGTGTAATATAGCTAGTTTAAAGGAACTGATCTACTGTCTAAATTACAAAAAAATCCAACAAACCCTCAAAAAACATTAACTATAACCTGGTCATCTTGTTAAACAGAAGAGTTGCACATACACAGCTATGTGGAGACAGGCTCAATTTTGGCAAATAGGTATAGCGAAAAGCTGGTGTGTGCGTACACTAAGAAATGCACTGTTTTGTCTACACTAATACTCATAAAACATGGAAAACATTCATAACTTACTGGTATTTACTTTGGTGCTGACACAAAACTGAAGAAACTTCTTTCAGTTTTGGAAACACCCTCCCCCAAAAAGTGTAATTTAATTGTACATGTCTTGTTTTGGTATTTTCTGTGTTTCTGTTGTTTCACCTTAAGTTTTTAACTTGAGGAAACAAAACCAACTATTAAAAAGTATTAAAGAAATACAACAACAACAAAAAAAACGGCATATTATACAAGGATTAAATGAGTAGCTTCCTGTTTACCATTAAGCATATTTTCATGAGACCCAAACAAATGTTTAGCTCTTCCCCTCAGTAGTGTTTTTCTTTAACTGCACCCAGAAAAAAGGCATAACAATCATATAGATGCCGCTGCAATTTATTCCCATTGTACTATATTCCCATTGTACTATATTCCGTTTTCTTACATCACCAAAAAAAACCAAACCACCCATGCACTGGGTAAAATAGAATCATTAAAGCTGCAAAAGAGCCAAGTTACCACTTGCTCATGCTAAGCATACTCTATTTGGTGTTATTAACACTCACTTTCATGAGTTCTCAGACTCATGAACAAAATGGAAATGAGGCAGGGGAATAATGACTTTGCTTTGAAGCTCTGGAGATCAAAGCCACATACCTGGATTCATGCTACTATTCTACTACAGCCTTCCTGTTTCTCCAGAGCCAATGTCTAATGGTTTCCTTTTTGGAATATTTTTTTACTATATACTTAGAACACAAGCTATCAGTGGTTCATCTTCAAACCCCCTGTGCATTCTAGGAGCCCTCTCTTTTCACAGCAATCCCAAAAGCAGGATCCACAGTATATCCACAACATCTGCTCATACTGTATTGGATTTGTGTGGCAAGGTTTTGGTAGCAGGGGGACTACAGAGGTGGTTTCAGTGAAAAGTTGCTAGAAGCTTCCCCTGTGTCCAATAGAGCCAATGTTAGCCAGCTCCAGGATGGATCCACTGCTGGCCAAGGCCAAGCCATCAGTGACGTTGGTGTCACCTCTGGGATAACATATTTAACAAAAGGAGGAAAAAACCTGCACAACTGCAGCTGGAGAGAGGAGTGAGAATTGACAAAACAACTCTGCAGACACCAAGGTCAGCTAAAGTCAAGAAGGAGGCGCTCCAGGAGCAACTGCACATAGATTTTTCAGGAGCACAGTTTAGCTTAAGGTGCTCAACAACTTTTTCAGCATGCGCAAATAGACTGTTTGCAGGCCTGTAAATCACTCACCTCCAGGCAGATTTTCTCAAGAACAGCATAAGGTATAACCCACGTGGGCTAATTCCCCTGCCAAACCTAAGTTCCATCTCCAAAGCAAAGAAAATGGTACGAGGGCATGTAAAAAAACAGCTGTAATAGTGGGTTAACACAGACAAAATATTGTTGGGGTTATTTTTCTCCTTAACACACTCAACAACAGATGAGATAGTTGGGTTGAATTTTGCAAGGAAAGTTTCATCTGATAGCAAGAAACCTAGCATAGGAAATAAGAGCCTAGAGGGTTAATGTCTGAGAAAGCTACAAGCAACTAACACAGCTTTATAGTGGGAAGGGAAAGGGAACAACCATGGCTACAGAGTTCCCATATAATTATAGCCTGACTCTTCCCCTGCATCCCAGAAGCTGTGCTTGCTCAGTCCAATCCTAATTTGGGGAAATAAGAACCAACTTCAAACAGCAATTACTCTATTAGACACTACTTTTCACAACACCGCTCTAAAAAACTTCTGCATATTTTTCAGCAGGTTCTTGCATCAGGTCTTCTACATCCTGATGCTCCACTGAACAGGATAATCACAGCCGGTATCTACCTACCACCATGATGGAAAACACTGCCACAGCTTTCATGTTAAAGATGACACACAGGATCAACTGAAGTTGTTTACACTTGGAAAAAGCTTGTGTAAGTAAACAGTTATGACACTGCTCTCCCCCAGGCCTGCATTCTCATACTCTTGCACACATTTATTATTTATCTACGTGCGGACAGAAGACTTTTCTCTCACACTTGCTCCCCCAATCTTAGCACACAACAGAGGGGGAAAAAGCTGATGCTCCAAGCAGTGCGACTTACAGCACAACATGCTGTATCCTCTGGCAAAAATTCCCTCCTGAAGAGTTCGTAACACCAATGCTACCCTAGGCAGATAGCGATTCCCAGGATAGCGAGAGGCGTCTGAAAGACAGTCTAGACAGGCTCTTGCAAGCACATCCCGGAGCAGGAGAAGGGTGTGGCAGCATGAGGCTGGTCACAATGTGCTGTGACAGCCAGCACACCCCTGTCAGTATTCACAGAAATAATCATTTCCTACCATATACCATTTCAACCAGACCACCAAGATCTGCACTGATCTTAAATCTTACCTTGAACTTTGAAATTAACCTGGCATTCATAGGTCACGTTAAGACTAACACCTAATATTGCATTGTTCTAACAGGCAACAGCAGCAAGGGCCAAGTAGCAATGCTCAGAGACTGTTTTGGCTTTGTTCAGGTTATAACGATGGAATACATATAAAATTTGTGAACATACAATCCCAGGCATTGTACCATGACCAGCCCTCAGTGTTCCCTTGAGCAGAGCTAACAAGCAACACAGTAAGTTTATTACACTTAGGATGTAAACAGTGGCATGAGATTCATCCCCTCATGTTCTTGCGTATATTCATAACAACTGCTTCCACAACTGTGATTGCTGCTGCTCAAGTATGTAGAAAACTACTGAAGTCAAGTATTGCAGCAAGATTAACTGTGTAGCTGTCTACCAGTGCTTGTCTGCACCGAAACAGTCTTCACCTTTCAGGAAAGAACTCACAGAGGTGCACTATACTTTGTGCGCTCTAAACAAGATGCATTTGTTATGCACTGAATGAAGTTCCCACATAGCAGAAACATCACATTACTTGTAACATGCTCCTACTCATCTTACATGCCTGTAATCAACGTGTAACAGCTTGACTGAAGTTTGTTTTCCCAAATTAAAAGCTATAAGTAAAAACAGAAAACATAAGCAAGTGCCACAGACACAGTTCGTACAACCTGCTCCTTACGGAGTTTGTAACACTGTTGTGAGCACCGGACAGCCACACTCAGTATCAGCTGAAACACAAGCGATACATATAATGCTCCCCAGGCTTTGAAGTCCATTTTCAAGTTCAAAGCACCTTCCAAACAAAACTGAATTAACACTCATCACAGCCCTGTGAAGTAGATGCCATCAGCCATGTTTTGCACATGGGAAAGCAAAAACTGGCATGGTTGGCCACAGCAGTGATTACTGACCAAACCAGGATTACAATGCGAGTTTCCTGTTTCCAGCCCTATGCTATAGCTAACTCAGTTCTTTCTCTTCCCTCTACACACACGTCTGAAGCACACCCAATTCTGAAAAGTAAAGAAATGCAGCAACACAGTAAGCACAGTATCTCATCCCCACCTGAACAGGTGCATCCAAGAAGCAACCCACCCCAGCCCACGCAGGGCAGGTGAGGGCCATTTGCAGGGATGCTGTGCTCCAGGATGCTCTTGCTACTAACACATACCGCAGATATTAAGGCCAAAACACACCACGAAACCAACCTGACGTGTCACGGCCCTGCCACTCGGGCCGCTCCCCTGGCCTCCCCATGGGAGGACAGTGCCCGCCGCCAGCCGGCTTTCCCCACGTGAAAAAACCACAACGCGCGGCCGCCCCACCTCGGCCCTCTCTGTTCAACTCCCGGAGCAGAGCCGCGGCTCCCCCCGGCTCACCTTCCCCGGCTGGCGCCCAGCTCCTACTTCTCTTCTCGCTTCTGGAAGCTGATGCTGGCGTACGCGCTCAAGTCGTCGCTGGAGTGGCCGCTCCCGCGAGGTTGACCCGGGGGCTTCGGCGGCGGCGGCTGCTTCCCGCCCGGCAGAGCGGCGCCCTCGGCGGGGTGGTGGAGGTGGTGCCGGCGGTGGCTGAAGTCCTTCACCAAGTCCAGGTCGATGTAGTTGAGCCCGTTCTCTTGAGCGGGCGCTGCCCCCGGCTCCCGGCGGCCCGCGGGGGCTCCGGCCGCCTCCCCCGCTGCGGGCCGCAGCCATACGTTCTCGAAGGAGGCCGAGCTGTGCCGCTTCACCTCCTCGGAGCCCCCCGCGCCGCCGCAGGGGAAGGGCGCCCCGAGCCCGCCGCCCGCCGCTCCGCGGGCAGCGCTCGGCGTGGAGGAGAAGGTCTCAGAGCTGTGCCGCCGCCGGCCGCCCTGTGGGTCGGCGCGGATCACCTTGGCGCTCTGGTTGCGGCCAGGGCTGAGGCTGACGCGGGTGAAGGCGCTGCCCGCGCCAGGGCCCCCAAGCAGGGAGGAGGAACGCGGCGGTGCCGCCGACAGCTCGGCCGGTGGCCGCGGCAGCTCCGGGGATGCAGTCGAAGCCGCCGCCGGCGGGGGCTTCTCGGCGGCGGAGCGACCCGCCCGCACGTCGGCGTAGCTGAGCAGGCGGGCGGGCGAGCAAGGGGAAGGGCTGTCAGCGCAGTCCGAGCAGGAGCCCCCGGCGGCGCCCCCCAGCTGCATTATTACATAGTCCCGGCCGCCGGGGGCCGCTCCTCGGCCGGGCCGGGCCGCGGCTGCTGCCCGTGCGGCAGCGAAGCCGGGCGTGTAGGGGGCCCGCGGCGGCCCCAGCTCCATGTTCATGTACTCCTCGCTGCCCGGCGGCGGCGGCAAGCCCAGCCCCAGGACGGCTGAGGGGAAGGCCGGCTTGTCGCCGGCGATGAACTCGATGTTGACGTACTCGCCGGGGCTCTTGGGCTCCGGGGGCAGGAGGAGCGGGGGCTGCTCCCGGGCCCGCGGCAGGGTGCTGGCCTTCGGGCCGCCCAGCGACAGTCGCGTGGGTCGCGCCAGGCGGCCCTTGGTCTGCACGGCCGTGTCCACCTTGCGCGGGGACTGCGCTTGCAGCGGGGGGCCGCCCTCTGTGCCACCGCCACCGCCACCCAGGCTGTCGCTGCTGGTGGAGGAGGATGAGTCCTCGGCGGCGTAGAGGAGGCGGCCGGAGCCGAGAGCGATGCGGGGCTGAGGGCTGCCCTCCTCGCCCGCCACCGCCGGCCCGCTGCCGCCCCGCCGGTGCACGTGCTTGAAGGAGCGCGGCAGCGAGAAGTAGGAGTAGATGGGCTTGTGGTGGGCTGTGGCGGCGACCTCCTCGACACCCGGCTGCCCCACGCCCCCGAAGTAGCAGTCAGGCGGGGTGCTAGTGGTGGAGCCGCTGGCTGGGGACATGTTGATATAGTCGCTGCCACCACAGGGGAGCTTCCCTTCGTTGCTCTCCACTGAGAGTTTTGGGTGGTGGCCGGCGCCATTCGCCCAGATCTTGCCATAGCCCGCAGAGCCGCTCTCAGGGGAGTAGCTGCCGCTGGGGGACATCATCATGTAGCCATTGGAGTCCACCGTGGCTGGAGGGTGGCGGCCCCCCCTGCCGGGGTTGATGATCTGCTGTGGCGCCGATACACTCTTAGGACTCATGGGCATGTAGTCTCCGCCCTTGGGGGGCCCCCCGCCGCTGGGCACAGGGGCTACACCGGGTGACATGGGCATGTACCCATCATCCGTGTGCGGGGCAGAGTTGGTCCGATGATGGCTGCTATCCAGGTGGTGCATCTCCAGACACTCCTCTGGGTAGGAATGAGTGGGTACAAAGGCTGAGTGACGGTAGGAGGGCAGCCGGCTGCTACCACAGGGGTAAGAAGGCAGCATCTCTGTGTACTCCTCAATGGAGGCAACAGAAGACTGTGAGGGTGTCTTCTGATGGGAGATGGTGGGTGACGTGCCTGCAGAATGAGTGCGCTTCCTGAATGCCTTCTCCAAGTCAGCAACCTCCTCGCTGCCACCTCGAGGACAGCATGGCGTGCTAGGGTAGCGGGGCTGCTGCTGCGGGTGGCATGTGCGGGGGATGAAGTGGCCATTGGGGGCTGCAAGGCTGCAGCAGGAGGAGGTGGCCTTCCCCCCCATGCAGATGTAGTTGAGCTCTTCGTCACCCCGAGCTGGTGGGGTGTGTCCCAGTGAATCTGGGGTCACACTGCGAAAAGAGCTGCGGAAGTCACACGGGCTGGAACCATACTCATCAGAAGAAATAAATCCACCATCACTAGGGGAGCCGGAAACCGAAGCACTAGACCTTCGTGGAAACAGGCAGTCTGAGGTGGAGCCATGGCCACTAGTGCTGCTGGATGACAGGCTGACTGGACTGGTGGCTGAAGGAGAGCAGCGTGAAGAAGGCATTGGGATGGACCTGCTGTGGTTGAGTGGAGGATGGAGCCTGGAGTTGCCGCGGTGTCTGTGTGAATGGGTACGGTTGGCACTGGGACTAACCGGGCTACCATCCACAGAGGCAGGCCTTGACATCGTGCCTTCCCCATCACTTGATGCTCGAACCCGGAAAGAGCTGGGTTTGCCACCCGTACCTCCACCACCAGCGGGAGAGGTGGCCGTGACGCTCTCAGTTCTGGACCGGCGACTGAGTCCCACTTGGCTAGGTGGAGGGTTGTTGACGTGGTGCCTACTGCGAAGAGGCACAGAGATGGGGTTGGAACAGTTTGAGGAGGACTGGCTCTTGCTGCGTGGCCTAAATTCCTCACTCATGGCTCGCATGGCCTCCAGGATGGTTTCATGCATGTTCTGTGCCACCACCGAGTCATCCACCTGCATCCAGAACTCACCGGGCCCAGTGACAGCCGAGCGCCCCACCTCGATGAAGAAGAAGTTCTCAGAGTGACCACAGCGGCGGATATTGAGCAGCTGCAGCACCACAGCAGCGGCATCTGAATTCAGTTTCACAAAGCTGATAGTCTTGTTAGTCAGGCACAGGCGGTAGATGCCAATCAGGTTCTTTGTCTGGCCTAGGCCCTTAGGCTTCAGAATTACTTGCCAAACTTCCTTAAAAGCTGGGCCAGGGGCTACCTCACCATAGCTGTCCTCACCTGCTTCCCCCAGCCCTGCACTGCTGCCTCCAAAGGTGACATCGCTGTGGTGGTGGTGGTGATGGTGATGGAGGTGGTGGTGTCCCTTGGCCCTGTTGTGCAACTGCAGCAGTGCTTGGTACCAGCTTTCCTGTTCAGGCTCGCTGTCAGCTGCAATGGCAAAGTGCTCGTCCTTGGTGTAGAGGGCCACCAGGTGCTTGTTCTTGGAGTCAGCCCGTTTGTTGATATTGAAGCAGCTTTCTAATGGGATGGAGCGCTTGGGGGCCCCTGACTTATGTCTCCATTTCTTCTCATTCTCGTAATACTCCAGCCGTGCGGGTCCAGACTCACTGGCTGCCCTCAGCACAAAAAAGCGTTTATGCATGCTCTTGGGTTTGCGCAAGTAACCCACCTTTCTGACATCTGAGAAGAAGCCCTCGTTGTTATCTGTGGGGCTAGCCATGGTGAGAGGCAGTGGAGCTGCTACTGCAGCTAAGCAGTCTGCAAGACCCCAGAACAGCCAAGGCAGCTGGAAAAGGCAACCACCTAAAATAAAATAAAATTCATGCAACAAAACCAACAACAACAACAAAAAAGGCAGCAAAATAGCTCAGGATCCTCTTCTGAGAATGGGACGGGGGAGGGACAGAGGCAGGGTGAGAGCAGCTGTTCAGTGGCAGAGGCAGCTTCCAGCACCAAATCAGAGTTTGCGTTGCTGTTTATGCCCAGATCGCCCTTAGATGGGTAAGCGCGTCCTTAAAAAGTCCAGTCCCGATCAGTCCAGACGAAAGTCTCGTCCCAACAGCAGCCGCCGGGAAAGAGAAACGCATCTTCCCCTGCGGGGGTCGTGCTCCGCTGGGGCCGGGAACGGGCGGGGGTCCTTCCTCCGCTCCCTGCGCCCCTTCCCCCGCTCAAGTTTGCCTCCGCGAGTAGCGATTTCTGTTGCAGATTAAATATCCTCTTGGGGGCGGAGACTGTTTTGCAAAGTCCGGGGTTTGCACCCAAAAATACACGTTGCTTCCCCCTCTCCCCTCTCCTCCAAAAAAGCGAAAACCAAGAGAATAAAAAAAAAAGACAAAAAAAAAAAAAAAAGGCCGCCCACAACGCAACCCCGCTCTTCCCCAAATATCAGCGCTGAGGTTGCTGCGGCTTCTCCCGCTCGGGCGTGCGGAGGAGGCTGGCGACCCCATTCAGTCCCATCTCGTTAGGCAGAGAAAGTGCCATTTCCACACACGGCGCAGCCCGGCAGCGGCGGGAGGGGAGGCAGCCCGAGTGCCGAAGGAACATCCTCTCTTCCTCCTCCTCTTCATTCCAGTCTGCAGCGCCTCAGCGCCCGGCGGCGCGGCCCCCTCCCGTGCCCCAGGCCGGCGGGGGAACGGGCACCGCCGCGGCGACTCCCTCTCCACCGGCTTCTTCACGGAGTTTCCCGGCGCCCCGCTCCAAAGCAGGCGGCGGGGGCCGCGCTCGCCAGTCCGCCCCCCTCCGCCCGCCGCCGCCGCGGCTCAGGCTCACTCCAAGGAGAACAACACGTGACGGCGCCAGTGCGTGGACCATCCCCGGAGCCGCCGCCGCCGCCGCCGCCGCCAGGCTCCGGGCCAGCCCAGCGCCGCGGCCCCGCGGCCCGCCCCGGCCTTCCCCGCCCTCCCTCCCTGCCCTCATTCAGCGCGGCCGCGAGGGCCGCCACCGCCAGGCCCGGCCCCGCTGCACCGCCCGCCGGGGGCCGCGCCCCCATTGGTGCTGCCTCCCGTCCGTCACAGCGGCGGCGGCGCCCGGCCAGGCTGGGACGCGGCGCGTAGTAAGGAGGCGTAGACGCCATTCAGCGGCACGTTATTTATAACCGCGGCCGGCGGCCTCTGCAGTGTGGCGGCTTTGGCCGCGGCGGGCCCGGCGAGGCGGAAAGCCTCCTCCTGCCTTCTTTCCGGCAGCCCTCGGCGCCCACCCCGCACGGCGGGGCAGGCCTGACTGCGGAGCCACCGTCACCGCCCCACCTCAGGGCGAGGCAGCCGCGCGGTCGCGGGCCGCTGTGAGGGGAGCCGCGATCGCCCTCCCCCCCAACCCCGCCCGGGGCCTACGGCGAGAGACGGGGCCTGGCCGGGCGGCGGCAGTGCGGGCGTAGGCGCCCGCCTTCTCCGCCCGGCTGGGGCCCGTTCCGCTCCGTGGGAGCCGCTTCCGGCTAGTACGTGGCCCGAAGCAGCGCGTCCCCTACCCTGCCAGCGCGCTCACTCCCCGAATAAAGCGCTGGCGGTGGGTGGGGGGGGGAGACTGGGCGCTCCCCCATGGCGTGCGGCGGGGAGGCCGAGGGAAGTGCCCCAGAGGAGTTGCTCCCGTGTAGTGTCAGGCAGTTAACCGTATTTCCCAGAACCATTATATGCTAAATTAAACTGAATATTCAACGGGATCTGCTGTTTACAGGGCTGAAATGTACCGTACGCATAACTTACCGCTTAAGTAGGAAACAAGTGTTGCAAGCCAAGCCTAAAAAATAAATTGCTCAACGCTGCCATCTCCAGGACGGTTCAAACTGATCCCAGCTCATCTCTGCATTCCGCAGAAAGGACGTGCTCGTAGGTTTGATCTTCCGTTTACTTGTTTTTCCTAACTCCGTTTCTGCTGCTACCTGACCCTGGATACCCCCCGCGCAGTGCTGGCACTGCTGTTCCAGAGCAGGCTGTTCCCCCGCTGGCTGGAGGTGAAAGCGTGGTAGCAATGCTCAGTCCTACTTCAAGGTAGACACAATAGAAAATGATACTATTGTTTGGATTTATGTAGGTCCAAACATGAAACAAAAAAGTGTGAGGGTTTTCTAATGCGTCCGTGTTACAAAGTTTGTTATCAGGGAGATCATGGTTGTACAATTATTTGAGAAGTTAGCTTGTCAAAAGATGAAAATGTCCTCTGAAGCTGCTGCAGAAAATCGTGGGGAACCCAGACAGGACAACAGGCAGCATGGCAAGCCACCCTCCTGTGCTATCCTACAAATAACATCATAAACCACAGCATTGTTTAAAGTGTTTACCAAACACAGGATGACAATTTGTGACACAGGAGCAGAGTCTAGCTGGTAAGACACAAGGAATGAGAAGGAAAAATACTAATCCATGCTATAACAATAACCTGTATCATTTCATTCTTTCTTCCACTTCACACTGTAGTTCATTATGGCAAAACCAAGTATTTGTACTGAAAGTAAATCTGTTATGGATACTTTGAGATAAAGCTTACTACAAATGCTGCCATCATCAACAAGTAGAATGAGAGAAAGCTGCTCCCCCAGCCCATGCCATGGGCTGCAGGACAGAACTGCAGCCTCAAAGCACAGTTAGATCAGCTATTGTGGCTGTCATTAATGACAAGGTATGTTTTGCAGGCAGAGGGCACCATCACTGTACACACATGTTGCACTGCACATGCTAAAAAAGCAGTGGGTCCTATAGCAAGAGAATAGCTCTTCAACCTCCTCTGTCCCTCCACAAGCATGGGATTGCACATTTGTGCAACAAAATACACGTAGCACTGGGTTTTTAATTAAATATTTTTCACATAGGTAAGGTTAGTAATATTCAGTAATAACTTGTATTTCTCTGTCCCATCCTTTCCCTTTGCAAGTGATACACTGATCCATACATGTGACTGGGTTTCATGATGGAGGATAACAACCATCTGATTTGCACTGTGTTGACAAGGGAAAATGGATTTGAGGGTAAAAGAAGGAGATAGTCCTAGAATTATAGAATATCTCAAGTTGGAAGAGACTCAGAAGGATCATAGAGTCCAGCCCCTGCTCCTGTAACAGTACCACCTAAAACCCATATGACCGAGAGCATTATCCAGATGTTCCTTGAATTCTGACAGACCTGGTGTCATGACTACTTCCTTGGGGAGCCTGTTCCAGTGACCAATCACTCTCTCACTGAAGATGAAGAACCTTTTCTTAATGTCCAACCTGAACTTCCTCTCACACAGCTTCATTCCATTCATACCATGTCCTGTCCACAGTATGTGGGCAGACAGTGTATTTAAATGTGCTCCAATCATGTTGGGAACACCCTCTATCAATAATAACTGATTTCACAGATAAAATGAAATTTGGTTGTTTTTATCTTGTTTTCAAGGAGATTCAGTAAATGTCCCAGAACTGTTTTCAAACCACAGATTTACATCCTTCATCCAGCAGAAATAGCAGGCAATAACTAATACTTCCAGCATATTTTGAAAACTGCTTTTTTAGAGATAGTTTGCATCATACCAGACTACATCTTGGAACTGTTTTCTTGCTGTTTGAGTTCCAAAGCTCTGAAGCTTCTCTGTAAGGTACATAAGCATGCACACCAGCACACCAAAGAGAAGAACATACCCTTGCTTTATCTATTTAAATACTCCCCATGCTTTGCAAGCAAGCTATGAAGAATTCAGGCTGTGCAATTAATTGCAAAGGGGTTAACACACTAGAATATCCTGGCAGAAAATCAAGACATTTCATTCCCTGTATAAATACCCACAGCTATCACAATACATCCCTATCCCTTGATATGAAAAATCTAGCTTCAAGAAAGATGAACAAAATGGAAGTTGCTATTATAGTATCTGTGTCCAAAGCCTATATTCCATACAGCCAAGTTTCTGCAGTACCTTTCATCTCCAAGTTCAGATCACACACCTCAGAATATATTGAAAGTAATAATTCATTTGGAGTCAATACATTTATTTAGTGTCAGAAGGGAAAGGAGTAGAACAAATAAGAACAGATAAGGATCAAAGTTCCTATTTTTATCTGCCTTAAAATGTGGTTGAAGATGAATTTAGCAAAATCCCACGAGGCACAAAGTGCTTAAAACAATTAATTCCTATTGTGTCACTACGGAACCTGGCAGAGGAAATAGGTAAAGGCCAGGAGATAATCAAAACTTGTGTTTTGGTAATGCTGTGTTAGTGGAAAAGCATCTCAGGAAGGCCACTGTGAGCATCCAAATTAAATATGTAGTGCTCCTCTAAATTACAATGAAGACTAGTTTCTCACAAAGCCACTTTCACACATAGACTCTTTGCTATCTAAAAAAAAAAAAAAAAAAAAAAGAGGGTCTGGGTAAATTATATTTTTAGCTCCTCATGGTTTTCTTAATATATTTCAATGAAAAATAGAGTGAAAGTAGGAGTTAAGACTAAACATGCACCCTTAATGTGGGAACAAAAGCCCCCTTTCATTTAACTTCTCAGATGACTGTCATAGGCTGTCTTTTTTCATCCCTCTGCTGTCACTGCTTTTCTTGCTCTTTTTCCTAGCCTTTCTCTCCTGACACATCTCTATGCACTTTGCTCACTTTTCTATATACCTGACTGCTTTGTTAACGGGGCATTAGCCTTGTTATTGCTTTCTTCTACACTTTTAGGGTGCACTGAAAATCTCCCAGGGATGCAAACCAAAAGAAACATTCTCCAAAGGTGAAGTTATAACACTGTAAGCCTGTAAGAAAAGCAGCATAACTTGTTCATCAGCTTCATCAATTCAATTCTCCCACCCCAACTGACCAGCAAGGTGCTTACTCTAACCAATGCTCCCAGCTGCTCCTAAAACACTTGATCTCATCTTCCACATCTAACTCTTCAGTCAAAACAGCTGTAAAAAAAAGTTCTGGACAGAATATTGGGGGGGGGTGTGGGGGTGTGGGAGGGGGGTGTAAAAAAATAAAAAAGAAGCAGGAAATAAAAACTTTCTGAACATTACTTTCTTCAATTTCCTTCCGAGTTTGAATCAAGTTATCCAAGAGGAGGAAGAATGAGCTGCTCTGCAAGGGAACGGGAGCCAGGTGCCAAGGGGCAGCAGGTGGGCAGTGACCACCCCAATAGCAACCCACTCCTGTTGCACTCAAACAGAGTGTACAGGGCAAGCCGACAACAGAAACCAGACTCACAGAATAGATGAGGCCAGGAGGGACCTCTGGAGCTTGGCTAATCCACCCCCCATTTTAAGCAGAGTGAAGCACAGCAAGTTTCTCAGGTCCTTATCCAATTGGGTTTTTAATACCTCCACAAATGTAGATTCCACACGGCTCTGGGCAACCTGTTTTGCTGTGTGACCATCCTCACAGCAAGAAAGTTTTTTCTTACATTTAAACAGAATTCCCTATATTTCAGTTTGTGCCCATTGCCTTTTGTCCTGACACTGGGTACCATGGGGAAGAGTCCAGCTGTCTGTCCATCATACTGACACATTCATGTGGCCTTATTCCAAAGTTGATTTGATTGTATATTTTGCTTAAGCTCATTTGTAGTATTTACTTTTCTACATTCAACAGAAAGGATGAAGCTTGCATGACTCCTTCAAAAACAGTGTGGTTGATTCTAAGTTAGTTAAATAATGACTTAAGTAAACAAGTTGTTTAATTTCTCTGTTAAACCAATGGTAGCAGTGTCAAGATTACAGTGGAAATGCAAAACAAGAGATCTTACATCCCCAACTTCTACTGTCATCTCTCTGAGGCAAATCAAGAACACATATGGAATGTTAATTAGAGCCTTCAAATGTATTACATTACAAACAGTAAGCATATCTGATGGTTAACATCTGTATTCCACTGTATCACAGTAAAGAGAACTACAAAAATCAGTCATCATTTCCATACCTCACTTACTAGGATTGTTTCTGTAGTGCATTCTCGAGTTCATGTATGAAAGTTTTACTCGTATCAGCATTTAGAGCACATTATGTCCTAGTGATTTATTAAGCAACTTTCATCTTAAAAAAACCACACTATTAATTCATACAGATCACATTTTTTGTATTTTTCTACCTCCCTATGTACCTTTGTATCTCTCTGTTTAAAGAAGCCAGGAAAGATAAAACATCATTCCTATACTTTCCTTTGGGGAATATGGATATCCCACTGAAGTATCACTAAACTAACAGGAAGCTAAGCAATACTTTTGGATAATTCCCAGACTACACTGATCAACCTTCAGCTCTGCCTCTATTATCTTTAGATTAACATCTTGTAATATGTTCAGGAAAGGTTTCAATGCTTCACAGACTTTTCTTTTTTTTTTTTTTTTTTTGCTTTAATTATGTCTCCTTCACCACTGACAAAATTGCCCAGAGCATGAATTTCAAAAGGGAAGTTAATCTTTTATCCAGTTTATAATTTTTGTCTCTACATGGCTTAAAGCAATGGTCTCAAGCAGTTTTTGACTGAGGTTTGGGTTTAGTTTTTACCACTGTGGCAAAGTCCACAGAGGTATGAAAATGAAAGCCAAATAGAAGGGCTTGCCCAGGGTTACTTAGTGTCTTGGTCTTGCTCAGTCAGCTTTATTTCATCTTTTAATGCTTCATCATGAATGACAGATGAAGAAGGTAATGTGTTGTGTTACTGCCCACAGTGCTAGTTAGCAATTACAGAAGTGTTGATCCCTACAGGATCTCATGGGTGAAAAAGCCTTCTGAGACAAGAATGAGCTACCTGTCTGCTCACTCTGCTGGAAAGGAGTGAATGGAGCTGGGCTGTCCTCACCTACTACCTGCCACTGAGATGGGTGGACTGTACTTTGGGGTCCACTGTGCCAGAAGCTGCATGGAAAGCATGCAGCAGGATGTTCCTTTGGCCACAAGGACGCTGCCTGTGACCAGCTGTCTTTGCTGCTAGTTCTTGCACCAGTCTGGTCTCAGGTCTGATTACTTCCAAGCAGAATGCTCTGCTGGTATTTGATAACTATTGATTTCTCAGTTGTGCTAATCAGGAATGGCAACCTGAAAATGGGATAACAGGGCAAAAGAGCAAGGAATGGTTTCTAAAGGAAAACGAGTATTACTGTGTTTTTTCAAAGAGTTCAGCAGTTGAGCTTATCTAAAGACTCAATTTATGTCCAGTGATAATGGACAAAATTTATCGATTTTTATCAACATGGGAAGGCATGGACTCATTTCAGAGGCTGCAGCTGTGATTCAGGGTTTCTTGAGCTTTCACTTGTGTGATAGCATCAGGCCTACCGATTAAACACACTTTCTTGGTCTCTGCTCCTTCAAAGAATTACTAAAGGTTCTAAGAGGGGCAGAAAAGCCCCAAGACACTATGTGACGCTGGGCAATAAAGTGGTAAGTATAAATGCATGGAGGAAAAAGCAATTTTGGCTTTACATATTCAGTGACATACTGAGTTAATCACAGCTACTTTTGAAGAAGCTCTTGGAATCATAAGAGGTAGCTCTATGAAAACATCAGCTCAATGCTCTCAAGCAGTCAAAACTCAAATAGAACATCAGAATGGTCAGGTAAAGGAGAAGGAAAAAAAAAGATAACTTGAAAAAAACCTAAGTATAATGTATTGTGCACTTTGTCCTTGCCTACTGTGGAAAAATTCTTCTTTCTGGTCTTGAAAACAACATTAAAGATTGCTCAAACTGAACTAGCAGGCTAAAATTTTTCAGACTGGGAAAAGAGTGCCCAAGAAGGGATAACATATCTAGAAATATCATTACTGGCATCAGGAAGGTGAAAAATGATTGATTGTTCCAATACAAAAGACATGGACTAAAACTAGAAGGCTCAAAACAAATACAAAGTTACTTCTTCAGACACTTTCAGTGAAGCAGTAAAATCATTGCCACAGGATGCTGTGACTTGAAAAAATCAGTGGACTGGGGAAAGTCTGTTCATGCAATACAAAGACATCACAGCCAGCTCTGGAGATTAATGAGGTACAGATCTGCAGAAGCTGGCTGTGTATTCAGGGTAAATGCCACTACTTATGGGTCTTACTGTTGTACATGTCTCTGTCATCAAATAGCAACCTAGGTGGACCTTAATATGATGCAGCACATGCATACTTCTGCTTTTAAGATTAATTTCACTTTATCCTGTAAGAGTTCTTTAAAAACTCTCCACACTTTCCATGTTTGCACAGCCTAGGCTGTGCAGAGCTTCCTATAGGATGGCAAGTTCTGTAAGAAACAGTTATTTATGAGCCATTATTTGACTCAAAATTTGTGTTAACAAAAAATTACACCATCAGTTGAAGGCGATTGCAGAACTAGATTTTGGACTCAGTTTAATGAAAATTCATATTCATGGCACACAATAGGGATTAGTAATCTAGGTATATTCCAATTTTAAAGTTCTTATTCCGATGCTTCAGCTTCTTAAATCAGGAAGCACAATCTAGTAACCTTCACTTCCTATCCAGTAAGAACCAAAATAAGTCTATCCCCAAAACCTCATGATTTGCAAATATTTAATTACAGTATTAGATTGCATATAGTGTATTTTGAGATCACACTGGTGATACTGCACCATGACTTTTCATTAGGCAACTTTTGGAACTTACACTGTATTAAGTCCCTATTATCTCTTTTGTATATACTGCATATTTGGTTTTGTACAAGATATGGTCATTGGAGTCTAACTTTCAGAAGGTTTTGTCAGACTAAAATGTTGACATTTCAAAGCACAAGCTCAACAGGATGTATCTCAGTAATCCTCTGGACACAACACAGTACAGCATCAAAGATGTAGCATCAAGTCCGGACTGAGTATTCTCCACTTAGAGCTTAACGAACGATGAAGCAGTGCAGATGAGGGCTTTTCATCTTTCAACAATTTCCACATTGTACCATTTTAATATACCAAGGGAAAAAAATTTCCTTCAGAGAAATTCATATTTACATTTGTAAAACAAATGTGTTCTACATTTAAGAAACAGTTGTAAACAGTGATATTAATTCTACATTAAACAGGAACATTTAGGAACCTGACAAATTGCTGTAAGGAATCCGCTGACTTTAAAAATCAAGAGCTATTGAACAGGGAAAGATCCAAAGTATGAATTCGATTACTTGCTTAGGATGCCGTACCTCTTCTAAACCATACTCTCTCAATAGTTCCTGGGATGAGACCCAGAATATGTCCACGTGCTAGTGTGTGATGCAAGCACCACTGATGTCATAATCTCACTATTTACACATTGGTTTTCATTACGCTTTACACGCAAAAAGCCTTTGCATATTAGGATCAATTCCCCAGAAAATATATTTGTGATGCCTTCCATAACAAATGGCCTTTCTAGGATGGTCTGAACTGGGCTCATCTTGGAATCGTCTTAACTGGATGTAGTTGTTACCAGTGTGTTACCTCTTTTTATTTTCAGATTTCTGCCAAAGTTTTTTTAACCATTGCCCCCATAAGGAAGCCATGCATCAGGGATCAACAAGTTGTATGGTAACACTTCAGCAGAAGTTGTCATCCAAAGTCTGGTTTTCACTCGATTTCTAGCTGCACCTGTAGCTGATTCAAGTGCACGTCATTACCTCTATTTTTATTTTTTTCCCCCCAGAAAGCCATATTTAAATACAAAAATACAGCATAAGCATGCTCATACATGTTAACTACTGTGCTTTATGTTTTAGTTTGCCCCAGTGGACACAATCTTTATTTGCATTTGGAGGGGGTTTGCCTGGGGTTGTGGGGTCGGGGGTGTAGTAAGCACTAAAGAGATATTTATTTCATATATGCCAAATGATGAGTAAGTAAGCTGCAAGTTCATACATTTTAGCATGCAAAGGAAGGCACTGGAAGAATGTAAATCCCATTTTCACATTATTTAATTTTCTTCATACTTTCAGGACACAATTTTCATGACTGATCTCAGACAAAAAGCAAATTTAGGAAGTATTAGACAAAATACTGTCAATTGTTTTGAGTTCTGCCTACAGGAAAAAATAACCAAAATTAGGCTTTTCCTTTTTAGCACTATTCAAATGTTTTCTTTTCTAGCCTGGTCTAAATAGTTAAAACCCATTCATTTTTCTCAACTCCTAGCTCTACTTAGAAGGTTTGCTGTATAAAATGAAAAGTACCACATGCATTTAAAATGTTACCACAGTAATTACCACTTAAATGATAAATGGCAAATTTAAAAACAGCCATTCTGGGAGACAGCACTGAAGAAACTGGTTTCAGCCTAATGGAAGTTAATAACTGCTACTTACCTGGAACATTGTAACTACTATTGCTTAAATAAGATAAAATGTAATTAACAGGTCATGAAAAAGAATATTCTCAAGAACACCTGCTGATCCTGGTTTCTGCAAGTGTTTTATAGACCCAGCTGAAGGCGCAGCGAAGAACCACTGCAGGTACTCCTCCAGAAGGACCAAGGTCCTGCATGGGCCATGGATGACATCCTGTGCAAACAATTCAGATAAGCTGTGCACCTGAAATGGCACTAGTCAGGACTGACACCTGCCCCTAAGCATTTAAATAACTTGATCAACCCCAAAATGTGATTAGAAATACTAACTTCTTAGATTAGACATACTGATCTTGTCAAGAGCATAGAATAGCTAATGGGGTGTGAAGTGATGGGGGTTTGGGGCTTTGAATTTCAGGAATGCCAAACAATATGGATTATGTTTCCAGAAACACACACATCAATGGGATTCCAATAAATGGAAACTGCCCTATTATGGAGCATTTAGTAATAGTAATAGCAGCTTTTTTTTTTTTTTTTATAATAAAAATGAACAAGAAAATCAGATGTGAAGAATTGTTATGTTTATCTGCCTTCTTAACACATTATTTCTCTAGTTACATTTTAGTATGTCAAATGTTTTAGAATTGAGCAAGAAAATGAGATGCCAGAAAGATGCCAGAAATCCAGCCAGCAGCTTTGCCCTGTAGGCTAAAATTACCTAACTTTTTTCCCCAATTATTATACAATCGTACATAGATTAAACTACTGAAATACTCAGAGATGGTTTATTACTACTCTAAGATCTACCACGTTCAGCAAAGACTGATAAAATAATGGGATTTGTTTTTAATCTACAGTTCTCGAATGTGGTTTGAATTAGAGATGACCTTAGGACCATTATAAAAAAAGTCAATTTTTGGGGTTTTATGATCAAAACAAGCAACTTGAATGCATGCAATTAAAAGCTGTTTACCAAACCAGTATATACAATTATCCCTAAATAAATCTGTCAGTGCTGTTACACTGACAAAACTAAAAGTAATTTATCAGTACACTGATAAATCAAGCAGTGATGTTACATGATTTGTTCCTAACAAGTAGAGAATTACTATTTAACAGATACCGGAGCTTCCTTCCAAAAATTGTCTTTTGAGATTTTTGGGAGCTTAATAATAGAGAAATACATCCTTCTTTCCAAGTATCAGAAATAAGATGGGAAACAGCCTGTCATCCAAGTACAGTGTTGATCTAGCCATAAAACAATTATTGAGCTGATTTCTTATGTAAAAAATATTTCTCTTTTATATCAGTTCAAATCCTGTTTCATTAGTTAACTGAGGAGATCCAAGTTACTGTTAATTCCAGAGCCAAAGTAAACTGTTTCTGTTTACAGTGAAAATATTCCAGCAGAAAGTGCACTATATATATAGAAAGAAAACAAAATACTAATTTATGCACATATGTTTATCTAGAAAAGCTGTATTAGTTGAATTATGGAAAATCTCATTGAGTAGAAAGAAACAAAGAGCCCATTAACTGTGAGGCAAACATTATAAATCAAACATTCACATCAGAGTTTAATTTTTCTCTAATTCTGATACTTCTTTTAGAAGATATATACTATGTCATATCCAATTTACAGAGCCTCTGAAGTTACACAGTTCAGATAAAGGGCAATTTCTATATGGGAGTTTTCAGGTTCCCTCCATTCTCCCTTGTTTCTCAGCCGGAATCTGTACTCACCCCAAGACCAGCATCTTAACAAACCCTACAGCTACAATTACAAATAAAAAAATCTGGCTAGACACTCTTATTGTCAACAGCAGTTGCTTTCCTCAAAATTTAAGCCCAGTTATCTAAACAGCATCTGGTCTCCTCAGTGTGAATGCTAAAATTAGAAAAAACTGCTTGCTGCCCTAATACTGTATTCAGCACAACATAGGTAATGCAAAGAGAACAGAATTTCCACCTCTTTCAGACTGCTCCAATCAATTTACATTAAAAAACTGAGCTGAAAAATCCATTTTCTTAAAACAAAATAACTTTTTTTGTTAACTTTGGACACTGAAAGCCAGATCATTAAATAAATACAGGTGCCTAATCCTCATTACTTTCAAAGAGAACAGAGAGTTTGTTGCAAGAAAGATTGACCATGAAAATGCTACTATGTAATTTGTAATGCTAACAAGTAAAATAGGTAAATGTCTTTTTTTCTTTTACTATGTATTCGCATACAACCACACACACAAGTATTAAATAATAGCATTTATACATACAGTTAAATACATGAATACAACATATTATAAATTATTGCTATCAAGTGATTTCTAGTACTGAAAATTATGTTGCATCTATTTGGCACAGGCAGTGCTACAGCAGCTTCAACCATTTAACAGTCTCTGCTGACAAATGGGAGAAGGTCTCCCCATGCCTGTTATTCTCTGCTGGCTTTTCTAACCACTTTAATGCATTAATTTTTGAGGATGTTTTAGTTGATTTAAATAAATACCTTCTCCCCTCCTATTATGTTATTACAGGCATTAGATTATTCTTTACAAAGCATTACTGGGGATTATTAGTAGCCAAAAGATTCAGAGAACACTGTCCTTGCCATACAGCCCACAAAACCAGAGTCTATGAGCACCCTGTTTCCATGGTCTCCTCGTACAGATTTACATGCTGGTGTTTACATTGAAAGTACAGCTAGTAGCTGTTTTTATGCAAGACATGAGACCAGCTGTGGAGAAGAGGGTCTCAAAGTGGAGAACATCTGCTTATTTTTTTCCTCCGATAAAGACAAAAAAACATTTATCATTTGATTTATCATTTGATGTATTCAGGTAGAGTGAAAAGAGCCAGAAGAGTCCAAGTGGAAACTCTGGGAAAATCAGGATGATTATAAAATGGAGTGGTGGGGAGTGTGTGGAGGGGAGCAAGCAGTAAACTAGTTTAGTTTTGTTTGATTTTAAAGGCTTCCCTACAAGAAACAACAGTGTAATTGGCTGGGTTTAAACCACAACAATGTACGGCTCAGCACAATGCACAGACTGTCAGGACCATGCTCTTAACTTTGCACCTTAAATTTGAAGCAAGCCAGAGTTAAAGGTCTAAAACTCAAGGACTAAGTTTCAGAACACAAAGCTGAGGCTTCCTCATTCTATATAGGTTTTACATGAGACTACTCCCTCCAGCAATCCTATCTTTGCTCTCCTTTTCTTTGCAGGGTCATAGTTCAAGGACCAGATTTCAAGTAATTATGGAGCAGTTTAACTTATTTTCTCACTCAAGATCTCCTCAAGTTTGCATACTTCTGCATTTGTTTTTGACATGTTACAAGTACAAATCTGGTGAAAATACCAAAGTAAAATATTTGACTTATTCGGTCTATTTTGCACCCTATCATTTCCTTGTTGTGACTGGCAGCATTCACAGAGGCTGCTTCCAGACACCCCTTCTGTGTCCATTTGCAGTTCCTCTGTTGGCTTTCACAGACAGAAGTCTTTAAGGATCACACAATTTTCCAATTTGAATATTTTACCAAAAAGAAAATCCAAATGTGCTACTAAACTTATAATTTCTGCAGATTACTACAACTGCCTTACTTCTTCCCCCTTTCATAGGATTAAACTATAAACACAAACATAGTTACTAATTTGTCTGTTTCTTCTGCAGTTTCTAAAAATAGCACCCAGGAGATAGGAACAAATGAATTATGAATTTCACATGGGGACAGGATACCTCTTGGGTTTTTTAAGCCTTTAAAAATCATTTAGCTGTGACAACAGATGCAAGACTGACATCTCAGTTCAATGAAACCCTCAATTTATTCATGCTATCAGTAAAGCTCCAGGTATTGAATGAATCTATAGCCATGCAGTTTATTACTGAGTTAATTCTTTCCTATAGAATAGTGATTAATAATCTCAGCTTCTGTTGTTTAAAACAGACATTTCTCACCACACAATGACAAAGATCAACTTAAATACATGAACAGATTATAAATAACATCTTCCTGGGTCTGCAGAACACCTGAAAACAAACAAACAAAAAAAGTGAGGTCTGCTTTCCCCTAATCATTTGAAAGGATTGTCAGGTCTGGAACTGAAAGATAAGTTACAATATTGCCCTAAGTAATTATTTCTGTATGGAGAATTTCAGCAAAAGCATCCAGCTTTTGTTCTTAACCTCCACTCCAAAGCTGTCCATGTAGTGGGAAAAGTAATACAAAAATAATACCCCAGAGGAATTAATTCTCATAATGAAACACTTTCATATTTAACTAACTTCAAATGTCTTCATTTTAATTAAGCTACTGTAGAATACCCAGTTTCTTCCATCACATTAAGTGCTTTAACAAGCTTCATGTAAAACATAGGTCCAGCTTGGTAAACAGCATTAATGTCCTAAACACTAAACATGTGTACCAAGGTCCTGTGTGTGTGATACACCACACTACATCATCACCAAACAACTACAGTATTAATGGTCTGCTTTTGGTACAAATTACCCTCACTACCTCCTTTTTTTATTGTCAGGGAGAACTCTAAAAACCCAGGTATGAAAAGGTATCAGTCACGCCCTCCTCCGCAGCTGAATCTTGTGACTGATACTGGCATCAGTCACTTCAGAATGTGAATAAACCCATCGGTTACATTATAGGTGTCCTCTTTCTGAGGATTATGGCTGATTAATTGCATTGCAATGTCTTGTGGAAGCAGACTTGTATAGCCAAGACTTTTTTAAATCGGTGATGACAGTCCTTCCTTGGTAACTGCATTCCTCAGAAATTAAGTGACCAGCTTCCCAGACAAAACTTCTGTAAGCAGAAGACAAAACCACTGAAACCTGCTGGCTTACAGCTCCTCATCTAGAGGAGATTAGAAGGACCACGAATTCAGGTTCAAGTGTTAAAATAATTTAAGCATGCTCTCCCACAGCAAGTTAATAGGAAAAAGGATAGAACAAGAGTGAAATAGGAGTTAAGAAATACGGGAAATAGACTCTAAGATTAGAGATGGGAAAAGCCTGGCCCATACGCATGACTTCCCCTGCTTTGTCAACAGGAGAGACCAGACCACCGAGTTCTGTGGATTCAGCATGTGGCAGCCAAGATACGATGCTAATAGCCATGATTATAACACCTTATGTGGGTTTCCAGGTCGTTATGGTCAGAATCAAGGTCTTTCACTGTAGGAGCTCACAATCCCCACTGAAGTCACCTCACCAGGAAGAGGGTCAGATATTAT
Source organism: Lathamus discolor (assembly GCF_037157495.1). Classification (NCBI taxonomy): domain Eukaryota; kingdom Metazoa; phylum Chordata; class Aves; order Psittaciformes; family Psittacidae; genus Lathamus; species Lathamus discolor. Next base: position 45,269,246 of record NC_088886.1, on the reverse strand, counting down.
TAAATCTAAGAAACAAGTAATCTCTTTTGCATACCTGCCTTATTCAGTATGTGAATTGGACCATGCACAATGAAGACTGCAAAGGTGATACGCCCACTGGTCAGATCCTGACTAACTCCTTCCCTACAGTTGCATGAAAGATAAGTCATTTCAGTGGAATCAGCAATGAGTTTGATTGTACACTAGTGAAATATTCAGTAAATGCCTTCTTTAGTGCACAGTGTGAGAGACGGATCTGTTGCCATTGACCTTAATACTACCAATTACCATGCGGTTTGTTGAGTAAGCACTGTGTAAGTGAGCAAGTTGAAAGTATATCCTCTGAATAAAGATCACACAACATAAGCCTACATTAACAAGCCAAAAATATTTGTTAAACTAGTAGAAATTGCACCATATAAAGTCTTCTTTCACTTCAGTTCTACTGCAAAAAATCTCTGCATAATGATCTAGCAAACAGAGACTGCAGAATCATATATAAGCAACAAGGAACAGTTAGGGTTTGCATACACAATCTTAACTTCATAATCTTCAAACCTTTATGAAAACGTATTTTCTATTTTTCTAAGTTATTTTAATCCTTCAGAAATTTCTGACCATGCTTAATTTCAGTCCACTAATACCTATGCCTTTGCTGGGACTACTGTCTCTGTTTTCTCTGCAAAGCAAAGATTTTGCACCAGTAAATGAGCAGATGACTGTCATCACAACATACTACTGAATTAAATAGCTCTAAATTATCTTGCAAGAAAAAAAGAAAACTTGTCGCAGATTAATATTCCCAGTTTTAATTTGTATATGCAAAACTAATGATCCAACATGACCTAAATGGTGAGTGACACTTCCCATTCATTGAAAATGCAAATGGTTAAGGACCTTGAAAAGTAGTGCTTGCAGAGGTCACCTCACTGATCTGTTATCAAAGCTTGCATAATGAAGTGGATGACACAGCCATTAACTTGCATATGGGTTTGTATGTGTCAAAGCAAACCAGCTTAATCTAAAGGTGAATTCAATAATGTTATGCTGAATTGCAGTCCAAAAAAGCCTGCAAAAGCCTATGATTAAGGGTCAGCACATCTGGCTTCTGATTTTATGTCAGCTGCTAACCTTTCTTTGACCTTATCCCCTGCAGACTTTCTAACTGACTATTACTAAGGATATTTTACAATGTCAGTGTGCTGACTCTCACTGTGCAGTGAGAAATACAATGGAGCTTCACCTTTGCTAAGTTAATTTCAAAGCCTCTTCAGTGCACCTGGAAAACTAACATTTTAATTTCCCAAACCTGCAGTAAATTGTCATCTCATATTGGGAGGACATGAATGCAAATTATAGGAAAGTTTATGTTTCCTTTCAAAACAACCATTCCACCCATTAGCCAGTGTGATCTCTGGAATTGCCACGCTTTTCCTGAGAGCATTCTTGACAAAAACATATTCATCCTTAGGGTAGCTGTGTGAAACTAACAGCAGAAAATTTTGCTTTTGCTATAAAGGATATCATTCACACTGCATGAGATTTCCTACTTTACTGACTTTTATTGTTCTTCCATTTATTCATTTCTCTGTATTTGGCAGGTTAGTGCCCCATTTCCATTGTTGATAGGCTGAGGTTTGTTTATGCTTTTGAGTAGGGCAGTCCAAATCTGCCAAAAAAATAAGGACAAAATCTGTTGAAAAGCTGTATCCTTCTTCATAAAAGAAATAAAGCTCACTCTCAACTTGGCTTTCCATTTGCATCAGAAAACAGTCTGTTCATTAGAAACAGTTAGTAATCTTAAATGTTTCTCTAAGCTCCATACCAACTGATTCTTATTACAAGACAAACAAAAATTACAATTTACAAAAGTGAAAGGTAGATAATTACACCAGTACACCCAGTTGCTACATCATGTCCAAGAACACATAAGGAAGGAAATTAAAGATTTGCGAACACCCATACGCAACAGCACACTTTTAGTGAGAATAAATGAACAAGTTTTTCAGCACAATGAATGCCCCAAGGCACCACAAGAATTTACTTCTTAGTAGAAAATGATACATGGAAAATTTGATACCTAAATATTTCAGGAATACTGATCAGTTAGAGCACATTTGGGAATTGTTTGCAACATACTTTTTTGAGAATGATGTGTTATAGGCTGATATAAAAGGAAAAAAAAAAACCCTTTCAAATAATATGCTAGCACTCATACATATTTTTAAAATCTATATTTTTAAAAGCATCAAGATACATAACATAAAAGATATTTCTTTTAGAATTTTAACAATTATCAGCAATTCCCACTTATTTCATCCCTCCTGCCACATTTAGGGAAAATGGAGCTTATCTATGGAAGCCAGCAGCTGTTGTAGCTCTATAATACATATAAATAATACACCAGAAGACTGTGGGACCTTTTGGGGTTACTATTTTAATGAAGCAGTATCACAGTTCTAGTTTATTCCATGATTTCCACTGTATGTATCAGCAGTAAATCTAATCAACTACTTACTGCACTGCTGAACAACAGACAGAACCTACTGGGATGTAGCTGAAACCAATATGAATTTGGAGCTATACAAGCTCTTCAAGCTGCAAGTCCTAAGCAGGGACTGGACTTGTCCATATTATGGCAATTTCAAAGTACCAAATAAGTAACAATCAAATAATAAACAGAAAGTTCAATAACTTAATTATCAACATGACTAAACACTGCTTTCATAAACACATCAAATGTGTTTGCATGCCTGCAAAGCCTTTTAGTCTCTTTTCTCTTTATTACTCTCAACCAAAAAGCAAATCTTCATTAACATTTAAAGTCCACCTGGTTCTCAAAACAGGGATTACACCACCTGTGCTGTCATTCCACAATAGAGCAAATGTAGTCTCACTTCATAGTAATTTCTCCTAGACTGCAACTGCCACCGAGTCTACCTGCCTCTCATTAAAAAAGCCTACCCTGTTAATAAGCAAAAGGACTTTTCATATATGGCAGAAAAAAGATGAAGACATCTGCTGGATGTCATACTGTCACCAACTCCTATGTCCTATGTCCAGCTCAATAACGCAAGCCTTCTATAAGCATCAGTAACTCTATGCACAAAATACATGTTTCCCTTGCTTCCCATGCAGGCTCTTGTTGGCACATAGAGCAGTCTCATTCTGTTTGTGTGAAAGTTTCATATTTTTCCCCATTATGAGTCCCCACAGCCCAGATTGATAGTAGACCCAGCTGTCCTTTATAATTACATTTTAATGACTTAGGACGGTTGTTTGCATTTTGGCAACTTGTTTAATAGTGATGACATTTAAATTGTCACAACTAGGCTTCAAAGTTATCAATTTATTAGATGATCAGGAAACTTCACACCTATGGTGGCGCAGTTTTTTGGCTGCAAACTCAGTAATCCATCAGCACACTGATTTATATAATGAAGGTTATTTCATAGGGATATGCTTTAGTTAATTCAGCCCTGAAAAGGATTAACTTGCACAAATTAAAAGGGTTCTGTTTACTTATTTGTTATTACTTTAGATTGACAGATCCTCTAAAAACACACATCTTGTGTTTTGTCTTCCGTTGCTTTCTTCATTTCAGTATATTGACTTTTCTGTGCACACATCCACTTATTCTTCTCCTTCTGCAAATAAACCTGGGATTTGCAGAATCACATATGATTCCTTCAGAGAAACACTTCTCTGATACACAAACAGAAGCACTCAAATACAGCATAGATTATATACTTGGTAGATTTTTTTGCTAAGCTATTTCAACACCCTTCCCCCAAAGATGCATCAAAACAGGTGCCCAACTTCTTAAATAAATGTAGAAGTCATGAATAGCTGAAAAATAACCCTGATTTGCCTGTTTTGCAGGTTCAATCACAATACTGTCAGCTCCCTGGCATGTTCCCTACACACTGCTTGCTCACCCCTTTCCCTCATTGCTTCCCATTTCCAACCCAATGGCTTCAAGTCTCTGTAAAGTCTCCTACCCACCTCTGTTTGACCAGCTGTTTGGAAAAGAACCACCATTTGGAATGGGCAGTAAAACTGTGTGAGCTTACTCAGAAATCCACCAATGTTCAAGCCCCCCAGCTGACGAGAGGGCATGACTAACAAAAGGTGATGGACAAGCCTATTAGACAAACTGTTATCTTCTGCCATGTCTCCAGGATTTGCATGTGCCCCATTGGCCATTCCCATCACATGGCACAGAGAAGCTTACCTCGACAGAGAAACTGACTATGAGCGGCAGCTTCAGGAAGTGGTGGAGCCGCATGAGCAATCCACGCTAGCTGGCAGATGAGACTGAAACTGGGGAATTGATTCAGAAGTTACTGGGGGAGGTCCACTATAGGGTCTGCCATATAATCTTTACTCTGAGAGTTGGCTTTTATATTCAAAAAGGATAGAAAAACATCTAATGAATGTACTTCTCTTTACATTTTTGACTGGCTTTTCCTCCTTATCAGTGGTATTACCTTCAAGCAAGCAATCATTAAATAAACAGATTTGAAAGAAAAGTAATTTCAAGTACAGATTTCTCCCACTAAATTCCCTAGAGTGCCCACTCTGTAGCCCTTGGGCAAAATCCAGCATATATTTATCTCAAGAATAGGCCAATGATCATTAATCAAGCAAGGCCTGTCGGAAATCTTCACAAGCGGCTGCACAGAATGGTGAGTCATGTCATTGTAACTGATCTAGGTAACCTGCAATGCCAAAAGCTGCCAGAGACCATTATTTTACAGATGATAAGCTGGTAAAGAGAATAAGGACAGTAATTAAAAAATATATTTCTCAAACACATTGGACACAGATCAAAATTAAAACACAGAATGAACAATAAAAATAAATGTGTCAGGTAGCAGAAATATATATTATTCAGCTGCTGAAAGAAAAAGCTACAAATAGACTCTCACAAGCTTTTAGGAGAGGAGTAAGAGGTTCCCAAGGCAATGCCCATGGGAATTCTTTGACTCTGGGAAGTGTGAGGGCTCCTCTCACTAATGGCTGAAAAACTTGCCCTTCTACCTAGAATGCTGGAAGATCCCCAGAAACCTGAACCAGTCCTAGAAAGTTTGCATAAACACCCATGCAGATGGCTAAGCACTGCCTTTATACCCTTGTTGGTCTGCATTCTATGCCAATCAAAAACCTTCTGCCCCAGCCTCTGCTTTGTTCTAGAGGTAGCCTTTGAAGTGTGAGATTCCCTGCTGTGGAGACGGCTTACAGGGACAAGACAGCCAGGGGCTTTATTACTTGTCCTAGCTAGGAGCTAAACTGCCTCCTCTCAGCCCATACAGAGAATGATGTGAGTCTTGCCTGCTCCAGCCACACCCAACCCCTGGAGACAGCCCCTATCTGATCCCAAGCACCTTATGATTTTAATGATTAGAAAGCTCTATCAGCAGAGGATTGACAGGAAATCATCTTCAGCAGAGCGGAAAATAAACTGGAGTGGTAGGACATCAACCTGCTGCAGCTGTCTGCACTATGACAGACCATTTCATGGCCTCAGCTGTGTTGCAAAAGGCAGTCACAGAAGTATAACAAGGAGGCATCTCCCACTACTGTCCCAAGTCTGAAGGAGGCCTTTCATCTGCATTTATTGGTGCCACCAACAAGCAGTACTATGTCTGTCTACACACTTCTGCCTTTGTTCTGAGGAAACCATTACAGCTACAGAAAAGCTACCACAAAAACAAGGGTGAGACTTGGCATTTGAAACTAAGCTAACGGATGTTTATTTCCTACACATACACAAAAGAAAGCATCATCCCCAGCAGACTGACCAGTTATTTCCAGTCAGCTGCTTCTTCCAGTATGCTCTAAAGGTAACAAAGAGAAAAGGCCCTCAATTTTTATTAAACTTGTAAGTGCACTGCTTCTATTTCAGATCTGAATAAATAAATCGTTGTGCACCTGAAAGCTTGTCTCCTTTTCCCATCTATACTACCTGATCAAATAAAATATATTTGCCAGAAAGCTGTGTGTTGTCAGGTTAGAGTGAAATTTCTGCCAAGCTGAACATGAGCAACACCCAGTTACAAAATACAAGCTCCCAGGTTTGGTAATATTCAGTCTTTTTACTTAATTTCATTATAATTCATGCATTATTTTCTGTGCTAAAAATGCTTAAATGCTTCAAAAGATAGTTTAATCTGCACTTAATTTACTTGTCTCCTTTCTGCAGCTTTGTAATTGTGACTGAATGCTTTAAAACCAGAACCAATAATAATAATAATAACACATCTTCGATAGAGCTTACCAGCTTTGAATTGCCACTTCCAGATTTACTACCTTGAATATCATAATTGCTCCTTTCCTTCTCTGGGACAACCTATGTGAAAGGTGCCCAGCCCCATAGTACCCAAGCAAGGGATATAGAAGGCTCAGGAGTGGCAGCTAGGTTCAACAAAGAGCACAAATCACAGGCAGCCCACAGTAATGAGACAGGCTGGGGGCAAGTCTGGGAGATCAGGATCAGCACAGCAGACCATAGAGCCAAAACAAGGCAATGATAGAGTTAGAGACCAATGCTGCTACAAGCCTATGTAGGAAAGAAACCAAGTTCTGGGGCTGACCTTAAATGGGACTCCTGGGCCCACGGGTAGAGGTGTGGGTAGGGAGCCCAGGTGAGGCTGATCAGGGCAATTAAGACCTATCAACACACTCTGAGCCACAAGAGATGTGGTTGTTAAGCTTAGTTTTGTTAAATAAAATGTAGGATGTTAAAGACAGCTTCAGAAAGTCCATTAAATTAAAAACAACAAAACCCAAAACTGAAATCAATTCCAATTTCAATATTATGACATACTATGCTTCCTCACTGCTTCTGGGATTTAAACTTCCAAGGGAAATACAGCTTCTTTTATTGTACAAAAAAATAAAAAGACTGAAGCACGAAGTAAAATGTTAGGATCACTTCCACTGGTATCTTCTTCCAATAGCTTCCCCACCCCTGCCTCTTGACCTCTCTGCAGGGGACATGAGTTGGGCTAGGGAGCATGTAAGTTTCAGAACCAAAGTTAGCATAAAAAGACAGTAAAATGCAGAACCTGGATTCTACTCTTATATTCATGAGAAAATACAGAGGAAGACTTCCAAAAAGGAGCTTAATGTAATTTCTAGAGAAATTCTTTTACTATCTTTTATAAATTCTTCTTTACATGGACTGCCAGATAAAGCCATCCAGTATTGCCTCTGGTTTAGCGCTACTTTGAGAGCTGGCAGCCTGGGAGTGCTATAGATCAATGCTCATCTTCTTGGGGGAGAACACTGCTTCCACTTTCCTGGCATCCTGCAGGCCAGTGGAGCGCATAAAGATGTCACCAGACTACTGATACAACCTTGTGATAAAGCAGTTAAAATTTCATTAAAAATTGGCTCAAACCCCATGTTTCCATAAAGAAAAACATTGCGTGAGTTCTTTATGGAAATGGGAAATAATCACAACATTTTCACAGCTACAGGATTAACAAAAATTCCATACCATCAACAGAATATACTTTAACTTCATGTTTTATATAAACTGAGAATGATGAGATGTAAATTATATTGCCACTGAAAAAAGAACTGTATTCCACAGAATGTTTTCTACCTATAGCATTATTATGGTTAACAACTTTAAGACTGTTTCAGTAATAATTATTTAACATTTTTGTGGTCAAGCAAAATAAAGATAAGTGTTTGCATATACACGTTTTTAAATCAATTTTAGGTGACAGCAGGTTACCCTCTTGTTATTCCATAATCAATAACTTTTTACATCATAGTTTGTTTTCACCTGCAATCTCACACTTTCTTTGATTTTGATACCTTTTTTTAGAAAGCTCTTTAGCTGTGCAGAGGGATTGCCTGGTACCATCTTCTTGGCATACTTCACACATTCATTTCCTTAACCTTGCCTTTTTGTCTACTCTCTTTGCTTCTGGTCACATAAAACAGCTTAGGCTTTTGAGCATGAAAATGCTTTGGTTTAACTGAAGTCTCTCAACACAATGTGGAAGTATCTGGATAAGCAGGAGGTGACTAGATGATCAAACACCCTGTCGGCTGTGGTATGAAACCTTGTTGATTTTAGTCTGTTTCTTCCAGCCCATGTTCAGACCAATGCCATCTTTTATTTTCCACCAGACATTGATTCTATTCCTTCTGGCAGACTACACAAACAGATTAAGAACCTCCAGGATATATTCCTTTTTATCTCTACAAGCTGGAGAGAAAGCATCTACATTTTTCACTCCATTTTTCCATGTTTTATTATGAAGTTATAGCGTTGGTGATGCTGAACTGGAGAAATTGCAACACTAAGGGAAAATTAGTATGGATGGGCTACATAACAAAGTTAATGTCAAATCAAAGACTCCAAAAGAGTAAGCCCCGAATTCATACAAAACATTTGCTATCAGATCTTGTTTCTGTATGTATTTCTCAGAAGGGCTTGCCTCCAGTTTCCAAAGCATTGTGTTGTTTTCAGAACCAGAATGGTAGCAGTGGTATCATAGCTGTGTATAAACTCATAACATGTTTAAACTGCTCCTTTAATCATCTGTACTTTCTTAATTTTATGACAGACTCATACTATTCTATGTATCAGATTCTGGGCTACTGCTTCTCTTGGTTCAGTTCTTTTACTATAACCATGCTTTGACATTCTCACGTTTGTAGGCTAGTCATAACTAGTTCCTTCAAGATTAACATAAACAGTGTTTCAAATACGCCGGTATCAGATTCCCAGCATTAATTAAAACAACATCCTTCAGATATGGATTCAATTTGCATACATGCATTCCATAGCAGGCTGCTCCTTCCCAATTATTTCATGTCAAAAAGCCTCAGTATAAATCTCAGAAAAATGAGTGTTCTAAGACCTGCTCAACAGCTCCTAAAACCTGCTTAAACCTTGTGCTATTAAGCGAAGGAAAGATCTCAATGTCACTTTTTCATTATGGGTCAGCATATGACTAAGCTGTATGTTTACACTGATAATAGCTGTATTATAAATATTTACATGGATTATACAGTTAGCAGTAAGGCGCAAGCAGTGCTAACCGTATGCGTCACTCCTGTGCTAAGTGTACATGGATTATGAAAATGATGTTTTTGTTTATTTCTCCCTTATTTTCTTTCCAAGTATTGAACTCTCTTACTAATCAGGCATACCATACTTAGGAAGCAGAACCTGTATTGTTAATAGTTACCTGAATGGAAAGGGACACATGGATTATGAAAATGATGTTTTTGTTTATTTCTCCCTTATTTTCTTTCCAAGTATTGAACTCTCTTACTAATCAGGCATACCATACTTAGGAAGCAGAACCTGTATTGTTAATAGTTACCTGAATGGAAAGGGACATTTTCTTACCTGAACACTCATTTACTTAGACTCCCACTCTTCCTGTGACTTCTGTTACCCCTGCCATTACCAGTAAGTACCTGAAAATATGGAATATTAACAAATGATTGCTCAGGTTGAGAACTAGGAATAAAGTCCAGATCTTCTAGGTCCCAGAAGAGAACCACAATCTCAGGACTTGTACATCCAGTAATAAGATCTGGACCTTCACTCAGGTAATAAATATGACATCTTTAGGAATTATGGACTGGAATTATGTCTGCATGAAAATGGAGTACACTACTACAAAAAAAAAAAATTGTGCCAATTGTAGAAAACCTGGTGTATGATAGAGAATCAGTAAGCCTACACATTGCAACTCCCACATCTTGTGATTTCTATGAATTATAAGGATTAGCATTGAGGTAACAGATCAGAATGTGCCAAAAACTGAGGAGCTTGAGACAGTGTGCCTAAATGGTGGCACACACTGAATCTGCCCTCCTCTTTTGGCTTCTGCTAGTTCTTGGAAGAGAACACTATGCTGAAGTTGCTTTTTTTGGCAAAGTCTGCTCCTTTAACTTGATCTCCACCCTGTTTCTAGGAATTCAGCCCCTTTCATGCCTGCCAGTCTGCTGAGCTGTGTGCTGGTTTTGGAAGAGCAGAATACAATTTTCTAATAAATTCTATGACATACTTGCATGAATTGCCGAAGTGTTCTATGAAACCTAAGTGCCACATAAATGGTGGCAAAACAGGGCCTTTTACATGTAGCTTCTACCATGGATTTTGTAGGTTTCATTTTTAGTCGCATATTTGCATCATCAGCTTGCCAATATTTCTATGATAACCTATTATTTTAGGCATTTATGATTTTCTCTATGTTCCTTACTGAATATTAGTAACAAAGCTAACACTCTAGATACCTCTATCAAATTTGGGGAATACTACTTAACACCAGTGACTAGCATTCCACACAAGTGAAACTAATGTGTTCCTCTAATTACCTTTAATGAACGATTTAACTTACGGAACTAGTTACTGTTATGCATGGGTCCTCAGGCCTAATTATGCATGTTAATGAGAAGTAGCACCAGTAACCGATATTTTCGCAGATGTTTCTACAATAAACACAATTCAAAGCCTTCCAAGTGAGAAGGTAAAAGGTGCTTTCATCACAGGGAGCCGGTATGTTACCAGAACGTATTCACTGGCCGTTCGTGCGCACCACCCTTAGACACCTCTTATCTTCCCCAATTTGTACTACCCACAACAGCGCCCCTGGCCTGCAGCTCACATAAAGCTGTCAGGAGGCACTGCCCTGCTCCCGAGTGAATACCTCGGCGCCTAGGCGGAGCGCTGCATGCCTAAGCAGCGGGCTTTGTATCACTAGACCACGCTAGACCCGGCTGCCCTCCATTACCACAGCGCTCCCAATCACCTCCCTGCGCACACGCACAGGAGGCAGACCCTAGGAGCCACCTCCCTCGCCGCTGAGTGGTTGGCGCTGTCACGTGGTGCGGCGCGGGGGGCGCTGGGCGGCTGCTGTTGGTGCTCCGCGGCCGGAGAACGTGAGTGCTGAGGCGGGGAGGGGGCGTGCGCGCCGCTGCCGCTGTCGCTGCGGTGGGTCGTGCCGCCGTCGCGCGGAGCTGGGCTGGCGGCGGCTCCCCGCTGTGGGCAGTCAGCCCCGAGGTGCCCCGCCGCCGCCGCCTCTCGGCGGCCGTGGCCCCCTGCTCCCTCAGCCCGCCCCGGAGCGGCTCGGAAGGGCTTTGGCGGTGGCTGTCGTGGCACTGCGAGGTCTCTGCCCTGTGGGCTCCGCTCCTCCCCGCGTGAGCCGAGGCCGGGGCCTGGGTGCAGTGTCCGGCGAGCCGCTGCTCGCTTGTGCCCGGAGGGTGCCTGGCGGTCCCAGACAAAACGCACTTCAGAGGTGCCTGGGCTATGGTAGGCTTTCCCTGAAGCCTTTGGTTCTCCGGAGCTGGCTTTTAGTAAGTTTCTCTTCTCTGAGCTTAGCTCGTTCCCCGTCGCTGAAAGCAGAGCGGCGGAGTGAAGTTTATGGGTGTTTGGAATAGCAAAGTGAGTTTCAGAAATCTCAGAATATCTAATATTTCACTTGCTTATAGCTCTTAGCATTGCCCCTGCCGTCCCCTCTTTTCCCCTTTTCTGTAGGACTCTGCTCTTGCCAGTGCTTTTGAGACGCTAGAAGGAAACAGTGCCTGAAAAAGGTGAGAGTTAAAACCGGCAGAGATGTGGCAGTGCTGGTGCCCAGGTTCCGAAACAGAGATACGACTGTCTTATCAGTCAGCTGCAGCAAATTAATTTTAAATGCAGTGACGCCTTAATATGCACTGCTGCTCATGACTTTGGGTGGTTTCAATTTTTATTTGCTGCGTTTCCCTACACCAGTATTTCTTACAGTTTGTGTAAATAATAAATTGAAAAAAAAAAAAAATCCTCCAGAATGATACGGCTTTCTTTCCTTGTTAGAATGATAGAGTAGTTTAAAGACAGAATCCAAACCTGTGAATAACTTTATCAAACGAAAAGCAGTGTCAAATGTACCTAACTTATATTTGGAGGGCTTTCTTGCGCTTGTGTAAATACTGAGTTTAAGTAAGGCAAGTGTTTGTAAATTGTATTTAAATTATAGTGGGGTCAGCTCAACTTCCTGAGATAGTGCAGTGATCTCCCTGAGGTTGGGTTTTGTTACTTGCAAAAGATTTGAGGTCTTGACAAAAACTAAAACTAACACTTGAGAGTATGTATTTGTGAATTGCTTGTGTATTTAACTAATATTATTTAAAAAGCATTTAATTAGAAAGTAAGCTTCCTGTCCTTCTGTTCTCCTGCAAATTGCAGCCAAATTTTCACTCAAAGCAACACAAGCTAAGGAATGCTTAACTTGTAAGAGCCCTTGTGCTTAACACTTCTGAAGTGGAGTCGGGGGAGCATTGGTTGCTTTAATTATATCACAAAATTCTTGGTATAATTGAGGATGCCCTTCTGGTTTAAATACCCAGTTTTAGGGTTATACAAGTGCAAGTATTGCAATCAAGCTTAAAAGAATCCCCTCACTCCTGACCCTAATTAAAGTAGTTGAACATCTGTGAAGTTAAAATTCTGACTGTGGCCTTATCTGAAGTCCACTGTTTTTCTGATGTATTTTTGTTATCTTAAACTGTGATGTAACTATAAATAATCATTATTTTAGTTCCCTAGTTTGAATTATGTGTAAATGCATCCTACTTTTTTGAGAGGTGGTTACTGATTAGTATGAGATGGGGATAGTAAGAATATTTATCAAACCTTTACCTGTCTTTTTCTTTCCGCAGAACTGGAAAGGGAAGTCTGTTATCTCTCCTCAGACTCTTATGATAAAGTAATTGTGACTGAATGACTACAGAGCTTCAGCAGTAGCTGAAGCTTCAAAGAAAAAAATTAACTTTCGATACATTGATTTTTCTGTCTTGGTCAAAAGTGCTTTATCTGATTATATGTGGCATATAAATTTAGAGGTAAACTATCTCTGGGTTGCTTTTAGGTTTTCTAATAAAAAATCCCTAAACCCAAGCCCCTGACATTGCTATTGTGGCTCCTGTATGGATCGTGAACAGACTTTTTTTTTTTTTGTGGTTGTTTTTCAGTGGAGGAAAGCCTTAGTAGTTTCTAAGGAGAGCTGCTAAAATATAAACTTTGATAAGTGTAAGTCATAAAAATCATATTCATAGAATAGTTAGGGTTGGAAGGGACTTTAAAGATCATCTAGTTTCAAGCCCCTGCCACAAGCAGGGACACCTTCCACTAGACCAGGTTGCTCAAGGCCTTGAACACTTGCAGAGATGAAGCAGCCACAACTTCTCTGGGCAACCTGTGCCAGTGCCTCGCCACCCTCATCGTAAAGAACTTATTCCTTATATCTAATCCACATCTATGCTTTTTAAAGCCATTCCCCCTTGTTCTATGTCATGTCTGTTTTAGACTAAACTAACTTGAATGATTTGGCATTTGCAGCAGATTTTTTTAATATAAAACTTATTTAAGGAAAACCTACTTCTTTTGACAGTATATTTAGAATCGGCTTCTTGACTATAATGAGCTATAATAGTGAAAAGGCTTTTTATTAGGTTGTTGTGTTTCAGGAGCTGATTGATTTTGCATTATGAGGAGGCTGGTGTGATCTTTGTCTCCAGAGGAGAAAATTTGTTATGGTTTAAGCCCAGCCAGTAACTCAACCACGCAGCTGCCCACTCACTACCCCAGCTCCCAGACAGATGTGGAAGAGAATCGAAAGAATGTAACTCCCACACATTGAGATAAGCCCAGTCCAGTAACTAAGGTGTAACAAAAACCCACTACTGCTACCACCAGTCAAAATAAGGGAAATAACAAGGGGGGAGAATAAAACTGCTCACCACCTGCTGACCAATACCTAGCCCGACCCGAGCAGCAATCTGGGCCTTCCGGGTAACTGCCCTCAGTTTCTGTACTGGCCATGACATGCTGTGATATGGAATACCCCTTTGGCTAGTCTGGGACAGGTGTCCTCTCTGCTTCCTCCTGACTTCCCCTCCTCCCTGGCAAAGCATGAGACTGACCAAGCACTTTGTCAGAGTAAACATTACTGAGCAACAACTAAGAGCATCAGTGTTATCAGTGATGTTTCCAGGCAGAAAGTCAAAACACAGCAATGCGCCAGCTATTGAGAAGGAGAAAAATGACCTCTATAGCTGAACCCAGGACAAAATTGAAATACATATTGCTACTGTATGCATTACGAGTAAATCCTTTTTGCTGTAGATTAGGTCTTGGTTTTGAGGCATGTGAATAAACCACAGTGGTTGCCTACTGAAGGTAATGGGGAAACTGAAAGATCAGGAAGGAATGAGCTTAGTGGTAAATTAGGCACATAATATGTTTTCAATAATTTTCTGGATTGTAATTGTTGATCTGAATTTTCACAAGCTGAAGAGGTTTTGAAGACTTTGTTACGTGAAATAATTTTTCTGCTATTGTTAATACAGTACTTTTTTAACCTTAACTTCTACCATTTATTTTTCTTATTGCAACTAGGGATCATTGGGTTTGTTCAGTTTCTAGCTACTGTAAATTTCCTATAACCTATTGTATCAGTCTGGGGGTCAAGCTGGTGTTTCAATAGCATAATTTAGTTTCTACAATAAGTCTTCTAGTCCATGCTTAGTCAACTTTGTTAGCTTCAGGGAAGGTTCTAACAGAGAAATTGTGCTGGTGATTCTAGTTGTACGTGGTAGTGTAACAGCTCCATAGAACTCAAGGACTGTTTGGGCAGTCAGACCGACTGCTGGATTTAAAGCTTTCAAATTTATATCTCTCTGAGAGTGGGGGCCTAAGGAAGCTTGTTGGTTCTAAGTGCTGTGTCCTTGCATGGCACAAGGGGTGTTGCCTGCTATGACTTCAGTGTCATTGTAGTCAACTGAAGAATTTAAAGACTTTGAATTAGAATTGGATGCCATGTAGGAAATGAAGCAGGTGGATAACATATTAAGATATGGATAACATAACATAATGTATTAGGACATTTTTGTGATCATGTTAGTAGTCTCAAGTTATGACAGAGAATATAACTGCTCTTTACAATGATAAACCTTACAGTCCAGTGGGTGCTCATTATGATGTTTAGATTTGTATATTGATCCTAATTCAATTTTAATATATGATAAACATATAAAGGAAACTGATTTCTCTTTTGTGAAAGAAAACAGAAGTCCAAGATAGACAGGGCTTCCAGTGGTATGGCAAGTTAAGTATTATAATGAAATAGTTTAAATAACTGTATTTTAACTAAAGGATGGACAGGTTGCAGCTATTAAGAATTTTTTATTCAAATAGCAGTAGTCAAACTAATAAGGCAGTTAAAACCCTAAATGCTTGGTGTCTCAGGTTATCATACTCAAGATGTGTTGCAGAGTATGAGATTTGACCTAGTCCCTTCAGTTCTTTCCTGCAAAAGCTATCCTGTTTGTTTTGAGGTAAGGTGTCCAAAAGTAGCTTAATATAAATTAACATGTATGTATTTTATTCTGAATAGTAATTACCACACCCTTCAGAAAACAATTTCAAGTTGAAGTTGTTAGCTTAAAAGCTTGGTTTTTTTTAAGGGCTTCTTTTTCGTAGTACTTAATGTTTTATAGTTCTTTAGCCCTCTTTTTAGTTTTCATGCTGAAGCATACAGAAAAAACAGAGCTTCCTTATTCTCACAGAAGACTTTGAAGAACACTTAAAATGTGGCATAAAAAAAAAAAAAAAAAAATACTTTGACCTAGCCTTTTTTCCAGTCATTTTATGTTATTTAACTTTTTGTTTCCCTTCAGCAGAGTAGTTACTGACTTAATTTTTTTAAGCATTTGTATTGCACATGTGTGACTTCTCATACCAAATTCTGAAACATGGGGTTTTTTCAGTTTCAAGTTCAACATTCCTTTGTGAATGAAAGTGCGTTATGCCCTTTAAAGGCATGTTTGATTAATTCCGAAGTCACTCTTTATATTAATTTTATAATTATGTCAGAACCTTGCCTTTTGTTATGAACTGTGTAATTGTACATTTCAAAGCTTATTGTAACTGACAGCTTGAGGTTGACCTGCTCCTTGAATACATATTAATATAAGCAGGATGATTCATTATGTTTCAATTTTTTTTCTTGCCTTTTTCTTTCTTTTTTTGTTACACTTTCCTTCTTCTCCTTTTTCCAGAGTTTGAGAGCGATGGTAAAAGGGTCACGGCTTGCTTCTGTTACAGCTATAGGAAAAGACAGTATAACATTTAATTTAATGGTAAAAGGGTCACAGTTTGCTTCTGCTTTCTTTGTAGCACTCTTTTGCCTTAAAAACACTGTTTCTGCTTCCGTCTTGACTTGGATCAGTCTTCATACTCTGAGACTGAATCGTTATAGATGAGCAGTGTGGGCGTGTTAAGGTTTATCTATGGTGTGGTTTGTGCTCAAGATCTGATATTGAGATGCTTCAAAAGTTTTTATTATGTAGTTTAGTTCTAATCTAGACATGAAGCTGAATGCCCTTTTTTTTTCTGGAGTGCACTGCATTCTGTCCTGGAATACATCTCCTGATCAGTTTAATCTGAGAAGATACTAGTTTATGGATGCTAAGGCCACTCCAGTTTCAGCCACGTGAAGTCAGTGGGGGCAATGGAGAAATGCACTTCAAAATCATATTGGCATATTCCTGATCCAAACTGAAAGAGTAACCCTGGAATTTAATTTTTTAATTTTTTTTTTTTAATTTTTGTCAGTAAAGAGTTATACAATGCTAAAGGGCCTCCATTACAAATCATTTTTGTAAAGCAGTGAGACGCAAGCCTTTCTAGAGGGAAGGGAGGTTGGTGACATATGTCAAGATGAGGATGTGCCATGCAGATTACAGCAGCATCTGTACATCACAGCTGTGTTCATGCCCTTGGTGAACATGAGATGTTAAATGTTTCTGGCTAGTCATAAAAAAATCTCAGGAAAAACTAGGCTTAAGTCACAGTGTAACTATTATTTTTGTTTTAGGAGGACGGCAGTCTGCTAGATCTTGATTCACAGAAACCTTAATCAAAATTTCAGGGTAGCTCTGTCCATTTTAGGTGGAGCAAGGATACAAGGAGAATCTTTAACTTATTACAGCTATAGGAAAAGACAGTATAACATTTAATTTCAAGTGGTATTTACTGAAGTATTTATTACAGGAATTTTCAGTAATATAAAATCGTAATATTTTATGCTTGCCAAGTGAGCAAGGGGGCTTATCACAGTAAAAATAAAAGTTTAAATGTTTTGCCCTTGATTAGTACAAGAGCAAACAAATTCTGAGGATGTTTAGTTCAGACATTTATCTTGAGTAGGTGACAAGAATGCAGACACGTGGCAGCCTAGATGCGAGACAAATAGCCATTTCAAGTCTGTTCTGGAAATTTGTACAGCTTGAAGTGGGTGGCATGTTTTCAAAAAAGAAAAAGGAATAAGTACTTCATTGTTTTAATCCTCATTGGGCTTCTAATAAAGAGAGAAGAGGCTGAGGAAGAATGTTCAAACAGTTGAAAGCTCCATATATTTTGAATTGCATTCCAGAAGGCTCTACAATAACTACTGTTTTCTTTCTTATATCTTTCTTTTATAATCAAATGCATAATGTGTCTTGGCTGACATTTTTGATTTCTCCCAATAATGGGAATGATTTATAATACATACCATTACTGTAAGCCTGGTGTAAGCCATTCCTAGTCACGTTACATGGTTATTTTATGGATATATGCTGCATATGGGTTTCTTTCCCTGGGTGCATATATGTAAAAAGTAGTTAAATTGGAAATTAAGGAGTATCAAAAGCAGGGGTGGAAATATTAAGAAGTCAGACTGTAGTATTTGGCAAGTTAAACAATCTGGTATGGTGAGAGTTTGGTGTTTCCACTTAACTTTAAATGATGTGGACTTTTAAATTCTAACAGTTTTTTATGTCAACAGCTTTGTGGTGGAAAAAATGTAGTTGTGTCAGTGGTACGAGAAAAGTCAGAGGTTTGGGCAAATGCATAGACTTTGGGGATGTTGGTATACCTGGTATCAGAGCTTATAGTATGGAAGAAGAGAAAGACATTGATTAAATTTTTTTAATAAGAAACTTTTTTTTGTAACACTGGTATTAAAAAGTTAAAGGCTGACAATGCGCATCACAGAATCGTAGAATGTTAGGGTTGGAAAGGATCTTAAGATCCTTTAGTTCCAATGCCCCTGCCGTGGATGGGGAATTATCATCATTATATATTATCATCTGCAACAATCAATTTATACTTTAAGAGGTCTTAGGTTATTTGAAATTTGTAGGGACTACAGCTTTGGTCTCTGTATTTGAATTGTGAGGATTAGAAACTGTGTTTTAGAGGCACCCGTCTAGTTAGTTCCAGACTAGTTAGTCTAGGTGCCCTAGTATAAAGTGTGTTTCTACGCTTCCCACTCTGTTTTGGGCATGACTTAGATGGTATGTGGTGTAGGTCTGAGATTAGACCCTGAGGAAAAAAAAAAAAAACAGAACAGTGAATTTTGGTTTAATGTAGCAAGTACATTTACTTGTATTCTGATCTATAGTTGTTTTGAGGATGCTACCTTTTCCTGTGGGTTTTTTTTGGTTTTTTTTTTTTTTCTTCTCATGAAATACTATAGTAAGCATAAATGCAATTTAGAGAGAAATCCAGAGACTAGAATAACACTTTAAGAAGTGGCATTAATTATGTGTATGAACTAGCATGGAAGTATATGCTCCTCTTACTAACATATAAGTGGAGGAGGTAGGCTGACCTCTAGCCTAGATGACGTCCAGCCTCTAGAATCTTTGATGTTGAACCTTGTGTTTGTTTCTTAGTTTGTTTTGTTGTTACAGGATAATATCATTCAGAGGTGACTTCCTTCTTTTCCATGTGTTCACTTAGTGCAGTCCTGCTTTTGGCTGAAATAATTTTCTTCCCGGTAGCTCATACAGTGCTGTGTTTTGGCTTCAGTCTGAGAACAATGTTGATAACACACCCCTGTTGCAGTTTAGCACATTATCATCCATCTGCTCCTGCTTCTATGTGGGATAATGGAGCCAATAGCCTGGAATTAGAGGGTAGGGAAGCCAAGCAGCTGGGTTCACATTCTAGGGAAGGAGGCATTGAAAACGTGATTGGAAAAGGGAGAGAAGTCCTCAGCCTCTGGATGGAAGCAGATAACTGGCAAACCAGAGGTAAACCGTTCTGGGCTGTCTCCCACTGTCAGGATATTGCTGCCTGGGTGCAGAACCTGGTGGTGAAGGTACGCCATGTAGATGCCCATGTACGTAAGAGTCTGGCCACTGAGGAATGTCAGAACAGCCAACAGGTGGATAAAGCTGCTAAGATTGAAGTGGCTCAGATAGACTTAGATAGGCAAGATAAGGGTGTATTATTTTTAGCACGGTGGGCCCGTGACACCTCAAGCCATCAGGGAAAAAGATGCAACATAATAGATGGGCTTGTGATAGAGGGGTGGACTTGGCCGTGAGCACTGTTGCCTAGGATGTTCGTGAATGTGCAACATGCACTGCAGTTAAGCAAGCCAGCTTGCTTAGTCTGTGTCTCAATGTTTGAAAGTTTTGAGAACTAAAAATAGTACTGGCCAAGTTGAGGGTAGCCCTCAGAAGCTACTTGAAATTCAGTGTGTCTTCCTGTCTTCTGCTGGTGATTCCACACTCTAGTAACTCCATGACGTGGCTCTGTATTCTTCAATACAGCTTTCTCCCTCTTCTCTTTATAGGCTTGCACAGTTTAGCTTGATGGCCTTTCTCATTTTCTGTCATAGTAACCCTATTTTTAGGTATATCTAAAACTTTTATAGCCCTTTTTAATCCTGTTTTATCTGGCATAAATAAGGTGGAGATGAATATATTGCTGTAACTGTCTGGATGTACTGTTTGAGTGGACGACTGTTTTATGTGCTGTTCTTGTATGTGATATCCTCCTCAGTTTTTTCTCCATTGCATACTTTTAAACTAAACTTTGAATTACAGTTGCTAGGAGAGCAATAAGAATTTTCAAAGCTTAAATTCAGAAATACAAAACAGAAATTTCTGTTACTTGTTGAAATTGTGACTTCTAATTTTCGTTCTTGGCTCATATGGAATATTATGAAAGTTTTAGAAATGGTCATAAAATAGTTCCTACACATAGCAAAGATAGAAAGCTTGAAAACCAAAACCCAGAGAAGAATTTTTTATTTGTTTTCTTTAAAAAAAATTAAAAAATTCTGATTGAATCAGATATTAGTAAGAACATGTTTGGAACACCCAGGGGTTTTATAGATGATGCAAAGCCTGTCCAAGGACATGAAGGAGAAGTTGCAGGCTTTTTAACTCACAGGGCTTGTCTGGATTATCTCTATAAATACCTTTTATTTGTGTCTCATGCCAGTTTAAAAACTGTGTTGGTTTTTTAATTTGA
Source organism: Lathamus discolor (assembly GCF_037157495.1). Classification (NCBI taxonomy): domain Eukaryota; kingdom Metazoa; phylum Chordata; class Aves; order Psittaciformes; family Psittacidae; genus Lathamus; species Lathamus discolor. Next base: position 45,248,938 of record NC_088886.1, on the reverse strand, counting down.
ATTTTTGTTCTGATAAAAAAAAAAAAAAAGTCTCAGCTGATTACCTTGAAGAATGCACTGTGTTTAATTAAAAAAAAAAAGGCAGTGATGAGCTTGGAAACACCTCTGTGTATGTATAATAAAGCAGATATGGTTTTCTTTCTTTCAGGATTTCTGAAACTTGTATGGCTTTGGATTCAAACAAAAGGCTAGAAATCGGTGTAATCTTCATACTTCTTTGAATAAGAAGTAATAATGCAACGAAGGCAGGGAAGAGTCAATGCTGGACTGCTTTTGCTGCTTTATCAAATTTCTCAAGTTGGACTCCAGAACATTCCTTCCGTTACCCTTGGGGTACTTGTACTGAATATTTTTTTCTTTCTGAATCCTGTGAGACCACTGACTGAAGTGTGTATCAGTGTAAATGAAGGCCTCTACAAAAAGAACTGGCAGCGTTTACTACTTTCTCCTGTCCACCATGCAGATGATTGGCATTTATATTATAACATGATTTCCATGCTTTGGAAGGGAATAATGCTGGAAAAAAAGCTTAAGAGCACATGGTTTGCGTACATAATTGTAGTATTTTCAGTGCTGATTGGAGTTGTTTATATGGCATTGGAATTCATGCTCATGAAAATTCTGGATGATCCTTCATATGAAATGAATTGTGCTGTAGGTTTTTCAGGTAAGGCACATAGTTGGTCCATTTTACGTATGTAAAATATAGGTACTATATAACAATATTAGAATGCAGAAACTGGATAGGTGTACATTTGTGTACATGTATCTGGTTGTTATGCCAGTAAAGTTATCCTGGTTTTTAATTAAAAGCAGGTACTCTATGTAATTGGGTAGTGCTGAGATCTCACTCTAAGATTTAATTTTATTTTTTTTCCCCTCACCAGATTAATCTCTAGTTTCTCAAATAGCCAGATAGCAAGTTACATGTCCCTTTCCTTGAATCATAGAATAGTTAGGGTTGGAAAGGACCTCAAGATCATCTAGTTCCAACGCCCCTGCCATGGGCAGGGACACCTCACACTAAATCATACCACCCAAGGCTTCATCCAACCTGGCCTTGAACACCGCCAGGGATGGAGCACTCACAACTTCCCTGGGCAACCCGTTCCAGTGCCTCACCACCCTAACTGGAAGGAATTTCCTCCTTATATCCAATCTAAACTTCCCCTGTTCAAGTTTTAACCTGTTACCCCTTGTCCTGTCACTACAGTCCCTGACAAAGAGTCCCTCCCCGACATCCCTATAGGCCCCCTTCATGAACAGGTTACATTTAGTGTTACAATTATCCAGGTGATGCAGATTTATGGCTTCTCATGCTTTATGGCAAAAGGTACTAAGATACTGAAGAGCAGGCAGGGCAGATAGATATTGGTGGTGGGCCAGATGGGGTCCCCATCCCATGCCTTACGAGAGACTCATGGCTACGCATGTGTGTGCATACATGCTTTCTTGTTTATGTGTGATCCTGGAATGACAACATTGTTGTCACTGGATAAATTAAGGAATTTTGCTAACCCTTGTTTTCTTTGGTGTTAGAAGGGAAGAAAAAGAAACCTTCTTCATGTGTTTATTCAGTCTATCTATATTGATGTTCAACTCTGCTTTTTCAGGTCATCTTTTCCTTTTAGGTTTTTCAGATTTTTCTTTTTCACACAAATATGTGAGCTTTCTCTTGAGAGGAACTTTCTAAAAACATCCTGAAAGTTCAAGTAAATTATGTGAATTCATTCTGTCATACCACCTATTGCTTGTGTAAAACAGATAAAACAGTTGCAGTCAATGAGAAGTAAATAATCATTATTGTGATTAGAAGCATTTTATCTCCTTTTTTTTTTTTTCAGAATCAAATGATTCTGGAGTTTATAAAAGATAATTTTCCATTCGGAATTTGACCTTCATGTGTATCTTTGTTTTTTTTCTCAGTAATGGTTTTTCACAGCTCACAGAATATTTTTTTTTTTTTGAGTTTTTGTCAATTGTTTCAACTAGAACTTCCACTTTATGTTCATATTATAAGTTGAAAATCATGTTTTGAAAACCTGAATAGGTACAGTAAGTAGGCATATTAAAAAGCAACTTAGAATTGGCTGTTTTACAAGTACATAATTTTTATCCTTGGGTTTACGTTACTGAAAAGTACACTGGAGAAACAGTTTAGAACTGTAGTTGAGGCACGCAACAGTGTGCTTAGTAGTCTGTGAAGCTACATGGCTCTTCGGTTTCAGTAGTTGTTTGCATAAATACTTGGGCATAAGTACTTTTTGCATTATTTCTTCTATTTTGCAGGAGTCTTGTTTGCTTTGAAAGTGCTTAACAACCATTACAATCCCGGAAGAGTCAGCAGTGTCCTTGGATTGCAGATATCCAGTAAATATGCTTGTTGGGTAGAGCTGGTGGCTATTCATTTTATCTCCCCAGGGTAAGTGCATTTGATGTTTCAAAGTTAGGAGAAGAGATTTGGGCTATCTGAAGTAGTTTGAAATATATTATGAAGTGTGTGTAGTATTAGCTGATATCCAAATGGAGCATTGGGGCTAAATCAAGTGTTAAGGTCTGCATTTTTTTCCTAAACGTCCTCTATTTTGTGCTCATTTAAAAATAAGGTACTTAAGTACTGTGCCCAGAAGAAGGTATTACTAAGTATTTGAACTAAGATAACAAAAATTGGTGGACAAGGAAAAGGGACATGTGTTTTCAGTAAAGTAACCAAACTAATATACTGTGATGCCAAGGGCTTCATTGGCAAAACAGCACCCTGCTGTTTGCTTGCTATTTCTGTCCTTATCCCTTCAGTCTATTTCTTGAAGTCTCTCCTCTAATTTTTGATAGAGCTATCATCCAGTATTCTACAGCTTGTAGCGGTTTCACTGTCCTGCAGCATTGTTCATCATCTCCCTCAATTTTCCTGTGTCCTTATCGCTGCCAGCACAGTTCATCTGCCCGTACCTCTGTGAGAATAGTGACTGTCTTCGTTGGCAGATGATTTATGGAGTTCTATGCAAATCAGTAATTTTCTTGTATAATATTTAATAACTGTTCATCACATTAGAGAACATATGTGAAGTACAGACACCAAACTTGGAAGCTACATAATAGCAATTAATATACACTTTTCAGAAAGATGTTTAAAAAAAAAAAAAAGGGTGAGGGTGAGCATTAATGATATTCTCCTTGTCAGATAGTGTGATAGAACATTTCCTAGACCAGAATGAGAATTAAATATTACTTATGTTAAGCACTGGTTTTATTCCTTTATGACTTGCTGCCTGATTGACTGCAGCAAGTAATCCTGTGCTAAAACACAGAACTGCAGAATGCTCTGTTGCACATGCAATTTTAAGTGTGAGCTGGGAAGTCAGTTGCATGGCATTGCTACAAACATAAACCAGATTTTTCAGCGTGTTTAAAAAAAATCTAGGAAAATATAAACTGACACATTAGCTTAATGTAGTTTTTACTAGGTGATATGTTCAATATTACTGTTTATTTTATTATTAAAGAATAATGAAAGAGCTTTATGTCTGAAGTGCAACCATGTGCATATTGTACTATATCTGATAGGGGAAAATGACTTTAGTGGCTGGTTGGTGTTGTTTTTCAGTTGCATTATTGCAGAAATGTCTATGTAAAAGTGTATAGAAGTCCAGAAATAATGTCAAAGAACTTTTATAATTTTGTGGAAACCTACATGGCTGCATGGTGTAAAGAGCCACTACACTGTTGCATGCAGTCTTGATTGTTATGGGGGCCATAGAAGACAAGTAGTTATTTCCAGAAATTCATGTTCCACAGCACAACGTGTTTAATTATTACCTGCCAACTGCCCTGAAAGGACCCATAACAATTGTAGCTCTTGGAACATTTCTCCTACACACTCATGTTCAGTCAGGGCATGTTGTAATACTTGAAGTGTCTGATTAAATGGTGTTGCTTTGTAGAACAAGTTGCATAATTTAGTTTTGAAAAAATAAGAGGTCAGTAATTAAGGCAGGATATTTGTCTTGTCAGAAAGACATGCATGTATTTGGACCTGCCTTAGTGGAATGATGCATCAGGATCACCTGAGAATCCATAACCAATGAAGGATTCAAGAGTAATATTGAGGCTATTGGAAACTTTGATTTGTTTGCTATGAGAGGATTTAGGCTTTTACTGGCATCTGTAAATTCTTTTCTTTCTCATTAATGTTTTAGTTCTAGGGCAAATCTAAAAGCCATGTAATATCCTTCTAATCTTTGCCTTCCATCAAGTAAGGATATTGAGATCTGTGTAAAGGGTGAGTGTCAGGAAGATGGAGCTAGGTTTTTTTCAGTGATGTCCAGTGATAGGACAAGGGGCTGTGGGTGTAAACTGGAGCATAGGAGGTTCCATGTGAACATCAGGAAAAACTTTTTTACTGTGAGAGTGACAGAGCACTGGAACAGGTTGCCCAGGGGGGTTGTTGGAGATATTCAAGGCCCACCTGGACAAGTTCCTGTGTGATGTACTCTAGGTTACCCTGCTCTTGCAGGGGGGTTGGACTAGATGATCTTTTGAGGTCCCTTCCAGCCCTTGGGGTTCTGTGATTCTGTGAGATCTAGGCTTTGTATGGCAATCCTTGGCAGTATTTCTTTGATGGAAGAACAGGCATGTGAAAAGTTATTTTATATTTAATCTGTTTCTTCCAGAACTAGGCATTTGATATCTTAAGTCATTTATTCCTTTTGCATGGAGGTACTCTACCTATACTCACTGTTAAAAGAAAATCTTTGAGGTTGTTTCTGAACTAACTCAAACACGTATCAGATTGATAAAGATGACACTTTGGGATTTGGAAGCTGGGCATAGCAGGTTTTTTGAAACTCAGAAATTTAAGCACAGCAAAAGATGAAAATTATGGATGAGTGGAAAGCTAGGAGTGGAAAAGAGTAGAGGATGTTGGTTTGGTTTTTTCTGGGTTTTTTTTGGTGGGGTTTTTTTTTTTTTTCCAGAGTTCAGAAGTGTCAATACTTGATATTGTGACTGTCCAGAATTGTTCTTTTTGCAGTTTGTCAGAAATTTTCTATTCTGGAGTTCAGAGGATCTCAGAGATGTGTAACATTTCAGTACAGAGAATCATTCACTGCATCTCTGAAAACTGAATTAGGCATTTCTCTAGGCTTCTTTTTGACCTGTGTTTTGGTAGGCATCTGATAATGTTTTGAATATCTGTGAATGATGCAATCAATAGAATATATAATTCTTGTTGAGATTTTTTCTTAATTAGTTTTAAATTTGTTTCCAAACGTTTCTTCAGAACTTTTTCTAAATAAAACGTATCAATGTGTTGATCTGAGTGAGTTCTATTGACTTTTAATTAATTGTTGCTTCATTTCACTTAGGTTCAAGGATCTGCAGGAAATAAAGAAGTTGTTTACCTGTTTCGACTGCAGATCACAGTCGAAGCAGGTAAACGTAATACAGATACAGAGATCCCCCCCAAGAAAACTTCCAAATCCCAAACTAACAGCCCAAAACCCCACAAAAACTAATTTATGTAACACTTGAAAATATAGGAACATATTTTGACGAATGTGTTGCGTAGCGTTAATAACCTTAACCTTATGAGATTGTTTGTATGTATCTATCTTCAGATTTCACCCGCTCTTTTAACTTCTCACTTGTTTAATGCTTAAGGATATCACTGAGTAGTCACTGGTTATCAGTCATATTTACTGTTGAACTGTTAATTATTGGGTTTATTGATGAGTACTATTCCTCATGAACAAAAGGGCTAAGAACAGCTGATCAAAAAACCCCAAAACCACCCCAGGTTTAACAAGGAATGGCATTATGTGGTAAGAACTGTTTTATACCCTTTCATTCTTTTGTCAAGCTTAGCTTTTACTTTTCTACATAATTTTCTCAGTGTGTTACAAAATTAATAACAAGGTTTCCATTTCCATTTTAAGTAGTAATGGCATTTTCTTGCATAGGGCTGTGTAAAATTAGCTGACTTTTACTTATGCAATCATTTAATTTGGTTTCATTTATATTCAGGTAGGTTGCTTAGCACTCCATGACCTGCTTTCTAAGCAAGATTAAATTTTTTAGTCAAGTGCTTAAATTGTCATATGCAGTTGTCTGCTTGTGTTAATTTGGAAATAAACTGTATAAATACATGGATTTGATTCCCATGGTCTCAAAGTATTGTTTTTCAAAAATGAAGTTGCTAGTAGTCACTTTGATATTATTCCTTAGTTTGCTTTCTCAGTGAATGTGTGATTCCTAGCTTTAGAATAGGAATTGCGTGGATGGAAGATCTTTTCACAAAAGGCTGTAGTGGTAGCCTAATCTAAAGACATACTTTTGTTGCTAGATAAGTGGCTTTGTTTTGTGGTAGAATTGCATGTGTAAATAATAATAATAACTACCAGACGGGGGTTTGCTGTTAGGAAGAAGTTATGAAAGTAAGTGATAGGTATAGACTTTCTTTGTTCTGTTTTAATTTGTTGAGTCAGATAACTGAGACCACAGAATTGAAACAACTTGGGATAAGTTCACCAACAGTGAGGAAATGAGTTGTATTAATTGTAAGGGTACTTGACGATATTAATATAAAAATTACTAGAGGCTTGTAAACATTATGTCAGGATATCTCATACATGAAAAGTAGTACAAATGGTTTTCCCTCCAGTGGTACCGGTTTTAATGGAAATTATACAGCCGAATGAAAAAGTGTAATTTTGTTTAGGAGATTTTTCTGAAATAATGTACACATCAGCTTGATGGCAGATGTCTTCAAGAAACAGTATTCATATTGTATAATTATCATTAGTATGAAGTGAATGGTTGAGATAAGATCTCTGGGGATATCTAAATTTTCAAACAAAAAGTTAAATTGAGAGATCATTAGAATTTCTTGGTACCTGGGAGAACAGTAGTTAATATTGATCAAGCTCATTGACATTTAGAGAAAAAACCTGCAATTTAAGAAGTCAGGAACCTTGTTTATATTCCCATTAAAAGTTCAGCTTACGTTGTGGAAACTGAAAATTTTGCTGTGGAAAAAAAAGTCAGTTTTTCTTTATTAACCAGCAAGAAAAAAGGCAGTAGTTTATCATGTTGCAATCATGGAAATGGTTCTTTGTTAGTCCTACTAAAATACACATTGCAGTCAAGACATAAAAATATTAAGAATAGTGTAAAAAGTCTATTTTGGAATCAATTGATAATGGAGGTTGCTTTATCATTGATATTATTAGAGTTCTGAATTAAAGCCAGGTTTGGTTACTGAAAGCAGAAAATAGGGGTAACCTCAGTTTTCTGGTTTAGACAAGGAAGAAAATTGGTAATGTTAGTACAAATGAAAGGAGTTTTGGTAATATGTGCTTGGACAGGGCTTCTTCACAGTGCTTTTTTGATTCCTTTTAAGTTGTTTATTAATTTATTTTCAGCCAAAATCTATGGCATTTAGTCCTAAATTCTGCATACAATTCTGCATATAATCCTGCTTTGTGGGAAAAATAGTTGTAGTTTTGCCTTTAACTTTAATGTATAAAGATAAAATTGGGACCTTCTTGTAGACAAGGAATCCATTACATAAATTTTCAAAAAGGACAATCTACTGAAAATAAAAATTAAATGTATTTATAACAATAAAATGTAATAAAGTTTCAAAAGGAGCGACATTCAGAATTAGTTGTTCAAATATATTTAAGTTCACTGGAAATAAGAGCATCCACTTTGGACTAAGGCATGTGGATGGAAGAACATTAATTGCATGTGTAAAACAGTCATGTAATTTAACAATTCTAATCTACTTTTTTAATAAGAGAATATAGAGGATCTGAGTGAATCTAATCTCAGAATACATGCTCTGAGTTATAACCTCAGAAGGACAAACGTGTATATGTAATGTAAATATCATTTATAGTTATCAATATTTAATGCACTTTTCAAGATGTTCACTATAATAAACTGATAGTGCTTTGCAGGGTCTTAGTAGCCCTGTCATTTTCCTTTGTGAAGCCGAGGCAGTCTGCTCTACCAAAGTGTTTTTAAATCTCTTGCTGTGACCTACATGCATTCATCCTTATCCTATGAATAGAGAATGCAGAGTGTATTCATTCCTACTTGTGACAATCTTTTCCGTATTTTAAGATTATTTTATCTGTGAGATAATTCTTCAATAGACTTAAGTGATTGTAGAGACCACTGCTGAGCAGAAGAGTGCTTCATTTTGTTTCCAGATAGTGCTCCCATTAACATTTTTCCAGTAAAATACATGACTTTTCTATAGTGGTATGGCATGTTGATCTATGTTTTACTGTGTAATTCACTGTGTGCCCAGTGTTCTATCCTGAAAGTCTTCTCTCAGTCACTTGTAGCCTGTTTGTATAGTTGATGATTTCTCTGGTATGTTCAGAACTCTGTATTTATCCTTACAACTCTTAATTTGAATGCTGTGAAAATTAGTTTATGAATTTGTAGAATACCCCATAGTCATGGAAGTACTTGAAGCAAATTATTTACTGTGAACATACGCTTCCATGTTGATTTCTCAAAAGACTCTAGAGCCCTTTCATTCTTAATGCAAATGGCAATGATCTTTTTTTGAAGAAATTGTATGTATAGAAAAGAATTTGGATCTCAGCATTTCACTCATTCTTTTAATTTTGAAAACACTGTTAAAAAGATTGCAGTGGATTTGCATTAATGCTGATCCATGACTAATTGTAGGATTGTACTGATAGTGCAGTAGAAAGTACTGTATTTTATGCTTTAATTTGAAACTGAATGGTTTCAGTAGATCCTACCAAGGCATTTCAACATAATTATGTGGTTTTACTTTTTTATAGATTAAAATTAATTTCCTACCTCCTTAAGTCTTTCAATGCTTTTGGGAAACAGTATTCTGTTCTGTAAACAAGCACTTAAAATCTGTCCAATTAGTTTCTAGCTTCTTCTTGGTATTTATTAGATACTTTTCTATAACTGTATATATACCTACCAATTTTAAGGTAGCTACGAAGAAAAGAAACTCTGCAGTATGTCCTTTCAGGCAAGTCATTTCTCTGTGCTTGGTCCTCCCTTAAGGACTTCATTGGTTACAAGGTCTGCAGTACTCTTTCTGGATCCTTACAAAAAAAAAAAGTTTTCCTTTCCGTCACTCCCAAGATTTTCCTGTTTTGCAGGGCTTCTTTTGCTGGGCATCTGGCAGGGATTCTTGTTGGATTGATGTACACTAGGGGACCTCTGAAGAAGATTATGGAAGCCTGTGCAGGTATATAATTTTGTTCAGTTTATAAAATCTGTGTAAGAGACACTTCTATTTTTAAAATTCAGAAAGCCTTGCATACAGAAATCCAGGCCATTCCAGCAAGTTTTTAGGCAATTTGGTTTTTATGTGTGATTACTTGATAGGTGGAGTACTATATTCATGACTGTGCCATCAAGTTGACCATGGATATGGTGTTTGTACAGTGGGGAATTATTTCTTCAAATATGTGTGCTCTTCACAGGAGGTTTTATCACAGTTTGGTGATACAGTGTGTAAGTCATGTATATTTAGAAGTTTTAAGTGGAAAATAGAGATCAAAACATCAGATTTCCTACCCCACTGGAGTGCACAGGTGTCGAAGTATCGCATGAGTTTAATGTTAATATTGCATGTTTCTATGGCTATCTGATGACTGTTAGGACAGTCAAGCATCAGATCATGCTGCCTAGGGATGTTCATCAGTCTGCATCCTTGGATGTTGTCCTGGGTTCAGCAGTAGCAGTTATTTTTCTCCTTCTTTGTAGCTAGTGCAATGCTGTGTTTTGATTTTTGGCCTGGGAACAGTGTTGATAATGCCGATGTTTTTAGTTGCTGCTCAAATGTTTGGTCTGGCCAAGGACTTTCTGAGCCTCGTGCTCTGCCAGGGAGGAGGGGAAGCTGGGAGGAAGCAGAGACAGGACACCCGACCCAAGCTAGCTAAAGAGGTATTCCATGCCACAGCATGTCATGCCCAGGATGTAACGGGGGGTTACCCGGAAGGGCTAGGAACTGCAGGGTTGGACGAGGTATCAGTCGGTGCTCAGCTGGGGGGAGTGGGGCGAGTTATTGGTCGGCTGGTGTTGAGGTGTTGTATTCTTTCCTCTTGTTATTTCCTTTAGCATTGTTATTATTGGTGCTAGCAGTAGTGATTTGTGTTATACCTTAGTTACTAAACTGTTCTTATCTCAGTCCGTGGGAGTTGCTTTCTTTTCGATTCTCCTCTCCGTCCCCCTGGGAGTAGGGGGAGGGCGAGAAGGGGGGGAGTGAGAGAGTGACTGTGTGACTTATGGATGACTTTTGTTTAAACCACAACAGATGTTTTTAAGACGTAACAAGATAAAGCCCTGACTGGGCAACCTCATCTCATAGCTAACTCTGCTCTCAGTAGAGTTGGGCTAGGAACCTTCCAAGATCCCTTCCAAACTATTCTAGGATTCTGTGATAAAATCCGTGGCACTGCTAGTAACACATGCTATGGAGATCCTGTTGTGTGGCTTAAGACCTGGAGGAAGGAGTGTACTAGTACACAGGTCGTCATCTTCTCCTGTGGATGAGAGCAGAAATAGTACACTGTTATTCCAGTCCTCAGTTTTCTGTGCACTAACCCATTTTTATCAATGAACAGTCTCAGTGCAGAAATTATCCATTATATATTCTGGAGAACATTTGGTAGGTCACTTTCCATACTCGTAGTCTACATGAGTATGTTGCTTAAACATGGCACGTTGCTATAAGATCTGGAACAACATACAGGCTTGCCAATACTATATTCCCTCACTAATGCTAAAAAAATTGATAGCTACTCATGGTCTCATATTTGTGTCTGATGAAACAGACTCTGAAAGAAAGAGTATTTTAAACTTGATTTTTGTATTTTATGAAGACAGGTGTGATTATTTTATTCTAATAGTGCATGTATTATATTTAGGTGGTGTTTTTTCAGTGTCTGACCCTGCCAGGCCAAGGGATTACTATTCGGGTAAGTACTCTCACCTGCTTACCTAAACACTTACTCCAGCTTCACAAGAATAATTTTTGTTAATGATACAAAACCAATGGAGGAGCAAGTTAAATGGAAATATATATAAGATATAAAATATTCTGTGTGTATGTATGCATGCTAAACATCCTACTTTGGGCATGTCTCACCTTTCCTTTTTAGGGACCAGTGGATGTATTTTGTACAAGAGGCTTTAAAAGTGGAATTAAGTTAATGACTTCATAAAATGCTATCCTGGGGAAATAACACCTCTTTTGCAGAAGGTGTAGTGGGGGGAACTGTGTCTAGTGAAAGCAGCCTGCTGAACCTTGGTAAATCTGCCCTGAACTGGCAAATTTATCTGTTCCATTCTAGGACTTCCCCCACCCACCAGGGGACTTTTTCCTTTGAACACTTTTTGTAAACCATGTAATTTACATGGAAAAAGCCCACTCCTCGCCAGAATAAATTTAGGCTTTCTTCACAGTATATACATGAATAGTTGGAATACTGGCATACTTTGAATGTAGCACGTTTGATTCACTTCTTATGTAGGTGGAATCGTATGTGGTGTATAGAAATAATAGTTGGAGGCCTTGTCTAGGAGGGGCAGGAGAGGAGCCAGCTGTGAGAGGGGCTGTGTGTTGGATCAAAGCTAAGGGTTGTATAGCCTAGAATATGTTATCTCCTGCAGTGATTCTTACTCTTTCCTAACCACCTGCTGTAAGAACAAGATAAATATGTAGTGATAACTCCTTCAAATATTTGCCACTGTGCAGTGGCTTGTGGCTTAAGATGTTCTCAGCAGCAAGTTCTATGGAGGAATTTTGTCTTTAATAGCCTGTGGTAGATTCTTCTTTTATGAATTTGTCAAAAGCTCTTTGAATCGGCATGAACTCTTTTAACACCTACATCATCACAGAAGAATTACTTCACAGTTTACTTTCTGGTGTAGAATCTGTCATTTTTGTTTGCTTTGCATCTGCTAGCTGCTAATTTCATTTGATGTACATTAATCCTTCTCTAGGAAGGAAAACTAAAAGAACCTAAACCTTCATTCTTCATGTACTTCATATTCTTTATGTTTTTATGGAATTCAATTCTAGACTCACCATAATCATCTCTTTTTTTTCTCTGGTTGAAAAGTTGTCTATATGGTTACTTATACAAAAACTGTTTTGTATGTTTGATCATTCTTACTATTCTCTGATGCTTAGTAATGCAGGAGTTTATATTTTTTTTATAACCTTTAATAAGTAATATGTGCTTACTCAAACCACAGTGAGCCAAGGTGAGCATTGGTTTTGTTTTCCATGGTGGATTTTGTCATCCGTTATCTACTTCCAATTTCATTACAATGAAATTAATTAAATAAATAATTCCCACAAGTGAGATTAAGCCCTTGAATATTTTTGAAGCTCTTGTTTTGTACTTACTAACCAAAAGATATTGACCTACTTTCCTTACCAACAGCAACAAGGATTGTCATAACTTAAATTGACCCAGGATTTCTGTTATTCCAGTTCTCAAGTAAAAAACACTTCATCTAAAGGCTAGTAAAGAAAGAAAGTTAATATTTTGAAATGAAATGAGATGTGAACATAGCCTGTGTAGTGAGCCACAAGCTCCATGTTTCCATGACTGTCAGTGTCAGCCCAGCTGAAGATGTTCACCTAAGTACACGTACTGTTCAGTCTGTCAGAGCCTGGGTGTGCTGCTTGCATTGCTCTGTATTCCATGTTCATAGATAATAAATTTCCCTTCAGTATCCTGGTACTGCAGGGTGAATGGGACCTCTAGAAGATTTATATTGGTAAAGGTACTTTAATGGCTAACAAAGATAAGAATTTGTACTTGACATTTAAACTCCATAATCTACTGTACAAACACCAGCTGCTTGCAGCTTGGGTGGGTGTAAAAGACCACCCTTGTGATATAGAAGCAGACTGAATAGCCTTTTAATTTGCAATATGTCTGGCATCTGAGAAAAAAACCTCTTCTATGTGCTGACAACAAGGAAGTCTGTAGCTTTTTGCATGTCTTGAGCAGTCCCCAAAATAGCCACGCTGTTGCTTTGAGTTTTTGTGGCAAAAGGAGTGTAATGGAGAGGGTTAACTTGAGCTATCTTGTCTTCCAAGTTTGGCTTTAGATGTAACTAAATTTTTGGTGTTTTTTTTTTGATTTGGTTTGGTTTGGGTTTTTTTTGTTTGCTTATTTGTTTTGTTTTGTACTAAATTAATTTCTCTAAAATGACTTACAACTGCAGTTAAAAAAAAGTATATTTATAGTAATTTCTTGTGTACATAGTTTGTAATTATCTTTCATCCTATTTAAGTGTTTATGGAAGATTTAACCTTTTGCCTGGTGTACAATACAGGTAATAAATTTGGCAGTCTGTGAATGAGGAAAATTCTCTTTGGTGCCATGGGCTAATGCTGTATTTCTTGATAGATTTTTTTTCTGATATTGCTGGTTTATTACTTTTTGCCTTTAAATACCAATTTAAATAGAAAAATAGATAAATTTATGATCAGAACAGACTTCGTTAAACTACAAGCAAACGGCTTTATAAGAAAAAAAATGTTTTAAAGTGTAGTTTAAATATATTTAGTGTTTAGTAACTTAGTTGTTTTCTCTAAGTGCACTTCGTGAATAAAGTATTAGGACGTTTATTTTGATTAATTGGAATACCAGCTGTAACAGAAAAGATTAGGGCAAACTGAGCGCTTATAACTTGATGACAGTGTAAAACATCAAATATATAAAAGCAGTAATAGAACAAACTTAAAATACTACACCCTTTTTATTTCATCAGATAATTTCATGCTTTTAATATCAGAATTTTCATAGCCTTCATTTATGCAGTTTTTTGAAGCCTCCATAAAATAAATTCATAGCTGAGAAAAAGTTTATTCAAATTAACATAATGCAGAGGGGAATGAGGAGACTACAGGAAGACTGCATCCCAAGTGTGTATGTATAACAGCTAAATGGTATTCTGTAGGCAGTTTTGCTTTTCTGTAGAATAGTCTCTTAAATTTAGCCAGTAGGTCTTAAAGGCCTTTAACGTTTGTTTAAAATGACTGTAATGCATACAGATGAAAAGACAAAAATATTTTCTGGCCAGAGGAGTTGCTGATCACTTGAAATGGCAGAATTTCAGGTTACTGGAGGGTAATACAAAGTGTTCACTGCACGACATATAAAAATTCTCCCCATGTCAACTGTATGTTCCAAAAAGGAAAAATTTGCAAACAGACAAAATTAAATATTTTTGCTCTGTGTCTAATGTATACATACATCTTTGTACACATACAGGTGTATATAAAATACCTGTAGGAGTATGTGCATAATAGATATATGCGACCAGCAGGTCGAATGATGTGATCCTGCCCCTGTACTCTGCTCTTGCATGGCCTCACCTAGACTATTGTGTGCGGTTCTGGTGTCCTCAACATAAAAAGGACATGGAGCTGTTGGAACAAGTCCAGAGGAGGGCCAGAAGGATGATCAGGGGGCTGGAGCATCTCCCATATGAAAATAGGCTGAGAAAGTTGGGGCTGTTCAGCCTGGAGAAGAGAAGGCTGCGTGGAGACCTCATAGCAGCCTTCCAGTACCTGAAGGGGGCCTATAGGGATGCTGGGGAGGGACTCTTTGTCAGGGACTGTAGTGACAGGACAAGGGGTAACGGGTTAAAACTTAAACAGGGGAAGTTTAGATTGGATATAAGGAGGGAATTCTTTCCTGTTAAGGTGGTGAGGCACTGGAATGGGTTTCCCAGGGAAGTTGTGAATGCTCCATTCCTGGCAGTGTTCAAGGCCAGGTTGGATGAAGCCTTGGGTGGGATGATTCAGTGTGAGGTGTCCCTGTGCATGGCAGGGGTGTTGGAACTAGATGATCTTGAGGTCCTTCCCAACCCTAACTATTCTATGATTCTATATCTGTGTACTCCTGTGTAGAATAGTGTGCAGTGTTCCGTTTTTCCTGCTTTTCCAGTTTAAGGTAGGGTATCACTATCTTTATTTGTCTTAAGGTTCTAGAGCTTGGGA
The DNA here is from genome assembly GCF_037157495.1 of Lathamus discolor. Taxonomy (NCBI): domain Eukaryota; kingdom Metazoa; phylum Chordata; class Aves; order Psittaciformes; family Psittacidae; genus Lathamus; species Lathamus discolor. The sequence goes on along the minus strand of NC_088886.1, from coordinate 45,233,907 downwards.
TTTTTCTTTCTTTAACACAGTCATTCTTAAAAAGAAATCATTTATCTCCTCACTTCATAGTTTGTGCTTGTTATTAATCTCAGAAACTTCACAGAAAGTTACATATGGAATCCATATAACTAGTGAGATAACGCAAGACTCTAACAGATGCTAATAATCCAAAGGTGAAGGGAAATAGTAATGCTCAGTTCATTTCATACAAAAACATTTTGAATTATGTAATTTTGAAAAACTTGTGTATATCTTCTGTCAGAAATTGACAATATTGCTGTATTTTGGTTCTCCAAATTCCCTGTCCAGCTGTCTGGAAGAGAAGTTAAAATGTCAACCAAAGCTTTTAATTTTGAAGGCACAAAAATGGAATAGAAAAATTGAACTTTCTCTTAAGTTTTTCTCGGTTTAGATTTTCTGTGCCCAGGCAAGATTGAGTTGTGTTAAAAGGAAGAAAGCCTTGCTTGATTCTCTAGCTAAGTTTTGGGGTTTTTTTAATTTATTTTAAATCCTGTGTGTTTGGGTGTATGTCCTGGGTTCAGCAGTAGCAGTCAGTTTTTTAACTTCTTAGCAGCTGGTGCAGTGTTGTGTTTTGACTTCCAGCCTGGGAACAGAGCTGATGACACCAATGTTTTTAGTTGTTGTTCAGTAATGTTTACTCTGACCAAGGACTTTGTGAGTCTCATGCTCTGCCAGGGATGAGGGGAGGCTGGGAGGAAGCAGAGCCAAAGAGGTATTCCATACTACAGCACATCATGCCCAGGGAGGTAACTGGCTCTCTTCGGGGGGTGGGGGGGGGGGTTGGACTCGTTCGGCGAGTGGTATTGAGTTCTCTTCCCTTGTTATTTTCTCTTATCATTATTGTCATTGGTGGTAGCAGTACTGATTTGTGTTATACCTTAGTTACTGGGCTGTTCTTACCGCAACCTGTGGGAGTTACATTCTCTCGATTCTCCTCCCCATCCCTCCGGGAGCAGGGGGGGTTGGTGTGGGTGGGAAGGAAAGAAAGAGGGAGAAAGTGGGGGGCAGTGAGTGAACGAGCTGTGTGACTGGGTTTAAACCATGGCAGTTCTTTTTGGCACACAACGTGGGGTTCGAGGGGTTGAGATAACGACAGATCTGACCGGAGTGTGTCTAATCGTATTTGTGATAACATTCATTGTTTTAGATTAATAGTCACTCATCACAATGCTGATTTATTGGCTCTCAAAGTTGTTCCTCTTGATCTTACAGATTCAGTATATCGTACTTTACTTACAGCCGGTATTTGCTGTGTTAGTGTTTTTCAAGTATGGGGCTTGGGCTAAGGTTCTTGTCTCATTGTACTTTATGGTAATGACTTGTAATACAATAGGATCATTGATCATGAAACTGATCTGGTCACCACCTTTATACTTTGGGAGGTATATAATAAAAGTGCTTAGCAATTACATATCTCTTTTCTCCTTCTCGGGTGGTAAACCTGTGAAGGAGACGTTCTTTTACCCCCCCACCCCACCCCATGATTGGAGCTGGGGTAGCTGCGCTCTCTGTTGCAGTCGAAGTTTGAGTAGCTGCGCCGTCCATTGCTGGGGTAGCTGTGTTATCCATTGCAGCCAAAGTTTGGGTAGCAACTGTACTTGTCGCTGGGGGTGGTGTAGCTGCTGTGCTTGGAGCTGGAGTAGCTGCGCTGATTGTTGCTTTGCCCTCAGATGCAGGGACTTTTTTTTTCCTTTTGAAGGTGCTGGATAGTGTTGAACAAGGCCCTGTAAGCATAGGCCAAGCCCCAGCACGGCCACCCCCAGCGACAAGTACAGTCAGTTACGGGTTGTGTTTGGTTTTGACAAACTTGATAAATGACCAGAAATTCTGGGTGTCAGCAGGGTAGGAAACTTAGAGTGATTGTGACATTAGATGATATCTATGGTGTGGTGGGCTTTTTCCAGGGCAGATGTAACTATGCAGTAGCACCATATTATCTGTATATATTACTGCAAAAACTTGCAGGAATATTTTCTCACTTGTTTTCTAGGTCCAAAAGATTTTGAATTCATGATGACATTGTTTATGGATACTGGGGGAAAGGGGGAGGCAGGTGGAAAAAAGCCTGAAATCTACCTGTTGTTGCTGTTCTAGTGACATTAGTAAGTTGTCCTAGTAGTGACAATTGCATGTTAAAAGGAGCTGTTACTAATTAATTAAGCTGTTACGTGTTAAAAGAAAACTTGTTACTAATAACAGTTCTATGACACAACAATTAGAAAAAAAATAGGATGTTTCATGCATCTTTTTACTGCTGTTGTTCTTTCTCCTATTACCAAGGTCTGGCTTTGTAAATTAGAAATTGCTTCATGGTATATATTGTATAAGTAATTGAATTCTAGTATTTTTATCTTTCAAAAGTTAAAATAATCTGTAGAAGAAAGATAACATAAAGGTGATACCTGATTCCACACTCTCTTACTGAGTAGCAGCAGTTTATTTGCTTTATTTTGTATTCATTTTACAGACTATTATGGCTATTCAAGTTACCAGTATGGAACGCCAAGGAACTATTATGATTATACAGGTGGGCTTACTGAAGAAGAGCAGCTTGAAAGGGCAGTGCTAAACAGTCTTACTGAAAGAGGTAGGAATTTTACTGCATTTTATATGTTATGATTCATACTGGGGGAGGGAAGGGAAGATGGATTGCTCATTATTTTGGACAGGCCTTTGGAAACAGATGAAATTTTCCTGGTAGAATTTTTGAAGAATGCAATGTGAGGATGCCATGTGAGGATGCGCTGTCATTCTCTTGGTAAAATTGCATTTGTTCACAATTGCTTACTGTTTCTTTACCTTGCTACTGTTGTAGTAAAGTAGCTTTTATAAAAAAGAAACCAAACCAAAAACTTAAACTAACTTGCTGTGCCAAAAAAAATATCTTGCAATACTCTAAAAAGTGCAAGGGAACAAATACTTCATAGAATCTGTTTTTCAGTTTCTGAAAACTTCAAGACTTGAGGGAAAAATCCTGTTTAATAGGACTGGTGGCACATTATTAAATTGTGTTGTGCCAAATGTACATCACACAGTTATGCAAAATTTTTGTATTGAAGTGATAAAGGACAGAAATGAACATACCATATGCTGTGTGGAATTGAGATAGTTTTTCATATCAAACTTTGCTTCCTCTTTAATCCGTTGTGTGTCAATATGGATTCTGGAAATTCGGCCAAAGGCTTTATGTGCTCCTTAACATAAGAAAGCCAGATTCTTTTAAACTTGGTGAAGCTGTAACATCTTAATAAAAACCTGACAATATTTCATCAGTGTCATCCTCATCTTTCATAACCTTGATATTCTATCTTCCTGGGTGCAAGGAAGTATTGACTGATTTGGAAAAAGATACAGAAGCCTCTACTTGTAACAACCCTTAAAATGTGGAACACCATTAATAAATCTCCACTCAGAAATTTAATGTACACCACTGTTACTGCTGTCAGAGAAATACCAGACAAAATATGAAATGAGTATCTTGACAAATCATCTCTTTTACTATCACACCTTCTGTGATCGTATTTTTTGTTACAAATAATGTCTTGTTATCTGGAAGATGGTTTTAAAAAGTCAGCAGATGAAGTAAGATTGTGAATAGGAAAAGGCTTTTCCAGGTTGAGAAATTATATTTTTTAAAGTAAATATAGCTTTTTGCTTTATTAAGTTCACATCTATTGTAAGAGGAACCTGGGAGGCGGAAGTACAGACTTTTTTTTGGGGCGAGGAGGAAGAGAGAAGTGATTTTCTTTCCTTTATCTTATTTTTCGCATTCACCTTTGTTCTTTAAACATAGTTCTTTCTACTTGTCCCTCAACACTGTGAAGCTAGAAACATAAAAAATAATTCCTACAGCAAGATTATTACTGCAGTTTATTTGTTCTAGAAAAGGTTGCAATCTGAGCAGTCCCATTTCAGTCAAACTGTACATAAGAAGCTAGTGAGAATCTTAGCTTTCAAATAAACCAATCGGGCAGCATTGAGTCCATCCCGTTTGTCAATAAGAAAATAATGAGTTACTGTCCATGCTCTTAGGAATATTTAAACATAAACAAAGTCATATTGATATGTCATCCTGTTTGATTTTGGGAAAGAGTGTGTCTAAAATGGGCTTTATTGTAAGAGGTACTTTTTATTTTACTGTAATTTTGTACAAGACATTTTATATAATTTCTAACATTGAGAAAAATTTTTCAAAGCTTTTAAGAGCTTTGAAATGTTATCTGCAAGAATAAGCCATGCTTGTGGTATTTTTGAAACTATCAAGGAAACAAAATAGAAATAGCAATGGCAAATAATTACTTAGTATACACTTTAAAGGCTTTCGTGTGTTAGTGTGGAACTGCTGCAGCTTTCGTTTGCAGCCTTACCTAATCAGCATCACTATAGGTAAGTAATTTTTGTCTGCTTGTTGCTTTTAGACCAAGATGAACTTTTGACTCTAAGAGGCAATATATACGCACTTGGTGAAGGCCCTTTGATGAAACACGAGATAGAATTTAAATAGCATCTCTAAGTATATCTCACTGATAAATAACTGTGACATACCAAGTCCCATTTTTACCTTCAATTTGTGACACCAGCTTTTCATAACACTATAGTAGTGTCTGTTTTCAGTGTTAAGAGTTTTTAAGCCTCAGGTAAGTGAAGCAGGAAAATGTATCGTTGTATATTGGTTCCAGTATAGTTTGTGGTCAAATATATAGAGGTATTATCAGTGATTGCACAGGAGTGCTTTGATTTTGCACCTTTCCTACCTGCTGGAGCACTTTAATTTGGATAAGACTTTAGAGCTGTACTCTTAAAATATTTCCTTAAGCAAGCTGTTTAAAGGTTAATCTTGCCTATAGGCAGGTGCCTTATTTCACAAAGAGAGCAATATAGAGCATGTAATTGATCATGCCTGGTTTAGTGGCACAAAGGATGAGATGAAATTTACTGTACTAATGAGTAATTAGGATATTCTTCCCTGTTGGTTAGTTTCAGAAATAATCAGTTTGTATGAGCACTGTCCTTTGAAACTTTCTTCCCTAAAGCATGTCATTCACAGTTGCTTGCTATTACATGGATGATGAAACAGGTATTTAACATGAATAAAAAATACGTAAAAAAATTGAAAAATAAATGAATGTAAAAAGCAGGTATCCCAATCAAAATTTAGGGCGCTCTTTTGTTTTTAATAATATTTTCCTTTTTTTACTCAACTATGACATTTAAGCCGTCACAGTTGCCTTGTAGCTTGGACAAAAAAGTACCACTGTAATTTTGACTTAATTCCCCCGCCCACTCCTTTGTTGGACAAATGCATTTATTACAGTTTATAGGCCACAAAAATGTAGCATTATGGATTTGGAATGTTGATCCATTTCTATAAGTTGTGTTAGTATCCTACTAAGCTGTTAAGACAATCAGTGGCATAATACAGAATTCCCTGGTTTCAGTTGTTCAGAACTGAAAACTAGGATGTATTAAGGCATGCATCAAATTTAAGATCAGTAGTTATTCTTCTATGATCTCATATATGGGTTATCTAAACCCACTATAAGGGCGCTGTATATCTGTTTATTCCACATTCAGGCATTCCTGAACTGCAGTTCTATTTTTGTGCTCTATCTGGAAAATTTATAGTAATAGCATCTAATGCAATAAAGGAAATTTCTAGGTATGTTTGAGATATATGTAGGCATTAGTTTTTAATACTGTCAAACTGTCATAATGATTTAGGTCCATTTAGGAAAACTGTTTCTGTTCTTTCCAGTCCCAGTTTTAGACATTCAAAGATATTCAGATATTCAAACAAGAATCTTTTAAACAGCATTTTCTTTTCCCCCAAAGATGCTTTGTGGGCGTGTGGGGATTTTATTTGTTTGGTTTGGGGTTTTTTGTTTTGTGGTGGTTTTTTGGTGTTTCTTGTTTGGTTTGGTTTGTTTTGTTTAATGTAATTCTTACCATTCTTAGTCTCATACTTCTGTGTTGGTTACAAATTACAATAACTCTCCCCTTTAAGTCAGGAAAATAATTCTGGATTTGATATTTAAGATACATGATTTTCTGTGAAGTTATAATATATGGGTGTAATTTTTGCTTAGTATAATTTTTTGGGTTAGTTTATATCTTTTTTTTTCTAGTATTAGCAGCCATCCTTAAAGTAACCCCAGTATAGAGAGTATACAGTATCTCTTATCTGTTGTTTACTTGCTGTTCTACTCAGAAACAATATCTTGATTAGTGTAGGAAGTGGATTTGGATTTTTCTTATGGTGGGTGTTGGTATTTCTTGAGAGTGGAACTTGTGTCTGTCTTTCAGTCTCAATAACGTTAAGAATTCCATGCAAGATCATGTCTGCACAAAGGAATTTTCCTCTTTCTCTTGAGACTAAGGTTTTTTTCTTAACATGTAGCTGGTAGTCTTTATAGTTTGTGATTAAAGAGAAATGCCTATGAGTATACATATATAGTTATTTCTCTTATATTTTATGAGACTGTCTATAAATGCGTTTCTCTACTTCTAATTTAAAACAAAACAAAAAAACACACCCCATCCACTCAGAGGTTTTTAGATGGCCAAGGATCATAGAATCATAGAATAGATAGGGTTGGAAAGGACCTCAAGATCATCTAGTTCCAACCCCCCTGCCATAGGGAGGGACACCTCACACTAAACCATGGCACCCAAGGCTCTGTTCAACCTGGCTTTGAGACTAAGGATGGTCTAGTAATAGGTACATTTGTAGTTAGGAAATACCTAGGCATCTGGCTTATCTATTCTTTGAAATTTTGAAGGTTCATACTTGTTATCTTCTACCGAGACTGGATTTTTAATTAGCAGTCTATGAAATCTGCCAAATCCATGGAAGGTTGTAATAAAAATGAAACTTATGTGATAAGACTATAGAGAAATGCTGTATAATTCATTTCTTTTTCCAATCTGTATTGTTTTTCCTTTCTGCAATTGTAGGAATGCCAGTCATTGCATTTGACTATAATGGTTTTCCATAGAACTGTCTTAAAATAGATTATATGCTCAAATATGCAGTGCATGATGTCAGATTAAAATACATTTCATAAAGTCATATGCTAGAACTTGCATCTGATTCTTAAGGCTTTTTGGAAAAATGCTTTCACCTCTGAGTAGAGCTCTTGTTCTAAATATCTTTCTAAATTCACAGCTGTGCTCTGTGGTCCTGATCATGAGCACTTTCTTCAGGCAAATTTCCAGAATATTAAATCAGAAATTTTTTCAGCAAATGCTTAAGTGTAAGTAACAGTCCACTTGCAACAAGGATAGCGTGAGTTCTATTGTAAATGGTTAATGAATGTATAGCAATATAATTCTGTCTGTCTCTTCGTAAAAATGGTAGTTGATGTAGGATTCACTCATGTCTTAAATTTTGTGTATTTTAGTGAGGGGCTTGGGGAGTGTTTAGTTTTCAAGCAGTGCTAGTTTGGCTCAGATACTAAAGTGCAGATAATACTGTTTAGGACCAATTGTACTTGGTTTGGGAAGAGACGCAGGGGTACAGGGGTACTTGATACAGTTTTGTTCAATGTTGATAGTGTATTCAAAAGCTTTAAATTGTGTAAAGGCTTCCATAGGATTAGAACTGGGGAAATCAGTTTCTCCTTTTATTTTCACTGTCTTCCTCTTGTCCTGAATGCTACACTTTTTTTCTTCACTTCTTCGGTCTTTAGGATTATTATTACATGTGAATCCATACAGACCATTTGGCATTCTTCTAGGAGAGGCATGATTTCCTTTCAGGAGCAGTGTGTGGAGAGCATTCCTTCCAATGGCTGGAGGAGAATGTATGAATGTAAGAATGCCTTTGATGGATGAATCAACACTAGAAAATGTGCAAACTGCTAATGTGGACCTCAGTAGTTTGCTTTTTTATTTGCCTTTTCTACTTTCCTGTGCATAGTTTTCCTCCTGCCTTTGAACCACCACTGCATACAGAAGGGAACAAGTTCAGCAGTTTTTTTGTAAATCGAAAGAGCTATGTTCTCTTAAAATATTAACAGAAACTGGGTTATGGTCCAATGTACTTAAAAGTTGGTTATGCAAATGAATGAGGCTATGTTCCCCATTTCTCTAATGTGCCTTACCTGAAAAAGTCCTGTCTGTTGCTGTATAGAATAATGCCTAAGGATTTGGGCTTCCATGGCTGCAGTATTCCAGAGTTGTTAGAGGGGTGAAAAGACAGACAATAATTAAAAGTAGGGCAACATTCCAAGTGGGTGATAATGTGTTTGAAGTTACGATTAAAGTGAAAAATTATGAAAATAAGAAATATCGAAGCATTGTATCACTAGTACATGGAGAATAGTTTAGAACATAATTTCAGGTTCAGCTTGACACCCTAAACCAGCAGGCCTTTTAAGGCTGTTTTGCTTGTGTTTTGTCCTGGTATTTGCTTCTGATTTGCCCTGGATTATAGCTCTATGCTGAGATTGCTGTCTTCAGTATTTAACTTTCTGGATGTGCTGTCTCTCTTTTGCAGTGCAGCACATCTTTCATTCTTTCCATCAAATGCTCGGTAGTATATTGGGTATTTTTGGAATCACTGCCTGAAGGGTTAACTTCCTTGGGCCTTTGGCAACAAGCTGACAGTGTCATAGCTGTTCTTGGGTTCTGATTATTGCTGCAAAAGATTTTGTGAGATGAATGAATTAATGATTTTATTTGCAATGAAAAGGTTTATAGTACCGACATAAGATATTTATTCAGCTAAAATGTGTGCAGAATGCTGGTTTCTTTTTTTTCTCCCTGTGGCTTCCAAGGTAAATGCTTCTGAAGGTACTGCCAATGCAGCTGCCTTTTGGATGGTTTCCTTCTTGCTGAAGTTTCAACTGCTAAAGATAATTAAAATAGGAAGACAATATGTTATTAAAGAAATTGTTGAATCTTTGACTGTAGTTTGAGGTGTTCTTCTTACATTCACACCACATCTATTATAAAAGCCTAGTTTGCAAGTGGAGGTAGAGGCTGTTCTTGTGGATTTTACCCAGGACTCAGTGAATACATATGGGAGTCTCTCCACTGGCTTCAGTGGCCTCTGGACTTTAAATATATTATTTCTTTTTTTTTGTGTGTGTGTGTTGTTTTTTTTGTTTGGGTTTTTTTTTTTTTTTTTTTTTTTTTAATACCACTCAGTAACTTTAACTTTTTCCTTAAAGAAACGAATGTTGTTCCTTTCACAGAAGGTTTGGAGGGTCACCTTCCTGGAGAACAGGCAGTTTTACTTAACAGCTGTGGGTATAATTAGGAGAAGCTGTGTGTGTGCTGCATAAAAGCACTGTCTTCCACTCTGGAGAAAGTGGGAGCTGCTGTGGAGTGACTCCAGTCTTCATTGGTGTTTCTGTTCATCCATCTGGGTTTTAGTCTTGGCATTGGGAAATGGATATTGTTTGAGGTTTTCTTTGTTGTAGTGCATCTTTGTTAGGCGTGATCTGTGGTGGTTTTGGTTTGGGGTTTTTTCTGGGGAGGAGGATGGGGAGGGTTTGGTTTTGTGTGGTTTTGGTTGGGGATTTTTTGGGTTTTGTTTGGTTTGTCAGTTGTTTGTTTTTGTTCTTTTTTTGTTTTGGGTTGTTTTTTTGTCTGTTTTTGGTTTTTCCCCAAAATGTGATTTTATATGTTTTATGCATGTTAACAGACTTGGTCTGGGGATGCTTTTAGAGGTAAACTAAGGTCAGTGAACATTCATAACTTTAGACTTGCCCATTATTTACCGTTTTAACTCTTGTTTTATCATTGACTTTAGTCTACAGCCACTTTATTCATTGGGAATCTCTTAAAAATTGCGTTCTGAACCTTTTTCTGAATGTCTGACTGCATAAGTCAGTAATTTCTAGTAGCCTCAATAAAACAATATATATATTTATATATATATATAAAAGTAACATTTTCATATTGTATCTTGTTGTCCAAAATAATGCTTGCATCCTTGTGTTCTGAAAGCTGTGTTCTGGTTTGCTTCCCTTCTATCCTTTGTTTTCTATTTGGAGTCTCTAGCTGGCATTTTAAAATAAATCTAGTAATTTTAAGCATTCCATAGGTTCCCTGTTGCTGTCAGATTGCAGCAGTAGGATTTAGGATTATGTTCAAAAGAAATACATTGGAAAATTTTCTTTCATATTCAATCTGATATGCCTGTGCAACGTTGTAGACATTGCGAGCAAACTCAACCTGCCCTGAAAGCTGGTTAGACATGAGCCAGCTCTGATCAAGAAGTCTTACTTTCATTATCTCAAGAAGTTTTACTAATGCAGTTAGTTACATTTAGCAAGCTTAAGAACAGTCAGATATGACCTGTTTCATTTAGTCAATTTTTTGCACATTGCTATGGCTGAGAATGCTTTAAAGAATGGATACTGCATTTATTTAGTACTTTTCTTAAACTTCATGTGAAGCAATGTTTGTCTGAAGATAAGAATTTAGTTGAAAAAATACAGTTAAGTTTCAGGAACCCTTTAATAACAGGTTTAAAGAGAAAAACAAAGCCCATGTGCCTTTAGTTAATAGAGAACTTGCTGTTTGTAATAAAATAATTTGCCAAAATTATTTCTGATCCTGATGGTATTTGGGATTTGTAGAGCTACTGAGGCCCATTAGCACATACTGTTTAATTCTTGGTTTTTTTAATTCAGTTTTTTTAATAGATTATAAATATACTAGTAGGGACATAACTTGAGCATAACTTCAAAGTTCTAAGCAACTCTGTAGGGGTAATGAGATTTAATTTGCATTCTTTTTGCCAGAGAAGCTTTCAGCCTTTTCAGTTATATTTTCTGTAACTGATCATCCTGTTTTGTTCTTGCTGTCCTTCCTGTCTTAGATCTCATTTTTAGTGTTTTACTTCACTGTATTTTTGCTAGCATTCTTTGCTTTGTCTATGCAGCTTACTGTAAAAACTGTTTCGGAGAAGAAAATACAGGTTATGTGAATAGCAAAATAAGTAATTTAAGTAATTTTATCAAGTAACAAATGTCTAAAAATCATTTGTGGGATGGAATTGGAAAATATGTCTAAACGCTAGTGAATATGCACTAACCAACCAAGGAAAGAAACTGCATAAAGAAGGGTATGGAATAACATGAGGTCTCTAATACCAGATTTTTCAGTGAAAGATGTACTGCAGATGTTTGAAATAGATGAACATAAATTAAAGAAACAAGGGAAAAGATACCTTGCTATTTGCAGCTGAACAGAAGACTTCTTCTAGATTATGGTAAATACACAGCCTACCTGAATTTCTTCTTGTAACTGAAGTTATTCTTAGCTTTCTTACTACTATGAAGAGGAACAGATACCTGTTTCTTAGCCTAAAGATAGGTTAAGTAGTCTATATAGGTCAAGGGTTTTTTTTTTTGAGTTGCTTAGCAAATGCCTTTAAATACGTGGGAATGAAAGATATATTAGGTATTACATGTCAACCATTTTAAGTTTAATAGTGAGTTTAGCCTGTGTGGGAGAACTAAGAGCTGGATAATTATTAGATAGTTGGGAAATGCAGTGAGATTATATTACATCATCTCTCCTGTAGTATTTTTAGCATCCAGCTAAATGGTAATTGGAGGTAGCTATAAACTTAATTTCCTTAGCCCTTTTCTGGAGGGCATCAAGTCCAGCAGTGGTCTATATCCTCTTACTTCTGCATTGTAGTGCTGATTATTTGTTTCAAATGCATGATCTGAGTGTGCAGTTAACTTGTGCCTTATTCTGAGGCAGTTACTGATAGTCTCAAAATGTTACCAATGTGCTTTTAACAACTTCTGTTACTTTAACAAGAGTCCGTTATTTTGTTGATATTGGTACCACAAAGATGAGATTTTGAGGCATGATTAAAATAATCCTCTTTTAAAAACAAGGGAGAGAGACTCTGTTCAAGGTTGATCTCACTTGCTTATCTAACAGTCCACTTGTATCTGTGCTAAAAGCAAAATCTTTCAGGCTGTATAGCATGTCTGTGTTCTGCAGAGAGAAAGGTGAGAGAATCAAAGATTTGCTATTTTATAGGTTTTTTTCCAGTTGTAGCTCCTGTCTGGCTTCTAGTGCAACATAAAACAGTGTTTTGTTTGCCTCAACTCTTTCTGGAAGCCTCGTAGTCCTTCTAAAGTAGGAGAGGAGGAAAGATGTTGCGTGTGCACTTCCTTTCCTTAGGATTCTCTGTACAACTCAATAAATCAGAAGGTAGTTGCTTAAACTCACCTTAAGACAGCACGCTGTGCATTTGACTGTAGGTTCTCTGTGCCCTTCAGTTTACTACTTCCAATTCCATATGCATCAAAAATATCTGATTATGCATTAAAAATACATGTTTAGATGCTTATAAAAACTCAGAGAATGCCTTAAGTGTTCTTAAATAGAACACTAAATATTGGTATTTTGTATTAAAAAGTAAGGTAAATCAGGTGTATACCACAGATATGGCAATGTGATACATAGTATGTAATCTGTAGCATGCTGAAGAGTAGTTTGTGAACTTTAATTATATCCTGCCATTATATGAGCTAGCAGGGCATACTATTTATAGAAGAAATACATTACATATAAGTGGTATAAATGAAAGCCAAGCGAGTGTTCTAAGTTGGTGTGACATGTGATTAAATATTTTCAAACCACCAGTGCTAAATAGGATTGATAAATAATATTAATCTTACTTATTTTAACCATCTTAACCTGCTTCCTGAGGAATGCCATTCTGGGACCCCCAAGGGACATAAACAGATTTTTTTCTTGAGAAGTCTGTACTGAAGGGTTCCATATGTAGTCATCTTCCCACACATTTTTTCATATTTTCATTCTCTTAATTTCAGGAGAAAAAAAAATAGCCTTCTCTTTGTGAGCCACAGGAAGGTTACCTAAGGGTAGAGACACAGATGGTTTATACTGTCTGTATTTACTTGAAGAAAGGTTTGAAGGGGCTGAACAGCCATCTTCACTTTGGTGATCTATCTTTCGACTTGAAACAGTTCCTAAAAAAAAGATGGGAAAAGGTTGTCGGGTCTGTGACTTCTTAAGCTAATGAATAGAGCATTTGTTACTCCTTTGACAACACAGGTACAGATGCTGACACTCTGTTATATAATCAGACATGATAATATAGAAGATGCAATGAAGCTGTTGAGCTGGGTAAAATGGTAACGTCTACATGAGATGATCCTAACTGTCCCATTTGCAAGTACCCAAACTAACAGTCTTTGAGCATTTTGCTGGCTGCAGAAAACACAATTTCCAGAAAAAGAAGAGGAAATCCTACAGTGAGCTTGCTGTGAATTATAATACTTAAGTATAAATCATAGAATGATTTGGGTTGTAAGGGACCTTCAAAGGTCTTGTCCAGCCCCCCGCAATGAGTAGGGATATCTTCAACTAGGTCAGGTTGCCCAAAATCACATCCAGCCTGGCCTTGAATATCTCCAGGAATGATGTATGTACCACCTCTCTGGGCAACCTGTGCCAGGATTTTAGCACCCTCACAGTGAAAAAATCTTCTATGTCCAGCCTGAATCTCCCCTCTTTTATATTAAAATCATCACTACTCATCCTATCACAACAGAGCCTGCTGAAAAGTCTTTTCCCATCTTTCTTAGAGGCCCCTTCTAAGTACTGAAAGGCTGAAATAAGGTGTCCCCAGAGTCTTCTCCAGATTGAACAAACTCAACTCTCTCAGCCTTTCCTCATAGGAGGGGTGCTCCCACCCTCTGATCATTTCTGTGGCCCTCCTCTGGACCCTCTCCAACAGGTTCATTTCTTTCCTGAACCTTGGCTGTGCTGAGGCTAGGCTTCCTGTCATTCACACCTTTCAAAGGCTAGGAAAATCAAGCCACTATTATCTGTGTGTACACTTGTACATTAAATTATATCTGAGGCATCTGTTAAGGGCTCTCCTCTTGGAATGGACAAGTCTTTTCTGTCAGATCAGAGATCTCTGCGTTTTAGTTAGCTGTATGGTACTCACGGAGTTGAAAAGATATTACCATTTGTCTGTACTTATCCTCCACAACAGTTACTTTTGTTGAAAATGATCATATAAATAGGAGGGGTTTGGAAATGAGAAGTTTGTCCTTCGCATGGGTATGGAAGTGTTTGGGTAGTTTGGTGTTTGTATGGGTAGCACATTGACTAGTACCAGGAGGATAATGATGCTGAAAACTGTAAGCTAGTCAACTGAAATATTCTAGGTTCTTCTTTAACACGACTAAAGGCAGCATCCAAAAGAAATACAGGCACCCTGCTTTGTCATACCGTCACTACGTATTTCCTACACTTGTATTCTTTTATCTAGCAGCATCAGTATTTATGAAGCACCTAATGGCACGTTCTGCCGGTCAGACTTTCACAGTTTGGTGGCTTGGATAGATTATTCCTGAAGCTTACAGAAACTGTTGTGCAAATCCTATTATCTAATCTAAAACTAAGGCCGTTATTTCAGAGGGGAGGAAAAATCGAGTGTGTTTGATGTAACACTTCTGTGGCTTGTACTGCAAGCAGAACTTAAAACCCATGTGGAGGCTTTGTCTGCATGGCTCACCCTGTAAGATGACCAGCTGATTTTTTTTCTTTCTTATGTTGAATTTCATGCAGGGGAGCAAAAACCGCACACTTCACAGACATTCTACAATATTGTTACGCTGTCAGAATGGCATGTTTCAAATTGGCCTTACCTCTGATCTTGATGATTAGAGGGCAGTGTATAGGTGAAGACTAAATGGATGGCTCATTTGCGCTGCCGTCTGGCTCAATGAGTTTTACTTTGCTGTCAAGCAAGGCTTGCTGTGCCACAGACGGATCAGTCTCTCTGGTGTTTCTGTGAAATCTGTGTGCTGCTTTGTGGAGTGGTCTGTTTGCATTTGCAGTGAGTTTGGATGGAGGTTCACATTTTGTATTCAAAAGAGAAGTTCTGAGTTATATTTTAGACTCATGTAGCTAGAACTTCTAATTCCAGTGATGTCAAATATGCCCCTTTACCTGAGTGCTGTCTTCGCGGCACAGAAGTTGTCTTTGATTCTGAGGCTTGGGTTTTCTTTTCATATTATCTACTGGTAAGAAAAATTAATACTTCCCTTTACATTTGCAGGCTTGCCATTTCCACCAAAATATCCTAAGTGATGTTGTCGCTAACAATGTTAGGGCTTTTTTCACCTCTTCCTGTCTGCTCATCTAGATCATGCATCAGGTTGACTGCATTTTAGTATTTGAAGTGCTGATCTGGCACAGCGGGCTATGAGCTTATCACCGTTACAGTGAAAAGTCTCAAAGCGTGCTGTGTGTGTCCAGGTGTGATAGCGTGGTGTTGCAGGTGCCTAAAATGAGAAAAACACTAGACAAATTTTATTTGATAAGAAGATAGTCAAAACTTAGAGGATTCTTGCATACAAGATAGCTGTGTTAATTGTTTGGCTTCAGGGTTAAGATGTTCGCTATACGGTTGTTCTTGTTGGGGCAGACGTTCTGCTGCAAAGCACTGTATACAGTATAGCACGTTCTGAATTCAGGACTGATTTAGTAAAGGAAAAAAGTATCTGTGTTCCAGTGGCTTTCACTTTGCTTCCCTCTTTATAGAACCTAATGTGACAGAGAAACTGGTAGATGCTGGCAAATAATCCCTAGGTTTCAAACCAGCCAGACATTAAACAACTCCATAATTTTCAGTGCAGCAGTTTCTCTAGAGCCCATCTGTTTCAAAATAACCCTATTTCTGCTTACAGTGCAGAATACTTTGTAGGCTGGAGATTGTCCTTATTTCCATGGTGGCCTGTGCAGCTCCAGTGCCAGCTGTTGGGTGAGCCAGTGATGTCCCTGGACCTGGCAGGAGCACCCACCCACTGCTGGCTGCCTCCCTGCCAAGATATGGTGTAAGGCTCCAAGATGTCATTATTTAATCACTTTCTTGCTTGCTGATGGAGACTTATGCACATAATTAAATGTGTGAATTTAATATTGTGTCCTTTTGTTTAATTTCTCGAGGGAGGAGAGAAAGGTGGCCCAGTTGTAGCTGTCGTCTTGAGCATCCTTTACTAAAACGAATGGATCTGCATGGGTTCTAAGTCGTATTATTTGTATTGTTCCTCAAGCATCCCTGAACTGCTTAAAGCAACACAACATGTAACAGGATAATTAAATATATATATATATCTGTATAATAAAACCCCATGTATTTAAGCCTTCCTATTCAGACAACTTCGTTCCTCACTATTGTTTGATGTAAAATAATGTCTTCTTTTGAACATAAAGCTTTTTGAAATACATTATCAGTCTTTTATTTTTGGTTCAACATAAAATAGCATTTTATGTCTATTTACAGCATCTCATTCTATTTCTAGTGCTTATTAAAGTGCATCTTATATTTGAAGTGTTGAGTGTATTTATGGAGACTCTGCAAGTATTTGTTTCAACTGTAAAATTGGTATCTGATTTCTTAAATAAAAACTAACCAATTATGCTAGATAGAAAAATAAATGTTTTCATGAGAAACCTTGATATTTGATTGAAAATGTCACCACAGAAAAGAATTTTTAAAAACGCAAATATTTTCTCAATTATGATGATTTAAAAAAAAAAATAGCTTCAGCTTTACACTGCAGTTTTGACCCGGTGTGGTGCAGCCTTTGTGCAGTCAGGGTCATGATTAAACTGCAATTCGTATATCAAAAGTTCTGTCTTTCAGCTATTGCTAATATTCAAAGTCTCCCCATCAAAAGTCAATATAAAGAAATATTAGGCTTTTTAGTGTTATATTAATATTGATATTATATATAAATAATACTATGAAAAGCCCTTAGCTTGCTGATTCTCCTTTCCATTTATTCATCCCAGGTATTACATACAAATAAAAAAACCTAAGAATCGTAATGATTTTTGTCATAAATTTTCTTGCCATGACAACATAAACATCATTGAGAATGTTGTAATGAATTCATCTGTGTAATGCTCCATCCCTGGCGGTGTTCAAGGCCAGGTTGGACGAAGCCTTGGGTGGGATGGTTTAGTGTGAGGTGTCCCTGCCCATGGCAGGGGGGTTGGAACTAGATGATCTTGAGGTCCTTTCCTAACCCTAACTATTCTATGATTCTCTTCTATGATTCCGTGAATTCAGCGTTATTTAACAATTTCTTTACTCACTCTTAGATGATGAGTAAGGTAAATACATGCAGATACCTTCATTTGTGTTCCAGGATGTACCTGCAATTCATAAATGTTGACTTCAAAAGATTTATTGTGCTTTCTCAGGCCTTTTAATTAGACATCTCTGCGCTATTATGAAAGGGTCTGATGTCTACCTTGCATTGAGTCTTCCAATGTGAAGCTATTGGGTATTTTAAATTTCTAAATTGATTATCTTTGGGTTTAAAAAAACACTGTAATCCTATGGTTTTTTTCCTCAGCTTGTGATCAGTAGGGCACAGAAAAACTGGTGGTTTTTTTTCTTTTCAAACAAACTTTCTTGTATGTATAAGAAAGTAAAATGAGGGCAAATAAATGTAGTAAGTGAATATTCAGTTGAGCTTATTTTTTTTTTTTTTGTTAAGGAACCCATTCTGCTCGCGCTGCAGACTGTATTAACCAATTGGTTTTATTTTTTAAACAAGGAGATTGCTCTTGCATTTAAAAAGCATAAAATGGAGAAGCATTGCGATTAATGTGACCCGTGCCAAGCTCTGGGACTTCCAGTGCATGTTGGCTTTCTGTACTAGTTCGAACAACATTTGTCAGAGGATGGCATAGCGCTTTCAGAGGCAGAGTAACAGCTTAAATGTTCAGAATTATCTCTAGCAAGTTGAGACACAGGGAGAAGCTGAAGATAAAATCCTGGGATATAAATTAAGTTCATTTCCTGTATGTTAATGTGAATTTGAAAAAATGAGTGCATCTCATTTTCTAAACATTTATGTTAACAGTGCTGCCTGTTAGAGTTCGAGCATCTGTAGTTCTCTCTGGAAGCATTTTCCAAGAGTTGGACTTTTTTGGTAAACAAAAAACCCCTATTATGAACATATTCTAAATATTTTCACCAAATCATACATTTATTGGTGAGTACTCTACAAGCTGAAATGCCTCTGTAATTGGATTGGAAACTAGCAGTGCCGCTTCGTAACTTCAACTTCCTGACTTAATGCCATGTGAACAGGCCTTCTGTGTTTGCTACGATTTCTGGTACAGGATACACCTGTATTTGAAGTTCATCTCGAAAACAAACATAATAGTACCTGACTTACTATTTGTTTTCCAGATTCACTTTTGCTAATTTAAATGAGATCCAGAGGTGAAAGCTTAAAAAATGCTGGAGGTTACAAAGGCTGTTGTGTTACCTTTAAAGCTAATTTGCTTGTTCTTAACAGTATATCTATGCTTAGAAGGCAGACATAGTGTTGTTTCCCAGAGCCCTTCAGTTGAGCAGATGTGTAACCATAATCTTGTTTCTTTGCTCAGTGTCTTTATGTGAATTGTGAAGAGCTACTGGAATAGCCTGTTCTTGTCGTCTCTTGGGGTGCCAGGGAAGAGAACGTTTGGTCTTGGTGTGCTATTTCTTCTCAGTTTAATGTGCATACAGTTCTCTCAAACAGAGGGGCCACATGTAGTTTATTTCTGAAATTGCTTGCTGCCAACTAAGGATGGGAGCTGTATGTGCATCCCGTATGGGTCAGCGCATGTTGGACTCCAATACTGAAAGCCAAACCAAAAGCTTATTTTGTGAAAAGTAAATACAGAGGCCATTTAGCTAGTTCAACAATTTCATGTTTACAGTATAAAGTAGGGTTGTGAAAAATGTGAACTAACAGATTTATACTTGTTAGATGTGGCTTGCTGGTTTGGGGTTTTTTGTTTTGAAGGGTGGGGGTGGGGATTTTGATGGTGGTTTGGGTTTTTTGTTTGGGTTTTTCTTGTTTGGGGTATTTTTTTTCCCACTGTCTTTCAGAGCAGTCGCTGGAAATTGTGATTGCCCTGAAACGATCGGAACTGGAAACATTCAACTCCCTGTTTTCTTTCGTGTTGCAATGCTTTGTGCTTCAGAATAAATGTGCCTTTTTTTTGTATTACAGAACAACATAATGTTTCTTTTTCTTTATGTCTTGTAGATTTTGGTGGAGCAACATATAATAATGAGCGGCGACCCTATGGGTTTTGGTTTCCACCTAACCAGCATTCAGAAGAGGAAATAAGAAGGCAAAGGCTTCGTAGGTTTGAGAGACGATGAAGTTGGCAGGTGTTGATGTAACTGCAAAGTGCTCTTCCGAGTTACCAAATTATTTGTGGATTAATTTGTAATCTGCAGATTCATTTGTAATCTTCCTTTTCTTTTTTACTACTATTTGCAAAACTGCAGAGGATTTTGTGAGTTCAGGCTCCAAGTTGGAGCTTGCATAAAAAGTGTGAGATAGGAAACAAAATGTGATCTTTGTCTCCATCATAATGCACCTTAAATCTGCAAGGAAACTGTGGTTTTACCATGCTGTCTTCTTTTGTGTAGTTTCAACCTTGGCTTTTTGACTGCTGGTATTCTCAGACAACACCTTTTCTTCATGCATCACAGACAAAAAAACATCAGTTTTTCTATATAACTTTAAAACTATGCAATTTTTCCTTATGAACTTTTCTGTGTTTATGATGACCAACTGGTTTTGGGGTTGGCATGTGTCACTTGAAAAGATTGCTTTGACAACAGCTGGATCATGTGAGTTTGTGCTTAAGCTTTTCATCAGTCTTCCAAACTGGGTGAAAACTAGTTGCAACTATCCTCACACTGAGGAATTATTTAATACAGCCTTTAATGTTGCAGTATTCCTCAAAACGTGCCATTTTATGTAGGGTCTGTACCTGATAAAATAGGGTTGTAACTACTTACGATTTCCTAAATTTCTTAATTATTTTTAATATTTAAGGAAAAGAAAGCCTTTCTAAATATTTCTTTTAAATCAAAAAAAGCTTCCCTTTACAGAGTTGAAATAATTTGTTAGGAGTTTTATGGAAAGGGAAGTGTATATGCCAGGCAAAGAATATATTTATTTAGTAGCTTAGACTTTTTCAAAGCATCTATTTCCCTGAGTTGAGAAGGCTTGGAAATTGTATTTTGTCTATGTTCATGCAGCCTTAAAAATTGTATTTCTTTATATGTATGTCACTATGTCCAATAGCAGCACTAAGAGTCCGAAGACTTGTGGAGATCTTTTCTAAATAGGCTACCTTGAATTTGTCATTTTGTAAAAGACTCCTTATTCAACTCTAGAGTAGTTGATAGGAAACCAGAGAGCTCAGCTGTCACTTTGGACAGACCCTCCCGTTGCTGCTTGTCACAGTGGCTGTCCTGCATGTGGCACATCTGCCTTCTCAGTAATGTTAACTAATGAACCTGAAGGCTTTCTGTTCTAGTATGAGTGTGAAAAATTGCTATTGCCCAGGCATTTTATTCTCAGAAGAAATTCTTCTGGAATTAGGGATGCTCCTCCATAACTATTTTCAGTCCTGAAGATGTGTGATTGCACAAGAACAATTAGATTACTGGCTTTTGGCACAGACCTGTTGGAATTTCTTCATCAGCACTGATTTAGAGCATTAGGATGAGCAATATAATGGTTTCTTTTCAGGTACATGCCATCACCAACCTGTGCTTTATGGAGTTACAGTTTGAATGTAAATAACTGCTGTATTTTTCATAAAGAAAAAATCCTGAAACCAAGTTTTTTACTATGCTCTTTATTTAAAGAGTACGCCTTCTTGTTCGTAACTAATGTCTGTAGGGGAAGCGTTTGTTTATTTAAAAATGCACAAGCTGTTCTCTCTCCTGTGTCATTCTCCTTTTTACCATCCTTTTTATATGTATTGTGGATTTTTATGCCAAGAAGCAGCACAATATTGCTACAAGCTCTGTGGCTCAAGATTCTGAGAGCCAAAAGACACGACTGTAGTGTGACTTTGGGTATGTCGTTCAGGTAGTGTAAAAACACTTAATACTATGCAAAGTGCTTTCTGGCAGATTCTAAGACACTTAGCACATAAAGAATGCTAACTTTTGTTCTGTTGTTGGGCTTGGTTGTTTTTGTATATATGCAGTAGCCGTAGAATAAACCAGCAGATACTTTTATAGTAGGGTAAGTTTTCTAAAATTAAGTAATAAAAAACTCCACACAGTTTGCATATTTTTCTCAGTGGGTAATAATTTGATGCAAATGAGGAGGAAGCAGCATTGGTTCCTCAGACTAACCTTTTAATGCTGTGGTCAGAAGTTTCAGTGTAACTTGCTGTGTCTGTTAAACTGTTATTTTTAATGATTTAAAACCCCTGGATGAGCCACTAGTCAGTTGAAAAAACATACTTAAGGAAAACCAAAACCCTGATTACAGTTTTAATAGCACTTGTTTTTGTAAAGTGAGGTTAGAAATACTTGTCATTAAACATTCACAGAAGTTGTTGGTATGAATAATTGTTCAGCTGGTTTGACTTTTTTCTATGTAAAATTGAAATAAATATTATTTTTACATTTAAAGCTCTTTGGTTTTCATTATAGTAATTAAGAAGGTGTATATTTTAAATTACAGAGCTGCTTCAGTACTGTTAGAAATGAAGGCTTGTGATACTGAGGGGGCAGATCGATTATGTTGGGACTAATTTTACTTCTTTTGAACTGTGGAAGTATTGTGATTGGCTTATTATTGGGTAAATTCTGGTACTTAAGAGTATTTGGGAAGTTCATTAACAGAATGATTCCTGCTTGTTGCAGGGGAGTTGGACTAGAAGACCTTTGAAAGTCCCTTCCTACCCAGACTATTTTATGAATACTTAGTAGGATTTTTACCATTAAAAACACCATCCGTTTAGGTTTCAGAGCACTACGCATGGTAGGTGTAAGTTGCAAATGAATTCCTAACATATGCTCTCCTGCACTTCATATCCCCAGGGACAAAAATTAAGAGCAGTGTATGTAGATGAGTATTCCACACTGTATTCTTTGATGCCATTTAGTGCCTGACTAACCCTGCTTAAAATAAGGGTTATTTAAGGAAAAGTAGTTCTGTATAAAATATTTCGGCATCTGAAGCTTGATTCCTTTGTTGTGGGAGCTGTGAGTTCTTGTGATTTTTCCCGTGCTTCCTCTAAACTCTGTGATCAGGTACCGTGTAAGAAATTCCACCCCCTTAATTAATCCTAATCAGCAGACTTGTTAACAGGCACATTCTTGAAATTTAATGGTCGAATGACCTAACATATCACTGCTAATAAATAGGGGTTTCTTGCAGTCCAGGATTAAGATGTGATAAAAGAACAGCGTGTTTAACTCCTAAAATTCTCTTCCCTCTTCTCTCTTGCTTTTAAGAACAGGGAAATTGTGTATTCTTGTGTATGTACGGTTTTTTTCTTGGCAGTACCATTTCTCCTAAGGGGGATAAAATGCCATTTAAAATACTGAGAACAGCATTTGAACATGTTCCATGCCGCAGTGGGAGAGCCTGTGCTAGGTGAGTGTAGGCAGAAAATGAGAGCCAAAACTGTTGTGCATCCTCAAATTGGCATCTTGGTGCTGGGGAGAAGGATATAGGGAAAGAGCACGTGGATTCTGCTGTTCCATACTCCTCTTAGAGAATTTCTGGTTGAAGCTTTGATTTTGGTGGCTGCCTCTCAAACAAGGTTTCCCTACTTGCTTGGTGCAAATGAAACCTGGGATTTTCATGGTTCTTTTTTTAAGTTTGTTTTTCACATATACCTTAAGAACACTTCAACTCCAGTGTTATAAAGCGTGAAGGGACTGCCCACTTCAGAAAAGTTGGGTTTTTTGGGGGGTTGGTGGGTTTTGGTTGGTTTTTGGTTTGTTTTTTGGTTTGTTTGTTGGGTTTTTTTAGTTTGGTTTTAGTTGCAAGTGAAAGGGAGAATATAACTCAACAGATTCACAGCATCAGCTAGGTTGGAAAAGAACTTTAAGGCCATAAAATATAATTTGCCCATACCACAGATATACAGCTAAGGAAAAAAGAACCTAAGTATTGGTTCATCAAATGTGATGTATATAAAGGTGTGTGGAATGATGATGTGGCTGGGTAGAGAAGGAAATTATCTATTGAAACAGACCTTCCCAGGAGACCATTTTGATTGAGCTGATGCAAGTCCCAGTTTTGATAGCTCCAAAAGGAGGAAAGAGAGTATACCTGTTAGGGCAAACCTGTCCTTGCAGCAACAGTCTTTATGGCAGACTTCTTAGATCTTATTTTTATATATTTATATTTATATATACATATATATTAAGGAGCTTAAATTGCAGATGATATGAACAAAGCAGCTGTGAGCATTGTTCGTTCAAGGTAGTTAATCAAATAAAGGCAAAATGACTTGCCTTTTCTCCTCTGTAGTAATTGCATGATTGGAAATGCCTGCAGGACAAAAGTAACTTTGCTTGCTGTCTTTGATTATGATACCCATATATGCTTAGTGGATATACTCTTAAAATACAGAAAGAGCCATTGAACCTTTAAACCTGCTGACCATGGAAGTTAATGGGGGTGCAGTGTCTGAAGCTTGCGTGGCAAGTCTGAGCGAAACTTGAATCAACAGCTGGAGAACCAGGTGAGGTGCAGCTGCCTCTTCTGTTGTTGCGGTGTGAGGGGAACGGGTGTTGCAGTTCATTTTCCTGTCTGATTCTGTGACTGATGGATTGTAACAATTGTTGTTTAGCCGTGAATGACTGAATCACACTTCAACAGAACAGCTGGCTAACACATTTCGGGGTTTGTGCTGTGGCTTCCTGAATGAGTGTGCAGACATGAGGGGCAGAATCATTTTGTGTGTTTATTGTAACCCTCTAATTGCTTACTACGTATGAAAAAAAATAAAATTGGTAATTTCTTCTTTGTTACCAGATTTCAGAGGGCAAGGAAACATTAACAATTCTCAGCTTTCGATTTCAGATCTGTTTCTAAAAGAATATCGTGTTTTCTAAAGGTTCTAAGTCTTGTAATGAATGCTGATACCCATTTGTTCTTTCAGGAGCTGTGAAAACTGGGAGAGAGAGAGTTTTCCATGCAAATGTAATATGGCTTGGGTATTTTGTTTATATGATGTGCTCAGAATGGTAAAGGAATTGGGTTAGTAAAGGAGAAGATGAGTACCCATGTGGTAGCAGTCTTCTGCTGCATGAGAACAGTGATAAGTTTATCTCTCTTGTCCACTGAGAAGAAGGAATTTGCCTCATTAGCAGCAAAACGAATGCAAGGAAAGGAATTCTAAACATGTAGATAGTGGACTTTTCAAATAGGCTAGGGATAATCTGGAATTTCCTTCTTTAGTCTTTGGAGCAGGTTAAACATATCTCTCTTCAGGGCAGTTGAGCAGATAAAACAGTAAATGTCATTGCCTTAGTGCAGAATGTTGCATTACCTTATGTCCTTCACCAAACTATTACTTACAGGGATCATTTAAGAGCTATTGGTGGGTGGACCACTTCTGTCAACCTGGATTTGCCCACAGAGCAAGTTAAAGAATGTCTTATAAAGCTGCACAATATATCAGAAGCTGAGGCTTCTGACTGTATTAAAATATACATTATTCATTTCTTTTTCCCTGCTACATGTATGTACAGAACTGAAATCCAGAATGAGGAATACCATCTCTAGGTGAACTTCCAGTACCTTTTGGAACATCTGGATGAAGTGACTAGAAAAGAGGCTGAACATGAATATGGGGCAGTATCTGTTTGAATGCTGATGGTCATTTTTTTTTTAATCCATCAGGCTCATTTCCCAGCTGGTCAAGGTGGGCAGGATTTCAAGGGCTGTTTTTGTTGTTTGGTACATGGAAAATGCGGATTGTGGAACAGGATCCAGTCACAAAAGAGATCTCCATCTTGATGAAGCAACTGCTTCACCTGCTGTAAGGTTATCAAGAGTTTTCAGAAGCTTTTTATCATTGTGGGGTGAAGGCAGATGGGCTCTGTCCTTGCCTGACTGCTGCTCCAGCTTTGGAGCAATCCTTCATTCTTGCAAACGACTGTTCCCCATTACAAATCTTCCCCGTGGTCTTGAATGTGTTTGTCTTTCTTGCTCAGAGGTTTCCAAGGCATGGAAAGCATTAGAACAGAAGTCCTCATTTTTGCAGTCTTCATGTATGGCCTATGGAATTAAATTAAAAGCTACTGAAGGATTGCTTGTGAGACCTCAGAAGGCCAGGTGCCAGGCTGGGGTGGCAGTGGAAAGCGGTGTTATTTGCAGTAGTCACTGTGAAACAATAAATAAAGTCCCCAGGCGAATGTGGTTTATTTCCTGAGTCTGCATTGCGGCAAAACTTAATGAACAGCTGGGGGCTGATGATGTGCTCATGCATGCTGTCCCAGGGAGCTGCCCAGCCATTGCAGACTGGCAATCTCCGGCTGTGTACCAGGAGCAGAAGGCGTAATGCAGGTCAAATTTAGGTTTTCCTCAATAGTGTGCTTTAAGACATTAGGGGTATCTTTTTCAAACAAGTAAAGAAGTTGGGTTGATGGATAAAAGGTTTGTCTAATTTGCTTTAAACACTGACAAGAACATGTATGGACTAGAAGAATTCTGTTGGTTTTGTCTGCTTTGGTACTTTTCTTTGTTTTTCTCTGGTGCTTATGAACCAGCCAAAGTAGGAAAGAACTGTTTGGTTAAGAGTGTATCTTGGAAGAATTCCTCAGTTTTGCTTAAACTTGTTGCACATAATAATGCAGTTCTGGGAATGAGTCTTTAAGCAGCTTTCTGATCTGAGGAATCCAAGGTCTGGAGGAGGTGGGTACTCCGTGGCAGAGCAGGCACGTCACTGAGGGCACTGGAGCCCTTGGAGGACCTGTGCCAGAGCAGGTACTCCCTCAAAAGGATTTCAGCCCATGAATGACCAGTGCCAGAGCACAGGAAAGGAGAAGGAAAGAGCAGCACAGAGAAACCCCTTTTGTTCCTGGCACACACACACCCCCCCCCCCTATTTTGCTCCACCTGTAGCTGAAGGGACCTGTACCAATATCAAGGGGGCAGAGAGGAACCTGGGGTGAAGTTGAGCCTGAGAAAGTGGGAGGAAAGGAGTTTTAAGGTTTGGCAACATGTTTCCCAAAACCTGAATCAGTAATTAAATATTTATGCTAATTTACAATAAATGAAATACCGAGTTGATTCTCTTTAGCCCACACCAGCACTTGGTGATTTCCCTGACTGTCTTTTGACCCATGAGTGTTCTTGCTGCTTTTCCTCCAGTTTCCTTTCCTGTCCTGCTCGGTGTGGAAGAAGCAGCTGGGTAGGTGCCTGGCTGCCAACCAGAGCCAGTGCTTCACAGCAGATCAGCAGCAACCAGCAACATGATGTTGCTGATATGAAGGCGCATGACAGCCAGGGGGAACAGCAGGTCTGGCCCATGGCAGGTGCACTTCTATTGTAGGAAGTTGCAAGTTCGGTTTTGCTCACAAGCCCAGCTAAACATTTTATCTGTTTGGAGTTTAAGCATCTTCTGTGTTATCTCATGCTGTCAGATGGTTTTAGCATGTGAAACATGGACTTCAAATCCAGAAATGCTACTGTACACAAATGAGTTTAAAGTACGCTTTAAAAATACCATTTCTGTAATGCAGCACCATTGTGATAAAACGAGTGATACCTGTTGTCAGTTTTGCTTTTAGTATCGTGTGCTCTGTATGCACCAAATTTTCAAAAGATCTTTTCAGTATTGGGCCTGTGCATCTCTTGGCTTAGGAAGAACAGAAAATGAAGATAAAATTGTCACATTTCTTGCAGCAGGCCAGGACCCAGGCTATGCAGTATTTTTCCTCCACTAGTGATCTTCCAGAAGTCCTGATGTGGAGGGATTTGAAGGAGAGAGAAAATTCTGACCCCTGCCCTGAGGATTTGCCATGAGTCAGCCAGGCATCCTCCCTGCTTCCTAGCCACCCAGATGCCTCCCTTCACCAGGGTGAGGGGTGAGCAAGTCTCCACATTGCAAATCGCAGGTTCTGAATTTAATTCCAGAGCAGTTCACCTCAAATGGCTCTAATTCAGATGACCTCTAAGTGCACCACCATAATTTTCCGCGTTGCTATTAATATCCTGCCTGCTGGTTAAGATAAAATTCACTTCTTTACTGGGCCTACGCAAGAGCCGAAGCTCTTGAACACAATAGTAAGGGTAATTTGGGCTATAAGCACTAGCATAAGGCCATTGCCTTTAGGAGTGTTTTTATTCATGAATAGTTTCAGCTATTCCTTTTCACACCTAATTTAATAATTAGGTTCCCTATGAATAATTTACCAATTGTTTTTCTGCTTGTAGGCAGTGGACAAACAATTGCAGAATGAAAGCATATGCTGCTTTATACTTTGGTCTGGTTATATTAGGCAATTTATCTGCAATTTCATTTTGAATTAGTACAGTATTTCTGACAAATGCCTTACAGAGTGAGCTAAGCATAAAATGGGAATTTACAAACCTATTCAATATTTAACCTGTCACTGCTGGCTTAAAAATACATCTCCTATGCAATATGTACTTACAGAACCAAGTAAAATGGAACTGGCACAGGTGCAAAAATTCTGCATCAAAATAATAGGAAAACATGACTGGTTTGCATGATATTTTTAAATAAAAGAGCAAGATGGTAAAATGCCATGAAATGTCTTATTTAAATTATTCGGTCTTTGTGTCGTTGACTCTCTCAGATGTCTTTTAGATGCGTACTTGTTCAAGTTAAGTGAACACAAATCCAATTCAAAAATCCATCTTACTTGTTTTACTTGTCTTACTCCTTATTCCATCTTGTCTCCAACTGTCAGAAGGAAGTAGCACCATCTGAATGTATTTACACTTGAATGGACTTACCTCTGACTGTTTTATTTTCCTGTGCCTGAGACTGGAATGTCTGTTTTTCCTGCTCTTTGAGTTTGTGTATCCAACTTTAAATTGGCTGATCAGCCTGTTGTAGTTGTGATGGCTTCAGAGGGAGTTTGCTTTGAATTAGGGCCCTTGGATGTGGATCTTAGTTTCCTTGAAAATCCTTTTGCTGGGGCACCTCTCTAAGTGAACACAAACTGGAAAGTGCTGGGAAATGTTTTATTCCATTCTATTAAAATGCAGCTCATTTAAGTGGTAAAAGGAGCATTTGTGGCCCTTCTGCACATAATGAATTCTCCATTTATCTGTGTTTTCAGTAGTTTCACCATGACTGAAATACACATTTAGTGGTTCTGGGTTTATAGCTGAATGAAGGAGGCATAAATGCGTTTTAATTTTTTCCAAATGGTGATTAGTGCTTTGGCTTATAAACACTTTCATAATCAATGCTTTATAAAATAAAAAGCATCTCCAGAGCTATGGTTCCATAAGCATCTTATAGGTGATGGTTCTTTTTTTTGGTGGTGTATTACCAAAAAAAAGAAGCAAAAAATGGACAAAACATAGTAGCTTCAAGTTCAGACAACTGACCTAACACTTCTATTCATCACACAGAGAAGTTCACCTGTTTTATCACTGTGCTACTATTTCTTTTCAATTAATTTTAATTGGGTTTGTTTTGCTTGTTAACCATGCTTCAGGCATACTTGGCATCTACTGATTTTTTTCCTCTGCTCTTGTCCTTCTTTAAGAGTTCCTGATAGGGGAGCTGATGCAAACTGCAATTCGGGTACCACAGTTGTTAACCAGAAACTGTATTCATTAGCAAAAAATTGGCATGTTCCCCGCTGACCCTGGCATTCAATGAATGGTGCTGATCTGAAGTCTTCTAGGCAACTTCCAGGTGACATAAGGGACTGTCCACCACCCTGATCACCAGATCCAGTGTGCTGGGAAGAACAATGGAAGAACTTGATAACTGTACATGAAAAATAGGTAAATTATGTTAATCTGTCTTTTTTCTGACTTTATTTGCTTTTAACTGCACTGTTTTTGGTGATCTTAACTTGGAGTAAGCTTCCTTTGCTGGAAAAAAGTCTTAATTTGTTCTGTAATGAGTGAATCTCATAAGTCTAGAGCTGGCTCATTTATATTTTCTGGTACTTATCAAACTAAAGAAAAGTAATCCCGGTCAGTTCTAAATGATGCTGTTACCTAAACTATTGGAAATGTGACTAGACAATGGCATTAAAATGACCTGGACCTCTAATTCTGAAAAGCGTGTCTTAGCACGTGAAAATCCCATTCTTTATTAAAGACAAGCAAGCAAAATCTTTGTGATGTTAAGAAATGTGTAGTTTAAGGCTATGACTTCAGTATATATAGCTATAGCCAGGTTCTGCAATTTGGCACTAACCCTCATCTTGTTTGTTTTTATGAATTTTCCTTTTTAATTTTTGCTAGACATTGGATATAGTTTACTTTTCAGACCTGAAAATCTTTGAATCTTTAGAACACAAAAGATGTATGAAAGATATTTGTATATGTGATCATGTGCCCAAGCTCTTACCATCAAAAAGGAATATCCTATCCAAAGACTCCTCCAGTTCACCGGGCAGGGAGGAATTGACTGATCTTGGCTGTGAACTGCTACTGCCTGGGCTGGGGCCTCACATACAGCACATCTGCTTATATATGGCTGTATTTCTTCTTCAGAGAGTGGTGTCATTGGTAAAGGAGCAGCACTCGACAACCAGTAAGACTTGTCGTTTCGACTGGCATAGTAACAAACTTGGTTGATATTACAGTAAGCAAATGGCATGGTATTAAACACAGGGAGACAAGATCCTGCCAGACCTGAAAAAAAAAACCACATGGTGAAAATTACTGCCCTTCTTTTTAGGTAAGTTGAGAGTAGCATCCTGGCCAATGTTGCTGCAAAACTCTGTACTTTAACTGGAGTTATGTAATTCACAGATCTTAAACTTCCCCAGACCTTAACCAAAATGGCCAGTTAGAGTGAAAACAAACTTTTTTTACCAGTAAGTATCTTCCTTTGACCAGTCATATTTGTCACAATCCAGTGTTTAAACATGACGCAGTTTGTCAGCATGGGAAACTGTTATGATAGCAAATTTCTTAGCTGTGCCAATGCTGAAAATTAAACGAGGCAAGAGGTGGCTGCTTGTTTAAGAGGAGATTGGCTGTTTACAGACTGATCAGGAGCAGTGAGAAACCAAATGCCAGTGCTGATAAATAGAAAAATTGGTACAGAACGACGAGCTGTTGGTACCGGTGCACTAAGCAGAAATCTTGGCGGCTGTTCTACTGCCTTTCAGAAAGGTTTCAGAGGCTCTCAAAGTGCAATAAAAGGATTGAGGGATTTTGCAGAGCCAATCCCGCAAAATGCTCATCAGGCAGACAACAGTGGGAATTAAGAAGTGACTGGTGCATACTTCTGAGGTGAAGTTCTTCCAAAACTGAATTTAGAACATCTTCACAATGACCTATTTAGTTAACAATAATAAGCATTGTGTATACATTCTGCCTTGAGCTTTATGTGTGATATATGATTTCTGTAATGCCCCTAAACCTTAATGCCCTGTGGCATTTCTATACAGAAACCAGTTTTGTTTATCACTGATAATATTCTGTTCCAGTACTAATAAAGGATCTGGAGTAGCCTAGGTAAGGAAAATGCCTGCAAAAGAACATACAGGTCACAGGAAACAAGGACCTTATTTTCTTTGAATCTTATTTTCACTGGCAGGAGAGCCAGCTGGTAACAGAATGCTGTTATAAGCTGTTCTGTTACCAGCTGGCTCTCCTGGGGAATGCCAAACACACAGCAGTGAAAACATTTCAAAACAAAGCCGCTGTGCTAAAAATACCTCTTTTTATTGCTCCTTTAAACACTTTTTTTTTGTCCAGTTTATTAGGTCCTTGGCCTTTCCTCCTAGGAGAGATCTCTGTCTCCTGTACAGCAAGGCAACAAGAGTGTAGGGTGTTTCTTTTGTGCAAGTTGATGCCAATCCATTTCTCAGGCTGCCAGTCAAGCAGCTTACTTAGACAGCTAGTTTTAGCCAGAATTGTAGAAGACACAGAGATGACCCAAGTCACCAAAAGGAGCTGTATTTGGGAGAAATTATGCTCTTTTACAGAAAACAATAGCTTTTGACTTTTAAAAGCACACAGTTCTGCTGTACACATGCTTTATAATTTTATTTGTAAAGCATATTTATACTATCTAGTTGCAACCACCTAACTTAACCAGCTCTTTTTCTCAAGCTGTCTCTTAAAGTAAAAAGGAGGAGATCCTCCAGGGAGTTATTTCAGAGTGGCCAAATGTGATTCCTGATCTAGGAAAATCTCTCCAGTGAGTTTAAAGACAGCCCAAAATGACTAGGCAGGACGAGTGAAATAAACTACTAATCTCTCAGTAATTTTAATCCAAATTACTTAAAGGTAGAAATATCATAACTTTTTTATTCAACTGCGTAACAGCAGAAACCCATTTAAATGGGTCACGTAAGAGGGCAGCATAACCAAATTCATTATAATCAGTGTAAGTTAGTTTTAACTCTGTAGAAAGTAAGTAATTGATGATTCTATAGTGTACTCCATTTGACTTGCCCTTCACTGTATAGCTCATTCCATATTTGATCTTAACTAGAGAGCAATTATGTACTACAATACATACCAAGATCTTGATTATGAGCTTTCTCTTGTCCTTCCAGGTACAGCAGACTATAGCCAGTCCATAATTTTGGCATCCCTTGCGGACAGAGTGGTTCTTTGTCTGACTGACTGTGAAGGACAAGCAAGAATCCACTTGCAGATCTAATGTGGGGGCCTGGTGGTCCTGGGATACCGGTCTGGCCAGGTGGACCTTACACATAGGAGAAAGGGTAGAAGAAATTTACTTGTATGAACACATAGCTGTATTTAAGTATTCAGTAAGGGGTTCATGACAGAAGATAATACAACTTCATAGGTTGTCATGGGCAATAAAGACACCAGTAGACTGGTGCTAATCCTCCTTATGGAAGAGACATGACCATGATTGCCACTGGTGACTTGACAGTAACCTTTTCTATTGTGCTTCTATCCTGTGCTAAGAAATGAACTGAGGTGGGTAATGATTTCCCAGACTTACTAGGATGATTTGTTTGGACTGAATTTAAATCCCTGCAGCAGCAGTCAATGCCCTTTCTTCACATATGTATTAAACCATTCATTTATTAAACAGCACTCACAGTTAAAATACAATTTTAATTACTCACAGACAGTTCCACCATTAGCCACGACTCAAATGCATATCTATTGATATATGGTGTGTAAGCATGTGTGGTTTATAATGGATGTTGAGATAAATTCTCTTCCAATAAGTCTTTATATGTGTTATGAAATCATTCACAGGTGTCACTATCAGTGCTTGAACTGAGAGGGGGAAAGAAGGGTCATGATATCTCAGGCTAGTGGTGGATATATTCATGTATGAACTGGGGGAATAGGGAGAAAACTTAGTCTCCACATCATCTCACACATCCCTCCTCCAAAAGTCATACTCCATTCTTACCTTGTGGCCCAGCATATCCTTGCTGTCCTGTATGTCCTTGGTCACCTGGTGGTCCAGGTACCCCAGGTAAGCCATCTTGACCTGGCAGGCCACATGACCCTTCTTCACCTTTTTGTCCTACATAGATACAAAATACACAATTTCCATTCATGTGGCTGCATTTAAAGGTTATACATTGTCCAAACATACAGAGCATGCAAAGGGCCAGCCAGCAGAACTGACACCACCAAGAAATAAATGATGCTTCAGGATAAAGAGGTGCAGAACTACTTTCTGCTGGGAATTGTCTTTACGATATTTTCACCTTGTGATGAAAGCTGAGGAGTAGCTCAGAGGCATGACTTTAGTAACAGTAATTGCTGATAAGGTTTTATGCCGTCTCTACAGAGCTTGTGTGATTTACAGCCGACATCAAAGCACTAACAAATATTATCATGACGAACCTTTTGCCGAAAATACACAGTACAGTATGGCATCGGTATCTGTACCATGTAATGAATTATAGCTCATCCTATGGCAGGCCTTCATCTTTTAGGACACAATTTAGCAAAGTCTTTAAACATGTACTGAACTTCCTGTGAAGTAATCCATGTATTACAGTACTTACAGAATAGGGAGGGACTGCAGGGTTGGATTACATCCAGTTGGGAAAGGTAAAGACTTTAAGGCTCCTGATGGCCTTACCTTTTTATATTTCCCATATATACATGCATTTTTATGCATTGGCAGATAAGGTGTGGCCACAATAGTAAAAGGTGAGTGTCATACTCAGGGTACAGATAGTGATGATCCTGTTCACGGGCTACTTTAAACAATCTGAACTGAACAGTTACACTTGCCAGGTATTACTGCACTCAGGAGCGGTTTTCCTCTTTTGGTAAGAAACAGTTTTCACCATAGTTGTTTCTCATGAATGGAGTGTTTAATTCTTTGCAAAGTTTGCAATTTAACCTGCAGACTGATAATTCAAGGTTGTCTCACGGTATTCAAACTTTCCCCACATTATGTTTTACTAGATTCATTAGGAAAATCTAAACCAGTCAAAACAATTTAACAGCTTCTCAATGTTGGTCGCATAGGTATTTCACTAAAGCTCACATAGACTGAAGTTCTGGTAATACACATTGCTTTTGAAGTAAAACCTCCAGTTTGCTTTCGAAGCCAGGAGAAAATTTGAATATTGCTATCTTAATGAAACAAAAAATATCACTAGGTGTTTATTTCATAAATCTAGTGCAAGTATCTATCATTGTATCACCTAGTTTTATTATATTTATATAAAATTAAATTATATAAATTATATACATATATAAAAGAAAAACAACAATTCAACCCCAGAAATACCTTATAGTTGGCAAATCAATTAAGATATATAAAACCAGATATTTCACTGAAACTGAACTCTTTCTTAACAGTGCCTGATACTGTTGCTCTTCCTGGCCTAGCAAAAGGGAATGCAGTGCAGACAGGCTCAAGCAGCCTGGTTCAGCTATATTGATCCATCATCCTCAGCATTAATGAGCCCACTACATGCTTATAAGTGTTTAAGAGGAAGAGAGAGGGTAAAACATAGAGAAGCAACACTGACATTTCTGATCTTTTTCAATTTGCTGTCTAAATGGCTAACACAAACATTCAAGCTTTCAAAACAAAAGTTTACCTTGAGGTCCAGGATGTCCGATTGGCCCTGGTAATCCTACAGAGCCATCATCTCCTCTTTGCCCTGCTTCCCCAGGAGGCCCTGGGATTGTAGGGCACGAATCATCTGTTCTTCCTGGTTCACCAGGGTCACCTTGAATGTGTGACAGAAAAGTGAATTAGACGGAAGCCTGGTTAATAGCTCCCACATGAAAAACCAACATAACTGTTATCTGATTTTGCTATTTGAGTGTATGCTTCAAGTATTTAAAAATCTTGAATTATTAAGTCTCACTGCTTTTAACTTTCCTCTTTTAGCACAGCATTTAACAGCATAGAAAGTATATGTTAGCAAGTACATCCTAGCTGATAGGTTTCAAATATTTAGTGTACAGTTTCTGCCTTAATATGCTACAAACTGACTTGAGTTAAAGCCTAAAGTCTATACCTAATTTCTGTGCCAACACCTTAGCACAGTGTTTTATGGTACTTCACCTATTATGTGGCTGCAAAACCATCAATAAGCAGGCCAAAGCAGCTAACCCACAATATCCATTTGAAATAATTATAATAATAAAAAATAAAGGCCACATTTTATGTATTGAAAGTTACTGGGAGCTATTGGCTATTTGCATTTTGGAACAAAAGCAGAACCGGATCATTTTAGTCAGATTAAGAGTTCACTGTTTGTAGTAAGCCAGTGTTAGGGTTTAAGCGTTTGCTAAATTTCTGGTTAGAAAGCACTTTTTGTGACAACCAAGCCCCAAAAAAATAACTAGAAACAAGTGTGTTTTACTAGTCTGTTATCACAGCTGAGAGTTCTTAATGTAGCACTATCGTGACATTGATCTGCTTTTAAGTGCTAGCTATTTATGTGAAAATATTTATTAGAACTATGTTTTTCTCACAGTACCTTCTATTTCTAGTAGCCAAGCCAAGAATACCTTCTAATAAGAGTAGAATGTATCTATACAGAAGGAAGTCCACATGAAAAAAATAATCAATAGTCATGAACTTACCTGTGAAACCTGAAGGATTGGAAAAATGGAAAGCAGATTGTGGCCATCGTGGTGCCGGCAGAAACAAGTTTCAGACATGCAAATCAAAGAACATAATGAGAACTGAAATCCCTTACATGGTGTGACATTAGAAACATAATTCAGAAATTTTTATACAACTCACATGAGAAATCAATTAAGTTGGAGTTTTTTCTAAGATTGTGTTAACTGCATGCAAGTGAACATTAGTAAGATTATGCATGAATAGAAAGAGAATGGTTACAACTGAGTGAAAATGAGCAACAAGTTCATAAATACCTGTGGGACCTCTGGGACCAGGTTTTCCTTGAAGACCTTCATCTCCTGGTTGTCCTGTAGCACCAGGTGGACCTTGTGGGCCATGGCTTCCCATAGGACCTGGAAAGGAAACAGTTGTGCAGTTACATGTGGCTGCATCCCAAGAAGGTGAACACATTAATAAAAGGAAGTCTGGCTGCTTGAGTAACAAAAAAACAGTTGGGACAGCTGAACTCTGTTCTCTCCCAGAAAGGAGTGCACATTTTCCTCTTCACTTCATAGTCTTTAATTGAATTAAAATCTATGACTTTTAGAGATTGGAAGGTTTTGTTGTGTAGAGAGGACTTCTCTACAGCGTGTGGAAGAAGCAAGTATCTAGATCCCTGTTTTCAAACTAAAAGAATCTGTTGAAAGCCCAAAGCTATTAATATGGGGCAAATATGTTAGTTCAAACACATCTGCATCATTCATAGTTTCTCAATACCTCTGTAGAGAGGTCAAGGTTTGCTTTATCTGGCAGATTCAAAAGTTTTACTGCCTCATCCTCAGGTTGGCTGGGGAGACTTCCAACAAGTTGTTGAAGCACTACCTGTGAATCTGACTTTACACTGATCTTCCTTGTCCTATTTGTATGTAACAGGGCAGAGCAATGAATATCCAGCCTACCTCTAATGTCTGGCTCAGCCTACAGTGGCAGTCCCCTGTGTGTGAAGCTCAGTTGCATAGGGCTGGGCATATATGCACATGTTAGTTAAAAAAATATGAGATCATACCCTTTAGGCCTTCTCTTCCTTGGTTCCCTGGAAGACCTCTGGCTCCCTGTCGCCCTCGCTGCCCAGGATTACCTGGTGCTCCTCGATGACCGATATCACCTGGATCTCCTCGCACAAAGATAGTTTCTCCGGGAGGACCAGGATTCCCAGGGTGACCTATGGTAACAGAGCTTTATTTTTAATATATGAACAAGGCACAAATTTCTGAAAAGAGACATATTCCATTGTTTGGTGGGTTTTGTTATTTATTTTTTTTTCCTTCCCTCTGGGATTTAGGAAAGCCCTTGGATGTTTTTTAGCAATACTACCATGAGCCTTTGTCTAAGGCATTGTAAGGAAGACAATAATAGGAACAGCTCCCCAAATTAGGTAGAGTCTGTGCAAGCAGAAGGCAGCAAGTTAGTTACATACATTGACACACTGTTTCTCTATATTTATTACAGCCTTGGTTACCCTTCTAATCTCCCTTCCCTGTTTCCCAATAGAAAGTAAGTCTTTGTACTGGGTAAGGAAGGGTTCAGATAATGCTTAATGTAAGGGGTCAGAACAGCTTGAAAGGGCTCCGTTTGAGGACCAGAATCTGTAGGAACTGACAACCCCTACTTCTAACAGAAGTGCAGTCTACGTAAATGCTTATGAAAGAATGTCCAGCCTTAACTTTCCCAGGGCTGGATTTAAATTGGAAAGCTTTTCCTGGGTTTACCAACAAAGGCACGCTCTGGATGATGTGTTTTATCTTTCTTGCCTAGGATGAGGAACCAGTCATCTTATTCCTGTTTGCTTTGGTGGAAACGGCGATATGTTGCAGCAACAGGACTTGCACAGAATGACT
Organism: Lathamus discolor; assembly: GCF_037157495.1. Taxonomy (NCBI): domain Eukaryota; kingdom Metazoa; phylum Chordata; class Aves; order Psittaciformes; family Psittacidae; genus Lathamus; species Lathamus discolor. The sequence continues at coordinate 45,196,969 of NC_088886.1, read as the reverse complement.
TTACAGGCCAGAAAACGGAATCTGGAGATCTGTGTTTTATCCTTTCTCTGGTGATCTATCCAGTGTTCACTCCTCTGTGTATTCATTGAAGTATCGATTGGTTTCTTTGTTCCCTATGCACTTTTATATGTTGTTCCACAGACAGCAACCCAGTGACTTCCAGTAGCCTCAGTGGCTTTTTACGTGATTGAATTTGGTATTTTTAGTTTTAATACCTCTGATGCCATCTAAACCAGGTGGTCCCTGATCACCTGGAGGACCAGGAGAAGCACTATCAGGAGATCTTCCCGTAGGTCCAGTGGGTCCAACAGGTCCTCTTACACCTAAGGGAAGTAAGTTAGTAACTAGAAAAATGCTGATACGTCACAGAGGTAATGTATGCTTTCACTTGTACACCGAATATACCAGTGATTAGGCTAATGAAGATGCCTTTTCTAAAAAAAAAAAAAAAAAAAAAAAGGAAAAACTGAATCTCATGCTTCCATTTACTCTCTAGTGAGTTCTCCCTAATTTGTCAAAGAAGCTGAACACCATATACCATAGGAGGCCTTGCCCATCCTATGTCAAGCAGTGTTAATACATCGTAGAGATGTTATTCATCTCTTCTTTTCTTCAACAGCACCACTCTGTTGAGTTTCCCAGTTCATGATTCAGTAACTGAATTGAGAAATATGACGGTGTCTTCATCTTACAATAATTCACCTCACCACTGTTTTTCTTCTATGTGTTATGTAACACTGTGGCAAGGTTTGGCAGAGTAAAGCCAATGTCACAGAAGCTAATCACAGCATTGCTGAGGCTTGAAAGAGCCTCTGGAGTCATTCTAGTCAGTATGCTCAAAGCAGGGTCATCTAGAGCAGGTTACCTAGGAGTCTGTCCAGCTGGGCTTTGAGTATCTCCAAGGACAGACACTTCATAACTTGTCTGTATTCAATTACCCTCACAGGGAAAACAAAACTTTTCCCTATATTTAAACAGCATTACATCTATGTTAGTTTGTGCCCATTGCTTCTTGTCCTGTCACTGGAAAGCCCTATGAAGAATCAGTCTCCACGTCTTTCCCATCAGGTACTTAAAACCTTGATAAAGTCTCCCTGAGCTGGCTTCTGGAGGCTAAGCAATTCCGACTCCCTCAGCCTCTTCTCATATGACAGATGCTCCAATCTCTTAACTTTCCTAGTGACCTTTCTTCAAACACTTGATTTTTTCTACTTCTATGCAATTTCTGTATCACCTAGGCTCTTAAATAACCACAGCAATCTTGTTATACAGTTCCATCTTGAATTTGCATCAGAATAGTTGATAGATGTACTATATTTCTGTGTCTACCAGATCTCTTGCACCCTCTTTCTTCAGGAATGTCTTTCCAAGAGGCAACCCCATCTAGCAGTTCCCTGAGTCTGTCCAAGTCATCATTTTCTATTCTCATTCTTTCCTCTTCTGTAACATAATAAACAACAAATACTGGGGTCTCTGTATCTATTCTAGAAACATCAGCATGGTATTATAACAGAAATGTTTTCAGGGAGGGAATCTCCTACGTATGTATTAATGTTCATACCAACCGGGGAAGAGCCTATATGAGCTTCATTTCAACTCTGCAGGGCACCATTAAGAAGAAAACTCTTTCTCACCTGGGAATCCTGGGAATCCTCTTTCTCCAGGAGGGCCTGGAATAGAAATACCAGGCCATCCAGGTTCACCTCTCTGTCCTTTTGGTCCAAGTTCTCCTGAGTATCCTGGGGGCCCTGTTTCACTTTGACCTTTATAGGAAAACAATTATGTACATAAAGCTTACAGTGAGTACAAATACAGATGTGCAGAATAAAAACACTAGCTGCAGATGTTCTTCCTTGTAGGGGTTGCCTAGTGCTATTTTTCTGGTTCTCTCTTGAAAGTTGGATATAGTTTTATTGAATCTGGCCCCAGTTCATCTCTTTCAAAGAAAGGAATCTCTTCACTTTAATGCTCTTCTTCAGGGATTATTTTACATGGTGTCATTATTGTTTGTTACTTGAAATGTAAACTGACTGGGTTTCCTATCAGTACAATTTTGTAATCTCTAGCTATGTGGTGAATACTATTTTTTAATGGTGCTTCAAAAGCACCTTTTGGAAGTTGTGAACAGATCAACAAGAGTGAAATGCAGGTTCCTCTTAAGGTTGTGACACAACTCCCATGGACTTTAATGGGGCTGAGATTTCATAAGTCTCCTTATAATTTATTAGTTTTATCTTTTACATATTAAAAGTCCTGGTGACTTGGCTCTCATTGGAATCATCTGCACAGAACATTTTCATTTTATAAACACCCTTGAAAGTTTCCAACAGAACTATATGAGTAATGGAAGTTTTAAAATTTTCCCCATAAATAACTGCAGGTGTGTCCTTAAGCACACTTCAGATTTTGACTGAAAGTTTAGTCTAAGCCTTAATGATATCTTCTGGGCAAGGCAAGTATCAAAATAACGTGCATCATTCCTTACACATTCAGTGACTTAAGAAAAGACTTTCTGTTCCACATAGCTATTTCCCTTCTTTACCTGGAGCTCCTGCAGAACCTTTTTGACCTTTTAGTCCATCCAAGCCATCCAGTCCGGGCAGTCCAGGAAGACCTGGGAGGTATTACAGGTATGACTGGGAGCCACAATAATCCTTTAAAATCACAATTAAAGATGATGCCTTTTTTTTGTTTTTTTTTCCTGGCACCACATTAGTGATCAAGACAAGGTTTTATGTAATTCTTATTGGTAACTGAAAATGAGATCACATTACACCTGAGTGCAGTCTTTTTGGAAAGGAAAATGTGAAAGAAATCTGAAAATAGCAATCATAAGACAGTGTCAAACCAAAGCAATCGGAAAGTGTACCTTCTAATAGTGTAGGTATTGCTATACTGCAGCTAGCAGTAGGCAGCTCAGCGTGGGCTATTTTACTCTATAGTGAACACTGTGTCTGTGGCTAGACTACTACTGCTACATGTGATTAACTAGTCCGAAATTAGTTGGTGACTGGGATGCAGACGCTACCTCAAATAACTCTAAAGCTGGTACTTCTTTACAGCTTCTCTTCCAAACGTAAGTGCAATTTAATCTAGCCGCACTAGAAGGAAGGTAAATTTTCACCTGGCTTCTTTTCCCTGCTTTGTAATCTGCACTTCTCTGAAAATTGATAAAACACAAGAAGTAAAAACATAGATGGCATTTTTTGATTTATTTTCTACAATGTTGAACTAACCTGAGGTGGTTGTTTGCAGTGAAGGGTAAAAATATCTCCATGTCATTAGCACTTTACAGTTTCCTAAATTGCATAAATGAAGTATTAAGTGTGAAGATGTACAGTTATAAAATGCAGATGGCAGCCTACCACCTGGAGGTAGGAACAGATCTGGCAAAACTGATGCATCATTTGGTAGCAGGTTTCAAAGAGATTTCAGACAGAGGAATAGACTTGGGATGCTTCTTGCTCCCCAGGAGGACAGATCAGAGTGCTACTGATCATCAAGAAGTTGAACGATACTGTTAGTGCTTATTCCTTCTCCACTTCTACTGCTTATCTTTGCCAGATTTCATTCCCCACCAGTTCCTCTCCCTGCCATGTAGGATTCCCAGTCCAGATGCGGTGGTGTTTTTTTTTTTCCACAAGCGTGAATTATCTTTCTGTCTGTTTCCTTTTCCCTGTCTAGCTACTTCCTGGCATAGATGATGTTGGTTCTCTGTTTCAGTTCCTGTGCTTGATCCTAGCATGTTCTGCAGCATGCTGCTGTATGTGCAGAGTATGAATCATGGGAGAATTTACTGCTCTACTTAAGCACATATGAATGGATATATTTTTTCGAAGTCTATAAGCTGGTCAAATTTGACAGCAACAAATTGCTGTAAGAACAGCAACACAAATGCTTTTCTTCAGCTGCTTCACCCACCAAATTTAAAGGTCCCTAGTTCAAAAATGGGTCATCTGAGAAAGGAAACTTTACTGCCCTTTTATTTTTCCTAACAGATAACACCAAAAATAACCCCACGGCTCTGTTCTCAGAAACTGTTGTCCTCTTTTAGGTAAAATTTAACAAAGGAATGAAAAGAAAGAAGGGGAAAAAAATCCAGCCTATAGCAAACATCAATCTGGAACAAAATTTAAATCCAGAAGATTGTTTAAAAACTTGCAGGACATTGATAATATACTCTTTGTATATATCCTTTATAATATGGGATATATATATAATCATAGAAACAACTAGGTTGGAAAAGACCTTTAAAATCATCAAGTCCAACCATTACCTCAGAACTCCCCAAACCACTAGTAATACAACCTGTACTATCTTCTATGCCCTTAAGCAACTGCTCTTTAACTTTTCAGGACATTCTGAGTTTAATCCTGCTTTCTGTAGCCTGCTTGTGCTTTGGGCATGTTCCTGTTTTCAAATTTATGTAAGAGTTGCATGCCAATTTGGGGAATTTAAAATTATTATGAACTCCTAACTAATTTTGGCACCCAGGTGATCATTTAAAACTTTGTTGATCTTTAGCTCATTCAGGCAAGATTGATGGTTTGGTTTACTTGCTTTCTGACACATTTGCCAACAATCCATCATAATATCAGCACTTGTAATTCTAGGGTTTTGGTTTGCTGTAGTCCATTATTTCTAAGTACAGCTGAATTGGCTGACCTATGTATGAACCACTGTTACTGTATTTTACAGCCCAGTTCAGCTTCTACTCACACAAGCAATTCTGGTGTTCTTAATATTACTTGCTTCATCAAGGATTACTCACACAGTAAGGCTTTCCAGACTAAGCCTTTAACTAGTAAAACTATATAATAAAGAAAATGTGATTATGCTTTGGTAGATGCTGTTTAACTAATTTTATCTCTTTTTTACATCTAGTTCTTCAAGGCACAAGACATTTAATGTAAGTGAGAAGCAATTAGACTAACAAGGCCATGTACTTAGCAATGAATAGCCAATTAACCATTTCACTTCTAATGCTAGCAACAATTTTTTATTGAAAATAGCAGTAAGATCTATATTCACCAATTGAACTGGAATCCAAATTCCATTCAGTTTTCATTACTGGGTATAATTACAAAGGTGTTAACCTTCTTTTCAATTAAGCTGGCAGCATGGCAATATATAGGATACTAAGGCTCAGTAGGCAACTTGGTCTCTAGTAAACTGCCATTTGGAACTGAACTTTTCCCTCTGCAGCACATGTATTAATTTGTTACGTTTCTTTGAGAACTTATGCACAATACAGAGCAGAAGTGCCTTACCATTATGACAGGAAGGAAAGAGTCCATCTGTTAAAAAGAAGTTTTCAGCAGAAGAATGTAGAGGTTTTTTTCACCCCTCTCAATTTAGACATCCCTTGTCACTGCAGATCTCTGCTTTTGTTACAGCAAATATTGTTTGCAACAGGGAAGTTTTCTCCTGCAGATTATGCACTAGCAAGGAATCTGTCATGACAGTTTAAATCAGCACTACTTAATGACTGCAAGCAATCATAAATTGTTTCCATTTAAATTTTTCAGTAGGGTGAATTTGAAAAAGTTAATCTATTGTTCTCTAACCATTTATCATAGCCCCAAGTTTTACTTTACTTTGATTTCTATATATGGGTCACTAGAATTATTCTTCCTGTCCAGGAACATGTTATAAAGCACACTATTACAGAGAGAGGATACAAATTATGTAGTTGATTACCTTCTTTATGAAGTATTAATGTAACATATTTTTAATGTATCATTCTAAGTACAGTAAAAGTTAATGGTGTTCTCAACTGTACAGATGACCTGCTGTTCAATCTAATCGTAACAATCACTGTGAGAAGTGTATATCAGGATTTGGAGGAAATATTTCTCTGTTAAATCCACCAAAAAAATCAGGTTTTGGAGATGTCCTGGTTTTGTCTGGGATGGAGAAAAAAAACACCTCACCACAACAAAACAAACAACAAAAAACCAACCCAAGTTGCTGTAATTTGGTAAAACAAATCTGTAAGAACTGTCCATAGCAGTCTGCCGGTAGAGTAACAGTGGCACTCCATGGTGAGAAGGTAGAACACAGCATAATTGAAGCAACCTATCTGAATTACTGCAAACTCCTTTTTCTTTCCTTAACTTCTGCTATCATATTAGTTGAGCCACAATCTGTTTCTACCTTCTTCTACACCTATTTTAGATTGTAGTCCAAGTTTCTGAGATAGCGTTTATGTTACCTTTAAAAGGTGATGTCAACTGGCTTAATTCTTCTTGTAGTTTAAGAGAACAGAGAATCAAAATGATGCTCACAGGCTTTTCTATTTTCACTGCTAAAAAGATATTTATGCCTGGTGCTGTTATATTACCAGTAGTACTGCACTGCATACTGTTTACCTTTTCTGCCTTGGGATCCAGCTGATCCTTGCAGTCCTGGAGGTCCCAAAATTCCATGTTTCCCTTTTTCTCCAGGTTCTCCTGGCAATCCCTGAGGACCTGTAGCTCCTGAGAGCACAGAAAAAAACCCCAAACCTGTGAATATGCAAATCTATTAAACTGTTGATTTTTATTTTTTGATGTACTATGCAGCACACTCTGTTAATCAGAGGTACCTGAAAGTGTGCGGGAATGTATGAAGAACTGACAGATCTTACTCTCTGAGACTCTGAGCAGACTACTGCTGCTGTCTATAGGTACTGAAATAGGTTCCAATACACTTTCGTGTGATTTCTGATTTCTTTAGCCTTCTCCACAGAGATGCCTCCTCAGCTGCATTTTCCTGTTCCGTATCTCTCTTGAGCTGTTACATGGCACTGTTTTTTAAACTTGGGCATTACCTGGAAGTCCAGGTATTCCTGGGTGTCCAGGGTCACCCTTGGATCCTGGTCTTCCCAGTTGCCCTTGGATACCTGGTGAACCCTTCTCTCCTGGGAATCCACGGAGTCCTTAAAGAACAAAAGAAATATCTGGCATTTATTTCTTTAAATTTGCCCATTGTTCATCTCCTTATAAGTTTAAAAATATAAAAGTTCATTAAGTTTCTTGTCTAGAAAAAGAATTTTATTCAAATACTTCAGATACTTGCATCCACTTATAGCAATGAATTTTTCTGATCTCTCTGGTAATATCTGAAAGAGCAGAAATGACTGGTAGGATATAGTTAAGCCAGGTTTTATTCTGGTAAGTACTGCTATGTTCATCAGTGCTGTACTAGACAACAGTAGGCTGTACCGCCCATTTTCACGCTAGCCATATTGCACACTGTGATGCCTCTCCAATCCCCGGGTTTATAACTACAGAAAATACCCCTCAATATGCACAGAAAGCAGAGCTCCTTCTCTGCTAACAAAACTTAGAGAAAATAAGTTGTTAAATCCATTTCTTTAATTCAATCAGACAGAGGTACCTGGTAATCCTGGGTCTCCAGGAGGCCCTTTCGGACCATGTGTACCCAGCAGAGGAGTGGGGTCACCTCTCTTGCCTGTAGAGGTACAACGAGTTTTATTTAGTACAAATACTCTTTTCATCCACAAAATCAAAGTTGGACAATTTTGCAAGGTCAGATAATTTACAGATATTAACAGCTGCACAAGGGACTAAGAGAATACAGAATGAAAAATGCTTTGGCACATGCAAATTATCTAGCCAGCTCATCTTGTCTTGAAGTACTAACTCAGTTTCTGTTTAGTATGGCTCAGGGCAGCATTAATGAAGATTTCCCATAATGAAAAAAAGAAAAACAGAAATTATGGGAACTTTCCCAATACTGACAGCACATCCTGAAAAAGAAAGATACTGCATAAATTCCCTAGAATACTTTAATAAACACAGAACTCCTTACATAGGTTTGTGAGGCTGTGCAAAATCAATACATTGTGAGTCTATTTACCCAGTAAAGACCTTTCAGGGACCAGCCAGGGACTTAAAGGCAGCACACCTCCTTCTTTCTGTCTTTGCTGAAATTCCTGTTTAGCACAGAATCAATAATTCCGAGCAGTTTTGCCTTGCAATGTCTCTACAAATGTCTGACCTCTCCTACCTATTCATGCTGCCTTCAGCTTCATTGTCTGATTTTGTTGTAAACAGCTAAGGGGAAATATCAAGTTCTAGTGTTGCTAGAAATCTCCTCCCATAGCAATGCCCACCTTTGCTGGCTATTTCCTGCTTTTGCTTTAAGGATAATTTTTCCAGAAAACTTGTTTTCAATACATTTCACACAACTTTTCCTTATATTGAATATTGTTGTTTACTTTTTTTTCATCTCAGGTAAGTCAGACTTGTTTCTAATGACCTGCATGTTTTAGTTTTTTCCCTTTTTTCCTGTTTTTTCTAGTGAGTACTCACCATCATCTGTCAGAGCATATGCATCCTAATAATATTGCTCTTTTCCAGAGCATGTCAATATAAATTACCTTTGGATCCTTTTGGGCCAGTCAGTCCTGGATTGCCTGGGATTCCTGGTAAGCCATGGTCACCCTGGTTTTTTTTAAACGCAAAATAAAAATGTTTGACATATGTGTAGCAGGAATGATCTATAAGCACATTTGGTTCTCTTACACAGGTAAACAGATCAGCAATGAACATGAATAGCAAAACTATATCTTAAGCTCAACAGAAAAGCATCATGCTGCCTTTGTTTATGTCTAACACTGGCCATTAAGACTTCCCAGAAACTGTAGATTAGCCTTGGTAATCATTTGGAATTTGTGCTTTTACAGTTTATGATAACTCTTGGCTTGAACAGCTTAAATTCCCCACAGATGGCTTGAGTAATTTGATTTAAAAGGTACCATAAAAATGTACCAAATATTGTTGTATGCTTCCCAAATTTACTATAAACATTAACCAGAAATATGCTGTGATGTAACAGTAAAAATGTAAAGATTTATCTTTTTTCTTTTGAATAATGACCTATAATCAGCAAAACAAAGATTATCTCTTCAAAGAAAAATAAAAGACAATCCAAGCCAAGCAATGTCCCTTTACCAGAAAAGCAACGGTGATTTTGTTTCATGTAATCTCACTGCCTGTCTACCTAGTATAGAAGCCAGTGAAGAATTTTGCTTTACATCTATGTGTAATATATGTGTGGTTTCGCATATTATTTCGCTTATTCTTGAGCAATACTGTTTGCCTAGATTCTATTTGGTGCAAATTGTCAGCGTGGGCACAGATTTGTTTTCTCTTGTGTGTTGGCTTGGCTGCTCCACGTAGCAAGATATGAAGAAGCAGCTGTATATTCATTTCATACTTGTGCTGCTGCTGTGTTATGATTGTGATCTGTTAATGTTTGTAGGAAAGATGTTAATGACTTGATTGTGCATCCATTTTTCCCTCCCTCCTCTCCCCAAAACTTGTGCAGTGTAGCCTGGATTTCCACTAAGTGGCAATATAACAAAATCCCAGCATGCGGCAAGGAAAGAGGGGAGAGGCCCTTTGTTGGCTCTGATTATAATGTAATCAAGGCATTGAATTGTTACATTAAGGAATTTACCTTTCCTATTATATTTACAGTCTCATCTCAGGAGAAAGATTTAATGGGTAAATACAATAGAACCCTTCATCGTATTTCTTGGCAGCAGGATATAGCTGAAAAGTCCAGGACATTTCACTGCTACTTTGTTTACCTGGTCACCTGGTTGTCCTTGAAAACCCATAATTCCTTTAAAGCCCTTTGGTCCTGGAAAACCCTGTGATCCTGGAAACCCCATCAATCCAGTGTCACCATGGTTGCCAGGCAGTCCTGGGACACCATTCTTCCCTGGAAATCCTGGGGTGCCCCTGAAACCGGTATTGCCTTTTTCACCTGAAGTTAATTGCAGAACAAGATAATGACCAATACAGTCAAGCCATTATTTGACACATATGGCTATGCTTTTACACTATGTGTATTGCCTTAGTAAATGTCCAAAGAAACTAGACTGCTAGTTTAAGTATCTATAAACAATATAAGGCTGGGCTTTATTTTATGAACGTACCTCTTTCACCTCTAAATCCATTCTCACCAGGAAACCCTGGTTCCCCCTTTTGTCCTTTCTCAAGATGGATGTTAATACAGCCACTGTCTCCTGGAGGCCCTCTTTCACCTTTGAGCCAAACATATGAAATGGAAGTAAATCGTCATGAGTGACATGTTCTGAAAATAATTTTAGTAACAATTTCCCTAACAGAGAAAGCCTTCAAATACTAATGCAGTTCTCAGTTGTTTCAGCAGGCTCACTACTAACAGAATTTATTACCCTTCTCTTGGTTTTTAGTTGATTCAGTAGTAACCCATGTGACGTTAAATCAGAATTATTCCCTGCTTGTCTGGATTATGAAAGATGGCAATTGTATTGTCCATTTCACAATTACTGTCTGTGATTGCACCTTGGAGATGGTTATTCTCTTTCCTACACTAATATTTAGAGATGATAAAGAACACAGACAATATGATAGAAAACTAGAAAAAAATCTAAAGTTTCAGATGTGTGCAGGGCAAATCTCAAGGTTTATTTGAATAGGCAATTAACTGTTTAATTTAGTGTTAAATGCACCTATTATCTTAATGAAATTTATTTTTCTTTCGTTATATTTCATTATGCATTTGTGAGATTAACAGGATTTAATATTTAGTATCTCTGGAAATAGAAGTGAATATATCTTTACAGAAAGAAGAAAAAGTAAATAAATTCCTAACACAGTAGGAAAAAAACCAAACATAGCAGTAACGTAACTACAGAATGAAGTGGATTTTTACAAACCTTTTATTCCCATATCCCCACATTCTCCACTAGGCCCGGGTGGACCCATTTCTCCTTCTTCTCCTTTAACACCAGAGATCCCCATTGGGCCTTGTGTTCCTGGGAGTCCTGGGAATCCTTGGGGTCCTTGAATCCCTTTGCTTCCTGGTAATATTAAATGCTTTATTTACATATTCAGCATGCTATGCTGTTCGTGTCATATTCTAAGGAAGAGTATAAAGCAAAAGGCAGGGAGTTTAGAAGGGCTCCTTAGCAAATCAGAAAAGCTAGAGAACCAATAGTTGGAGCATGGCTTCATTCCAAGATCAAACTTGTCTTGAAATCCAGGTTGCCTTGAACCAAGCATCTTCTCCCTCCCTGCTACCTCCCCCTTAGAGGTTTAGGCTACATTTACTACTAAAGCAGTTATTCCCGACATCTTAAATACATTGCTTAGTCTAAGACGCCATCAGATTTTGCATATGGCTACAGGTAATCATGACTTCTGTGTCCAGATGACAGATGAAAACAGGATTTTGCTATAGTTACTCAGAAATCTTGCACATAAGCCACATAAGATTTGGGACCAAGCTCACATTTTTTATAAGTATTATACATAATGAAGCTATTTCTCCACTTACTCATAGAATCATAGTAATTTAGATTGGAAAAGACCTTTAAGATCATTGAGTCCAACCATTAACCTAGCACTGCCAACTCCACCACTAAACCAGTGCCACGTATACATGTACTTTAAATGCCTCCAGGGATGGTGACTACACCACTTCCCTGAGCACCCTGGTTCAATGCTTGACAACCCTTTCAGTGAAGAAATTTATCCTAATGTCCAATATAACCTCCCCTGGCACAACTTGAGGCTGTTTCCTCTTGTCTTATAGCTTGCTGCTTGGGAGAAAAGACCAACACCCGCCTTGCTACAGCCTCCTTTCAGGTAGTTGCAGAGAGCAATAAAAGGTATCTCCTGAGCCTCCTTTTCTCCAAACTAAGCAACATTAGTTCCCTCAGCCGCTCCTCCTAAGACTTCTGCTCTAGACCCTTCACCAGCTTTGTTGCCTTTCTTTAGACAAGCTCCAGCAATTCACTATCTTTCTTGTAGTTTGGGGCCCAGAACTGAACATGGTATTTGAGGTGTAGCCTCACCAGTGCTGAGTACCGGGGGATGATCACTTCCCTAGTCCTGCTGGTTACATTATTTCTGATACTGGCCAGGATGCCATTAGCCTTCTTGGCCACCTGGGCACAAGCTGGCTCATGTTCAACCAGCCATCAATCAACACCGTCAGGTCCTTTTTCACCAGGTAGCTTTCCAGCCACTCTTCCCCAAGCCAGTGATGTTGCATGCGGTTTTGTGACCCAAGTGCGGGACCCAGCACTAAGCCTTCTTGAACCTCCTACAATTAGCCCTGTCCCATCAATTCAGCCTGTCCAGATCCCTCTGTAGAGCCTTCCTACCCTCAAGCAGATCAATACTCCTCTTCACCAAGTCATCTGCAAACATAGGGTGCACTTGATTCCCTTGTCATTGATAAAGACATTAAACAGAACCGGGGCCTTAGGAACACCACTTGTGACTGGCTGTAAAACAACTAAAGCACGAGGATGCACCAAGATGCATCAAACTATTTCCTTTGTTTTTATTTAAAGAGAAAGAACAGAGGATGCTATTGTTATTGCTTCTACCCTGCTCCAGGGTCTTATTCTCAAAGCTGGAAAGAGAGGAGGGTGCAAAATATTTCCTAGCTTTAACAGCAGTAGAAATAGCTCCCTCTACAATAGAAGTTATAGACAAAGTGCTTTTCAGGATGTTTAACATACCTGCTTTTCCTGGGAAACCAGGTGGTCCTTTATTGCCTGGAAGTCCTGGAAGTCCTCGAGAGCCTGGAGGACCTGGGGGACCTTGTGAGCCAGGAGAGCCTTTGAGACCTTTGACTCCAGGTGGCCCAGCTGGGCCCCTGTCTCCCCTCTGACCTTTAAAGCCTGGTAAGCCTAAGAAAAAGAGATTCAATATATGTAAATGCAAAACAAGGGTTCACCAATTGTATCTAAAAAGTGTAAAGTGATAGCTTTTGGTATAATTTTGAATATCAACAAACACAGCAAAACAACTTGGAAACTTTACTACTGGGGTACTGGGTCTGCCCAGATTTTTAACCTGGAATGTTTTTCTTATATTTCTTTAATGAGAGATGTGAGTAGAAGCTCCCTGTGAAAAATCCCTACTAATTTGTAAATACTTTTGGTATATATGTCCCCTAGCTCTCCCAAAATAACTTTTTAATTTAAGAATAAGGAATATAAAAGTATTACAGTAATGACAGGAGCTCAGTTAAGTTACTCAGGACAACAGAAAAGTGATAACTCTTCCATTTGTTACTTAACAGTGAACATACTGTGATTTGGCCAGTTAAAGAACCGTGCAGAAATGGAAGTAAAGTTGGGAAATGTCTGATACACACACTGTACATTCCCTGAGTTTAAACAAATGTGTAAAACATTAAGGTACACCCCCACTAATAAGCCAGCCACAAAAAGCATGTGATGAAATCTGCTAGAAAAGATGTGCAGAGCTTAGAGGCAACATTATGGATGCTGTGTACCTTGAGGTCCTGGCAGGCCCATGACACCTACAAGTCCTGGTGGCCCTGGTACGCCCGTGTCACATGGTGGACCAGGGAAGCCTGGACAGCCTGGCGCTCCTATATCACCTTCTGGTCCTCTGAAACCTTTGGGACCTGGAAATCCTGGGATACCAGGCTGTCCTGGAAACAAAAGACATTGTAAAATATTTTACTTCCACTACCATCCATCAGAATTCCTAATTGTTATTTTTAAACTTACATGTTCAGTTATTGTAATATCTTACTTATCCTCTATTTTTTGCACAGCTTGTGAAAACTGATGCTCTTCTGCAATTTAGAATTGGCCTCTGTGGAGAGCTCCTTTCTTTAAGCTAAATACAAATTCAACTCTCATCCATAGGTGAGGATGACTTTATGGATCAATAAGCAAGTTTCTGATGCATAGGTGCCTAATGGAAGGAGCTCACTAGCCTGCATGAGCTACACAGCACTGGGGTCGGTTCTATAAGTGTTTGCTGCACAGAAGAGGGTGTGTGTCTGCTTAGGGTTGGGGAAAAGGAAGACCGATAAAAGGAATCAACAATATCGGCTATGAAGCGGGAAGTGGCACCATGGAGACATCTGTAGCAAGACCAGTATAGCGCACAAGATATTGAGGATTACACTGAATAACTCTGGGCAAAGAAATTAACCTCTCTCTCCCTGAGTGTTATCCCACCTTTTGCCAGTCTTTTCAGATTTAAGTAAACAGTCTGACGCAGGGATTGTCTGTGTGGTGTAGCAGGAGGCCCTAAGCACAGATGGTTTCCAGGCAGCAAGTAACAGTAGTAAGAATAGGAAGCTGCAGTGTTACTCCACAGACTGGGTAAAAGCATCTTCCCCCCTTCCTGCAGTACAGATCTCCTTAGTGGCTGATCAACCTTAACTGTAAAAATGTAAAGGAAAAATAGGGCATACCATTCACAGTCACCATTGTGGATCCAGGTAAAAGAGTAAGTTTTATCTGAATCAGGACCAACTTTGTACAGATTTTCCTCTTCGAACACATAGAAATGCTTTATAAAAACTGGCTCATACCTTGAGGACCAGGAATGCCTGGATCACCCCTTGCTCCTTGTACACCAGGGGGTCCTGGCAGTCCCCTGTTGCCTGGGATTCCTGGAGGACCATATGTGGTATCACCTGCAACACCTTTCTGACCATCTATGCCGCGTGGACCTGGAGGGCCATTTTTACCATCAACTGTAAATCCTCTTTCACCTTCATCACCAGGATCACCAACTTTGCCTCGAAAGCCTGTTGATATAATTTTTAAATTCAAATAAGGCGTAATTCAATTTTGTTTGTGGTTTGTTTGGGTTGTTTTTTCCCCAAAAAACTGTGGAATATTATAATTTAACCAGAATTATGACTTCGCATCAGAAAATAACATAATTAAGTTTCAGGTTTCTCATTTACAGCTAATGATACATGAGGGTTGAAGGAGGTAATTATTCTTATGGGAAGTGGCAGTGGTTTCCTTTGGGGCAGCATCTATCTTGTGTGCTCTCACTCTTGTTCAGTTCAATCCCTTTGTTAAAATGGTACTACTTGTTTTCAGTTTTCTGAGAATACTTCCTCTCTAGACACTGAAATTTAAGTTATTGCAGCACCTGTAATGTTACCGGAAGGAAAGGGAAGCTGGTAAAGATTTCCATTAGCTTTCATGAAATGCTCTTCCCTGATCTTTTCTACCCTCTTAGCTACCTTACCCTGCATTTATGCATTACAGCTTGATCAGCAGTCTCCTGGACTGAGAAAAGCACAATTTACCTTCTGGCCCAGGGATTCCTGCTCCTGGCCTGCCTCGATGGCCTTTTTGCCCATCAAAGCCGTTTGGTCCAGGATGACCAGGGAGTCCTTTTAAACCCTTTGGTCCTGGAAACAGAAAGAAAATATGTAAAAACTGACGGAGGTCTAAAATGTGTGACCTAAGGAAACAGTATTGCATTTTATCCCATGCAGACTCATGTACTTTGAAGACAAGTGGATTTCATCTGCTTCTAATATTTTAGGCAAGAGAGGCCACACAAGTCACAACCAAATGCATGTTTGCTGTTTTTCTAAATGGACTCGGTCCCTAATCTATAAACCTCAGAGTGCAAGTCACCAGAGTAAATTAGCAAAAAACATATCTCCTGTAACATTTTAATGTTACAGGACATCAAGAATATTAACCTATTGACATGAATGAGAGTGTCATCGAGTGAATGGCAGATGTCAACTTAAATTCTTATATTCTTCTGTGCTACACGCTGCTTCTGGAATGGTGCACATGAGCTCAGTATGCTAATCCCTGTTCTTTCATGTCTGTATAAATTTTGGCTACCACCCACAATACTGATGTCAAGGAACTGTGTAATACCATACTACGCATCTTGAATATCCAGTATCAGACTCCATTTATTCTGATGAGGATTTTTCTGGGGTGTTTCAAATGTTTTGGAGGTGATCACAAGCAACATTTTGCCAGTTCCTGGATAAGTTCTTTGAATTTAAATTAAGCTGAACAAGTTGAAGGACTGGTAGCAAGTATCCAGATTTCAGGGCTCAATTGCAATTTGCCATAAGCAGCATAGCTTTAGAAATTACAGACTTGTGGCATATCTTTGCCTTGCACACCTTTTTTTCCCCTGCTGTCCAGATGTACATATTCTAGGTCTTTATCCGACTCCGCCATCTGCGTATTTTACAAACTGTCTCATGCATTTTAATTGAGGCAGGACAGAGTTTCAAGTGACCATCATTTAATCATTTCTATGGAGGCAGCCTGCACACCTTTTGATCATGCAAGCTGCAGCCATCTGGCCCTTGTGTCTATTAGACGGGTATACTCCTGTGTATTTGCAGTTTTACATTTTGAGATATATATCTGTTGAAAAACTAGAACAGTGTATCTTTTCAGGGTAGCTTCTTTTTAAATTGGCAACTGAAAGCTGTATTTTAGTTAAACCCCAAAATTCTATCTGTAAACATACCTTGAACGCCTTTAAAACCTGGGGGACCTGGATTTCCAGGGTATGGTAATGTAATGCAGACAGTCTCACCTGAAGCAAGAGGGAGAAAGAAAGTGACATATTTGGTTTTAGAATAAATGGAGTCTGAACATTTACTGTAATAGTTCTGTGGAAGTAACCAACTAGATGTGCAAAGGCAAAGAGAAGGGACTTTTATGCACGTTGCTATTCGCACTTTACTTAAGGTTTGATGTACGATCTTAAAATATATTTTTTACACTTATTTTATATAGAATATTGGTAATGATTCAAATACAGCTGTGTTCTGTTAAGATGAAGAATTGTTTTTATTTTTTTTTTTTTTACTTGTTGCAGAAATTTTTCTTCACAATGGACTCTATTACAAGAAAGAAATTTATTCATCTCATAGATGTTTCTGGTTCATTTGTATTGCTATCAGTATAGATTTCTTTTTATTTCTAATTTTGGTAGGGATTTAAAAAAAACAAACCCAAACAGACCAAGACTCTAGTGTCAGCTATATTTTCCTGCTCCTTCAGCAAAAAAGCATTGCCTTGCAAATCCTTACACTCAGGAATACTCTTCACTCCAGAAAATAATTCCTCTGACAGTGTGCACTCTGAGTGGCACTTTGCAGGTTTAACGCTTCTAGCAATTCATATTCTCACTAGTGTCTGTTGCTAAATGCTGACAATATTGTACCTTTCAGTGGACATATTTCACATGACCACTGAGCTTGCCAAAATCGATTTTCACTATAAATGAGTAACACTGTATAGAATAGACATGAAACTGTAATGGATGCTATCAAACATGTTTTGTTATTTTGTTCTTAACATTCAAATTACCTTTCTGGCCCTTTGGACCAGGTGGCCCAACATTACCAGTATCACCAAAGTCTCCACGGCTGCCTCTGACTCCTGGAGGGCCAGGAAACCCCAACCCAGGCAATCCCATTTGTCCTTTTACCCCAGGAAGGCCTGGGACCCCAGGGAATCCTTTATCACCTGGTAGTGGTACTCCAGAATCACCCTTAAAGAAAGAAATTGTTGATAAGAAATAACAAGACCTAATTTCTTTCCTCTCTTTGATTATCAAAAGCCATGTTAGACAATTATCTAGAGAAACCACTCTTCCACAATTAAGTGACATGGATGATAAGTAGTAGTTTTATATATTCAGAGGCAGTAGGAACAAAGAGTAGAGTTTTGTGGTTTTTAGTTCTTCCTGATCCCATAATATTGGCACAGTGTACACAAAAATTACATTCAGGACTACCAAAATAAACAGTAATACTTCCAAGAAAATTTTCAACTGATAAAAACTATGATTTTTGGTCTAGGCTAACATATAATGATAAAAGTAATTAATGTGCTAGGAATTCGGAATAAAATGGTACTTTTCATTACGTAGCTGGCCCTTTCATAAGATAATATGTTAACTGAAATGAAAAAAAAATAATCTGAGAAAGGCAAACATACCTCAGCTCCTTTTTCCCCAGGCAATCCTAGTTCCCCATCTCGGCCATCATTACCTCTTTGACCTGGAAATCCTGGAACCCCAGCAGGACCTCTTTCACCCTTTGTTCCTTAAAATAATTAAAAAAAACCCAAGAAAAAATGGATTAATAATTGTAGTAAGTTTAGGGGGGAGGGGGAGAGGTAATTTTGCTCAGGTAAATGGATAACCATTTATCACATCAGTATGACAATTTCCAGTTCTCAGGAAGGCAGTATGTAGTTGGACGCTACGTGGAACAACAGGTCTGTCTGTGAAGACTTGTTTACAGACACCAAAAGAGTGTGGCTTTTGTTCATGCTATATACAGAGTGAAAATATTTTGTTACTCAAATCACTCAGTTTTGTTCTTAATTTCAATGAAGTTAAGATATAGCGATGCCATATGATGCAGAATATTTGAATCGATATTCCCACAAGGGTTGTTCTGGTTTTTAATTTTATTTACCCCTAGATTTCTCTTGCACTGATATTTATGAAAATGTAATTTTTGCATAAAGGACAATAAAAATATTCTAACCCAAAGATTCGTTTTGCTGTGTCAAGAAATGTTTTGCAAATAAACAGCAAATGTTTTGCCCTGCTCCAACATCTGTAAACAAACACAGGCATCCAGAGCTAAGCTAACTTTTCAGAGACAGTAAGATTGACAATCTTTTGTCTGAATAATTAGTTTAGCATTTCTAACTAAGCTTTGCCATCAGATTGTTGTACTTTGTTGTTCTCTGTTTCTTTTGCTTTTGCAAATCATAACCATAACTGTGGAGAGGTTTTGATCTGTTTAATTGCAAGAATTTCAGTTGTGCAACTGGTGGCCTATTGTTTCTCTTCAGTGCCTGGTCAAGGGTAATTTTTATAATTAGGAACAGGAATCTGGACAGTCATTGAGACTTTGAGTTTTTCCCAAGGAGGATGTTGGTGGTTTTAGTTGAGATAACAGCTAGGCTTACTGGCATATGGCACTTCAAGAGGTGGCTGCGTACAATATTTCTTTTGCTTTCACAGTAACTGTATTATGCTTACTCTTTGCTATACAGACCTCTGAAAGATCCTATCAACCATGTGACACGTCAAGTCATTCGTTAGCATTAATAACAAGCTATTAAAACTGTTTTACAGCTCAGCCATACAGTAAAAAGCACGTAACTCTGTGTTGATCTTGTGTTTAGCAAGAAGAAAATGAACAAGATGGTACCAAGAAAGAGGTTTGGATATACATGACCCCTAGGCTTCAGTAACTTACTAAACTAATGACTTTATTAGAGTAGATGAATATGGTTTTCCCACACTACTGCTCAGGCAGTGTATAGGAAACAAAAATGCTAATGATGAAACATGTGTTTACCTTTTATTCTAACTCTTCCTGGATCACCCTTCTCTCCTTTTTCACCATGTTGTCCAGCAGAACCAGGTGGCCCCTTACAATTGACAAAAAAAATTGCCAGTTATCTCCAGCAAGGAATCAATGTGGGGATTGAGAGGAAAATTAAGAGATCTATCTCTTGTTCGTGCATTGTTTTCCCACAACCAGACCAAATACAGTAGCATGCCAAAAAGAAATGCTTATCTCTTTTGACATCTGTAAAGAGGTGTGTAATGGCCTCTCGCCTTTTAAGCCTGACTCTACCAAATGCACAACTATAAGAAACTGTAATGCTAGAATAATTGTGTCCATGGCTGTGGCTTTAAATGCAAGCATATAAAGTTACAAATGGTTCTTCAACTCTTCCCACTGCAGACCTCATCGCACAATCCACTGAGGCTACACAGAAGGTAATCTCTGAAGCATGGTGGCTGTCAGATGAGGCTGTCCTCCCAGAAGTAAGCAGGTAAGTGCTGCTTTTTTGCTGAGAGAAAATCTGCAGAGCTGCCAGTAAGAAATTTCATAGCAGAATCTGTGACTTGACAGGTTTAGAGGGGAAAAGAAATTCTTTTCTAGATGTTCATGCTGATTTGTGCTTTGAGTTCTCCAAGCAGAGTGCTGTCCACCTATCATAATTGTAGATGCTCTGCCTCATAAAATAAACATACCAAATAAATTAAGCTTTTTCATTAATTTTCTAAAAAAGGGAACTAAAAATTGACTCGAAATGCTTGAAAAAAGGGTTCCTTTTTCTTCAGACTCTGCACACCCCCCAGTGGATGTTGATGTAAAATCCATCTAGACCTGCTGGCATCATGCAAATTCTTTGCCTTGATTAGGTTTTGCTGGAAATGCTTTCCTTTGAAATAACTGAAAAATCATTTTCATTGGAGCAAACTGTGCATCTTCTGTGTTTGCAAGAAAAACAATGGGTATTCAAAACTAAAAGAAAAACAAGTCAAAACAAAACAAGATGCCCATTCACCAGCTTTCCTAAGCCTCCTCAGCACCCCACAAATGCAGCATGGAATTCTCTCCCTCAGTGTAAAACACTGCTCACTGCTGCAAGGGAAATCAGATAGAAGCTAATAAAATGCATCTTTCAGCATGCCTACAATAAACAAAAATAGGTAAAACTTTCAGACAGTTTTCCAGGGCAGTTTCTCCACCACTCTGTTTTAATGCCTTCTGTGTAAGTGGCAACTTGATGTTACTCATTTACTGAAGCTCATGAAAGCTACTCACAGGGAGCCCTGGTGACCCCATTGCACCAGATAAGCCTGGGTCACCCTTTTCTCCATCTCTTCCAGGGTATCCCATATGTCCTTTCCTTCCTTGAGTACCTGGAAGTCCTTGCATACCACGTGGACCAGGAGGACCAGCACTACATGAGCAGAGGCCTTGATTTCCTACATGAAAGTATCAAAATTGCATTGAAACAGTTGCAAAATTAATGCACAAAAAAAATAATACTGACCCTTTTATTTTGTGTGAGTAGTGCACAGACCACGTTTTTCTCATTTTGGCCTTCAAAGGAATGAAGCATATCAGTCTTTTTTTACATTGCTCACTAGTTGCTGCACTGACATAACTCTACTGACCTAGACGCCCCAGTGCCAACAGGCCATTTAATTCTACACTTTGATGGGCCTTATCCTCCAAGTTAACGTAAACGTCTTGCAAATTCAGGTCTGATACACCTGGCAAAGGTCTCAAATTGTTGCTCTCCAGGCATACTTACCCTTTTCTCCTTTTTCCCCTTTTCTTCCTGGAAGGCCCATCTGACCTTTTATTCCAGGTTCTCCAGGGATCCCTCTGTCAGTACAGATCACACCTTTGAAAAAATAAATTGTAAAGCTAGTATAAATCAGGTTGACTGTTTCCACAGCTTAGGCCATGTGTTCTCCACTTCCTTATCCTGTTATCCTCACATGAAAAGGTAGAGGATCTCATGAAATGCTTTACAAATCACTGCTTATAGATCATACTACAAGAGTCAGTCTGGCTAGAGTTGATGTTAATGTGCTGTTTTTTCATCACCACTAGTTCTTCCCTTTTCTACTTCAGAACTTTGTGACTCCTGTTTCTTTACTAAAGGATGCTGATTTGGGTTTCCTCCACAGTTTGCTGTGATTTTAACTTCAGGTGATATATATTTAGGGATTTATTATACGGATGTTACTTTGTGGGTTTGAATCATGTACAGAACTTTGAAAATCTTGAAATCTCACTGATCAAAAACTAATTGGAAAAACATTTTCTATATCACATATTAAGTTTGATGTGTCTGTCAAAATTTCATCTTTATGTTTTTTGTAGGACCAACAAAATCAATGAATCCATTAATATGCAGAATGATATTCTTCCCATATAAATTGCTGTTGAACATACTGGGTGGTCCAGGTAAGCCTTGTCTTCCTGGCTGTCCTGGTAGGCCTGGTGGTCCAGGAAATCCAGATCTTCCTGGGATTGGTTCACCTGTTCCAGGGGAACCAGGGTCACCTTGAAAACCCTGAGGTCCTGCTGCTCCACTTAGTCCTGGCAGGCCAGGCAGACCTATAAAAAAATTCTGTTATATGGCCCATACAGTTTCATGTTAGCTATTACCACAAGATATTAAGGAAGACATGATAGGCTGTTCAGAACTGTCATAAAGAATAGTTTCTCTATATATTAAAAAAAAAAAAAGAAAAAAGACAAATGTAAATCTGTAGTTTTTTTCCCAGGAAAAAAGGCTCCTGCTTTAGACCTTCGAATGTTTTTTCTTCTCTCCCTTATCTCTTTTCAAGACATCCACGTTATTCTAGCTCCTTATAGACAGCAAAGTGATTGTCATCACCTTCCTTTGTATCTTTTTGAGATGGAGAACAGAATTTCTTAGCACAGCAGTCCAGATACAGACATGCCATGGATTTACAGTTCTTGGCAGCATCATACTTTATCTTCTTTTCCTTTTCTAGTAATTCCTCATGTTCTGTTTGGAACATTTTGTTTCTTTTTTGGCCACTAAATGGTGAGCTAAAATTTTTCTTGAACTCTGTAGAGCTCAAATCTTTACTGTTGGTGACTTACGTCAAGCAAGAACAAAGAATAGTTTCTTCTTAGCTGTTTTTAGTTGCTTTCTCTACTACTGGTATACAGCTCGCATTTTATCCTCTATTTCTCTTACTTGTTCCATCATCTCCTGGTCTTCCCAGCAGGCCTGCAGGCCCAATCGGTCCAACTGACCCTGTCTCACCAGCAGGACCTGGAAATCCAGGATCTCCTTGTGGACCTACATGGAATTATAAAAACATGTGCACTGAACATCTTATGCAATTGTCAGCTAAAATCTAAATAAAACCGCAAACAAAATTATAACTTGGGAACTTCACAAAAGTAAATTACAGGAACTTTTGTCTTTATGGAATATTTAAAAATGTGTAACAATTAAATTTTGAGCTGGGAGGATTTGGTTATTTTTCTACGGATTCCTGCCCATTTTGTTGGCATCATGGTTTTAACTCTTCATTGCTCCGCAGTAGCATCTTTGTGCTACATATTTCAGAATGCCAAGAGAAGTATTTTCACAAAACAACTACATACAGTATTTAAAGTAAAAGTGCATCTCATGTTCTGCAGTGCACACAGAGAGGTCATTTCAGGATCCATCCCAGTTGAAATCATCCAGATTTTAAAACGTGTATTTTCAAAATTGATATAAGGAATACATTTAAAAATTTTAATTACATCGTGACAAAGAAAACCCTGATCAGATATAAAGAGCTCCATTAACCTGGAAAAACAAAATACTGGTAGCAGTTCTGTTCTCAAACAATTGTGCTAAAGGCCTCTTTTTCTGAAGAATGTGTCCACTCACACACAACACACATAATTAAATGTTACTTGAAATATTAAGCATGGGGTTTGTTTCATGGGCTGGAAACCCACAGAAACCGATGGAAAACAAATTGAATTAATTTTTTGATGAGGCCTTTACGTAATGGGGAAGTTCCGCTGAACTGAGGTTGTGTTCACAATCAGTATTTGCTTCACTGGAAATATAATTTACGATAAGGTCTCTTAAAATGTTTTTACAGTACAAGTTCTCAAAGTGTGAGATGCTAAAAAAAAAATCCCTTTTATGCAACAGGTTTGGCTGTTTCCCACTGCCTACTGCTACGAAATAAGAACTTCCAAACACCTTTTCACCAATTAGGTTATAAAGGTGGGAATAAAGGGAGCTGGTACATAAAATCCCAACATGAGATTTAGGTAGGAAGGTAATAAGACTGATAGGTGATTCGGTTGAGAGCACTAGTTCCAGGATTTTACCCCTCCTAAGCAATAGAAAGTTGAACTGCAGTCTAAAGTCTGTGTGTCTCGGCAATTCAAAAACTGGAATTCTAAACTACAATGGGGATGCCGGTTTTTCATATTTTTCATAGTTTTTTCTTAAATATGCTTAGATCTGATAACTGGGGATAGTCCTGAAGATCTAGCTGTGACTGTGACATAAAGATCTTTCAGCAAACATTTAATCTGAAACTTGTATGCTTAATGTAGTTCCAGTAAGATCAGTGAGAAACAGACATAGAATATGACCACTAGGAAGATAATATTTTAAGATCTCGTTCCCTGAGTCCCCAGTGATCACTTTCAAACACTTTAGCAAAATAGGTCCTAGCCATTTTATACCACAGAAAGACTAATTAAAACTACTACCTTTTATAGGAAGTAGAGGAGTTTCAACAGTTCCAGGAGGACCTGGGGGGCCTTTTTCTCCTGGATCCCCCTGTAAGAGTCCAACAATAAGTTTTACTGATAGATATAAATATGTAATATGCTAACACGTAGCTGAAAATTTTAGCAAGGGTGGAGCATGTGATATATATCACCTGGGAACTCAATTTTGACATTTTATAGCATTTAAAACCAGGCATAATGATTTTAAACAGTTGTTATCTTTCAAGATACCAGTGGCTTACCAGTAATACTGCATATATCTGACTCTTCAGAACTTGACTGCTGTATTTGATTTTATTCATTTATTGTAAAGACAAATCTATTACAGTAAATCAGTACTCATATTATTGAGATGTTATGATTTAACAACCAGGCTGTAATTATTTGCCTTAAAATTCTATACGAGGATTTGGAAATTATTTCTATGATGACAGATAAGCATTAAGAAAAGAGGTTTTACAGTCTGATAGATATTACTGATGGTAAGAGATACTTAAAGCTCTTAGAAGTTTAAGACGTCTGCATCAGGAAACATAAAAGTGCATACTAATG
Source organism: Lathamus discolor (assembly GCF_037157495.1). Lineage (NCBI taxonomy): Eukaryota > Metazoa > Chordata > Aves > Psittaciformes > Psittacidae > Lathamus > Lathamus discolor. Next base: position 45,172,498 of record NC_088886.1, on the reverse strand, counting down.
GAGGGGAAAATCACTTCTGCTTGGAGGATTTCTAAATTAGCTTGGATTTTGATATTTAGAATTGCAAGTGAAGTGGACTTTAAGGAATTCTTTTATGTGGCAAATTGCATTAGACTTTTTGCTTTGTAGATTAGGAATCAACCCTGCTCTCTGCAGCAAATGGGAACCGAAAAAACAAGAATGTGAATGTGGGAACTGCGTAGTGAGGTTGCATTCCTGCGACTGGTGTTCAGGGCCTTTTAGGACACAGACAAACACAGACAATGAGAACTGGGGTTGCAAAACTTATCAGTTTTACTGATATTAATTATTAAACATTGTATTTGCTCTGTAAATTTCTATAGCTTTATGCAATGTCAATGGTGAGGAACATTTTGCACTGCCTGTAAAAACCATTTATTATTTTAATGAGACTCGTTCCATTAGTAGCAGACACAAATGGTCTCAGGATGATTTCAGCAAGATTCTTACCCTCCCTTGTATTTTGTCTGAAGAAAGCATTTTGTTTTTTAATATTTATCACAGAACAGTTGAGGTTAGAAGGCACCTCTGTAGGTCATCTTGTCCAACCCCCCCTCCTCAAGCAAGACCACCTAGAGCTGGTTGCCCAGGACTATGTCCAGACACCTTTAGAATATACATATATAAGGATGGAGACCAGTGCTGAATAGAGGGCAATTATCACCTCCTCTTGCCTGCTGGCAATACTTTTGCTAATACAGCCCAGGATATCATTAGCTGCCTTTGCAGCAATGACATGTTGCTGCTCATGTTCAAGATCAACTCAGTATAGCCAACGTCCTCCAGACTTATGGATCAAAAGGTATGCCAGGAATTCCTTGAAGTCCATTCTTCGCTTTAAGCAGCAGTTAAATTTTTTTTAAAGATGAGTCTACTTTGAATGCAACTGGTTTTTCCCTGATTTTCTCTTAAATATGAATGCATCTTAATTGTGTTTGAACACTTTTGTTTCAGAAAATCTACGTGAGGACAGGCTATTCTCAGGAGGGTTTTTAATTCTATTCTTCTTCCTCCAGTTTATGTTATTTTTAGCAGATCATAAGCAACACCTAGTGAGGCCAGATGAGCAGTTGATGAAGTCTAGGTAGATCCGCACTTTTCAGGAATAATCAGATTTATCCTATTGTTTCCAAAGCAAAACTACTGCATCTGTGCAATCAGATTTGATGTATCTGTATGATTTAACCTGATTCTTTTAAAGTCGTGTCTCTACTTGATTCATTTTCTTTTGCTCCATGCATTAGCAATTGTAATTTCATCTTTCTGAATCATTACTGCAGGCATTTAAACTTTTCTCTTGTATAATATATATTAATTATTTTTTGTTTACTGTTTTTAGTACTACTAGATGGGTACTCAGTGTGTGGACTAATCAAGAGAGATTGAAGAATACATTGTTCTATCTATGCAATGTCTTACTCAAGTTTGTTATAGATCCCTCCAACTAAAACAATACACACATCAGGGTGAGTATTTTTTAACCACAAAACACAAGGTTTGATTGTACTTTTGGGGAGTAATTGACTGTAATGATTTTTGTGTTTGAACAAGACATGAAATGTTTCTAATTAGTATCTGAATAATCCCACATTGTTGTGAAACTAATAATGGGAGAAAAATGAACATCCATGGGCAATTTCTGCCCCCCACCCTCCCCGGTTCTGAGTTTGAAACAAGTACGCTTGTGACTAAAACAAATGTTTTTATTGTACTTTTACTTATTTACTCCATGTGCTTGTCATTTCTCATTTGTAAATCTGCTTCTTTAAAACTTGTTTATTGCTTTTTATTTGTCTGCTTTCAGCTGTGTCTTTAACAATATACTATTTAGGGCAAGTCTGCACTAGCCGCAGGTTACTTCCTTTTGTCATCTCAGATTATGAAGTGTGTTTCAATTTTAACCTTCAATTTATAACAGAGGTTGCTCAAATCTCAAGTGTCATTTCTTTCATTTCACAGGTGTAAGTAATTGTGCTTTAAGAAAAGTTACTATTTCATACGCACTTTTCCATAAAGACTATTTCAGAGGGAAATAAACACTTCTTGACTTTTGTATTTCAGAATATATAGAGCCAAGTTCATTAATGTCACAATTTCTGCAATGGTGATTTTGTCCTCTGTACCGTGGTATTAACTTTCATGATGAGCTTTTTCAACTTTGCTGTCTCTACTGATGATCCTGCCACCCACCTTAATCATTGCAGCATTTCACTTCTCCTCTTGCTTATATACTGCTGACCACTTGGACCCTATTCCAGTGATTCCCTAGACCTTCTCCTTGGCTAGACTCACTGTTCCTTTGCTCATTCTAGAGTAGGATCCAAAACTGTTTTTTTCAGTCTGAATGTGCTTTAGCACTGTAGATCCCGTAGTAAATATAATAGTTCCCATCATTCAATTCTTAGTTGTTAGTCAGAATTGCAATATGCTCCAGTAGTCAGAATTGATCATCAATTCTGTAGCCTGCAGAAGAGGATTCCATAAACTTATATCCTGAAATGTCACTAGACTAGCACCTGGGTCTTCTGAAATTGTATTAAGCATCTCTTCTGCAGTTTTCGGATAAATATTTCCCTCTTTCACTGCTTAGATCCCCAGTTATGACACGCTCCTAATCTCTAATGGAAAGCACCATGTATTGTAAAATAAAAAACTGCTAGCGTCATCTAAGTGAGCAAAAGTAGGAAATGTTTAAACGAAGTAGGTGTTGAAGGAGTCCAATTTTCATTCTGGTAAGCGTCTCGGAGAAACTATTTATGTGAAAAGGTTGAACATATGCAAATAAATTAAGTCATGCAAGCAAATACATGTGAATCAAATTTTGCCACCTCATTAGGTGCCAACTGTCATGCTAGTTGATATACCAAAATTCATAGGATTGTACTGTTATCTAAATAGCAGGTTCCTTTGACTACCATATCTCTGAGGAATGCAGCTCAACCACGAATAACTTGCAGAGTGCTACAATTTATGGGTTAAATATCTATACTGCTATAGTTAAAGGAAGCTATTGGCAACTGGGATTAACCAATTCCTATGGTACATAAAATCGAATTCCCACTCTTATATGCATCAAGCAGGAATGTTTACTTACATTATTTACTACTTCAGTGTTGAGTAATTATAACTACCATGAAAACAGTAAATCTTAAACTTAATTATTACTGCATGGAAGGAAACAGTCTGATAAGCAGGCTCATTTGGGAGAAGTCGTTAGCATTTATATAGCGGAGTGTGTGTGCGCACGTGCGTGTGTGTGTGTGTGTTGGGTTTTTGGTTTTTTTTCACCTGTATGCCTGGGTAGCCAGGTTGTCCAGGAAACCCAGCAAATCCTGTTTCCCCCTGGAAAGGACCACATAAATATTATTTGAGTAATTTGTTATAATTAATTGAATAAAACCCTGTAAGGCAGTCATATGATACTGGCATCTTATAATAGCATCTACACTTTGTTTCAGAAAATGGATTTGTACCAGAGATGGTATGTTTTATAGATTCTCTTCTGGTAAAAAACCAAAACCAACCAACACCCTCTTCCCCCCCCTCCCCCCCCAAAAAAAAAAAAAAACCAAAACCAACAACAAACAAACAACAAAAAACCCACAACATGTGCTGGTTATTTAAACAACAGTCAGTGGATTCAGTGTAGCTGGGGCACAGAACTAGCTGGAATACATACTAGCAGGTTCTTATAGACTGCTTAATACAGCTGAAATAGTTTTGCTATCTGCTGAACAACCCTCTTACACTATTATTGCATGGAAAGCAGCTGCACATCAGCTCCTCTCCTTTTACAATCTACTAATATACTCATCCACCGAGTATTCAAACTCTCTAAGTAGACAGTTGTTAAAAAAAGAAGAAAAAAAAACAAACAAAAACAAAGTAAAAATAATTTTGCAGATAAAAGTCACCTGGAACACAAGTCTAGATGCAAATATCTGTACATTAATTTGATTTATGAATAGCATGATCATTACCTTAACTAGATTTGAAAATGAGCTGGGGAGAAGAGCTAGGAAAAAGGGCAAGATGGAGATCTATGTACCTACACCTGTTGCTCTTTATTCCAGTAAGATGTTTTAAGCTGCTAACTTAAAATTCAGCAGACTTAACAGCAAACCTGGAATTTTTTGAGCCATAAAAGTGAAAACATGCATATATCACAAAATTACACAAACAACGTTGCCATGGCAAACAAAGTTAACATGCTGCATATTCTATCATGCTGTATGCATGTCCCAATGGCTTTTCCTCCTGCTTCCAACTTCAGATCCCATCAGCCAATTTCAGCCAAATTTCAGAGAGTAGCAGTAATTCAAAGACAAAGAGCTCAGGCAAATTCAGTGATCACAGGTAGCAGGAGAGAAAGGAAGGAATGCAGTGTGAGCTGTCAGGTATGCAGAAATTCCAAATCTGCACAAATCTACGAAAAACCCAAATCTCACTGATCCTACTCCTAAGGGAGATGATTATACTTCATGTGTTCTTACCTTCATTCCAGGAGAACCTGCAGGTCCATAAGAACCAGGATCACCCTGATAAAAGCAAGCAGAAAGCAAGCTAAAACAGTAAAAGCTTATGCAGAATTACACCTATTCAGAATTGCTGAGCAGTCAGTGCTCCTTTGAAAATCATTACTTAGGATATTTTTCCAAAACCTTTGCAAAGTTTTTGCAAATACTTTATATGAGAGGTGAGTATGAATTTGAACTATAGACCAAATAAAATAGACAGGTCTTCACCTAATTTGTTATCATATTGCACCTAGTACAGTACTGGACATGTTGTTCCATATGAGCAGTGTTATGCAAATCAAGCACAAGCTGTAAAAACCTGACATCAACACTTATGGAATACATTAAAATTACTGTGTTAGTACAATAAGCAGAGAAGCTTAGTGCAGTTCTAAATATTTAGAGGATAACCTCAGTGATTTACTTTCTTTCCAAGAACAGAAAGTCTGTATGACCTTATGTTTAAGTATGGGACAGGGTGAGTCCCAGGGCACGACTCCTAAATATTCTATAAAGAAAGTATGACAAATTAGTTTAAAAGGTACTTAAAATCTTTCTTAGAAATGTAAACTTAAACTTCCAAATATGTTGCGAACCTAATTATAGTGAATTTGTGAAGTAATTTCTTCCACAACTTCCTTACCCGCAATCCAGGGAATCCAGGAATGCCTTTTTCACCCTTTTCTCCTCTCCCAAGTACACCCTGAAGCATTCAAAATACTTTGTTTCAACAAGATGTTTGGTGAAGTTTGCCAGAAATTTTAGTCTTTGTGTATGTTAAGTCATATATGTACTATGTTAAGGGATCTCGTTGCATTTGCTAGGCACAGTCACTGGGGCTTACTTCATACAGCACCACTATCAGGCCTATGTAGCAAAGCTCTGGGCATTTTTTGGGATGCACCAATTTCTAAGCTCCTGCTTATAACTAAAAAGTATGCTATTATACACATGGTCAGCTAGTAATGGACCATGCATATAAGGTCCATCTTTTTCAAAGTAAATCTGATATAAAAAGATCGGTTTTGTCTGTTTTTCCAGTGCTAAGTAGCAGTGGTTCTTTTATGATGGAAGATAAATTTCTGAAAACGTTCTAGACTTAGAACTGAGAATGTGATGTTCAGGTTTCCAATTTCTTCTGCCTACAAAGCTAGATATTTTTTTAACATAAATTAGATTCATTCTTTAGTCCCAAATATCTTCTGTTTTTCTGAGACCTGGTAGTTTCGTGGCTGTGCACTTCCATAATCTGAAGTGAAAGTCCTTCCCTGACATACTTCGGGAAACATACATCATGCTCCATTAAGAACACACAGATCTTCTCTATTTTTCTTGATAAAAAATAATCTGTGCTTCTATCTTCTTCACAGTCCCAGGCTGTTATGTGTCAGTAGCCTAATTGGAAACACCACTGACCTTTCGCTACCAGGCAACATTCAGTAGGTGCCTTTAAAACAGACTCAAAGGTTTTTGAAAGGGTTTTGAAATATTTTTGCTTTCACACTGATTTAGATGGTTTTCACAGTGCAAATGCTGTTATTTCTTCCATCACCTTGAGCTTTAAAAGGACTTTGCCAGCATCATGAGAAAAAGAAAAAAATCACATTACTTACTTTGGGTCCACGTGGCCCTCTGTGTCCTGTTACCCCAGGCAGTCCTTTTTGGCCCTATGTATACAAGGAAAGTTTTTGTGTATATTAATTTGCAGGACATTCCTATGTGCTGTCTAACTTATTGTAAGTCCTATTCTGAATTACAAGTGTTAAATAGTATTTTCTTAAGCACTAGGCATCTTCCTCTAGGTGTACTAGACATAAGAACATAAAGAATAATTATGTACTGATCCTCATTTCTGTTAACACTGTCTAACCAGAATAATGATTGTGGAGTGAGACAGATGTATCTTTTCATTTGCAACGACCTGCCAATCAGGGCTTTGTTCCTACAAGCATATATGACAGTAGTTCTGTTTTGTTTGCTACTCTATTTAGTTTGATGCAAGTATTCACATTCATAAATCTACACTTTTGTGCACTGCCCCAATCTGAACGGCATGCATAGCTGGCTACATAGTCATGATCACGTCATGTGTTGCACAGCAGCATATATCACACTTGGCAGTAATATGGAGAGTTTACATAAATTCTTTTGGTCCTTTTCTTCTTCCTCATACACTGGTACATAGCAATAATTTGCCTAATCTAAGCCTAAAATCCAGTATCTTAAATTTGTCAGTTCCCTGAGTTGAAGCTGCAGGGGCTGGAAATGCCAAATTCACCTTCAAATTTGTGTATTCGAGCAAATCGGACTTGAGGACAAAGAGACTTCAATATAGGGCTCTATAACGCAGGTTTTGTAACTCCTGTTCTTTTTAAAGAAACATTATAATGTTTTAAGGTACACAACTGTGGCTACAGTAGGTGTGATATTGAAGTATTACAATAAATAACAGAAACGTGCATTAAAAATAGACAACAAAATCACAATTAATTTTCATATTAAAAAAGAAGCCTAGAAGAGTTAGAGTTGATAGCTCAAAACATTACATTGGAGAAATCTCAAAGAGAATAATTGCCAAAGATCTGCAAAATATGTGTTAGTGAAGGGCCACAGAAGAGATTCAATAGTAGAGTAACCAACTTTACCTGAGATGCCTGAAATATGATTTGCTAATGACAAAAAGTGAAGGAAACCAAAGCAAGGGCAGTACCTCCTTTCTGCATCAAGACAGTCTTCCCTCAAGGACATGAGGTAAAGTACACATGGGCTCTCCTTCCTAAAAGCCTGTAGGAAGGGTGCTGAACAACAGGATTGATTTCTGTTGAAGCTGATGGTTTCTTACAGAAAGAAAGATTGTATTACGCAATCCTTGAAAAGATGACATCATAGGATTGTAGTTGCCAAGTTGAACACAGTTAAATATGAAGACAACACCTTTTCTCCTTTGAAGAGCTGAGCTCCAGGAGGTCCAACTAACAGTGGTGACCCAGGTGGCCCAGGAAGTCCAATGTCACCCTGTGGAAGTCAAAGAAACAGCAGAGAGACATTTTGTTCCATATGTTTCAGTGAGACTCAGCATGTTTTCCTAATGTACTACAGCATTACACATTTCTGTACTCATTGAACAAGTTCTTGTACTAATGACTGTAGATAAAAGGTTTGTATTGCCATTTTTAAGGCTTTTTACTGTCTTCCCAGGTGAGCAAGTCTGACAATCCTAATCCCCTCCTATTCTTTTCAACCATCAAAAATAACATTATGGCTACAGAGATACTTGAGAACTCTGTACTCATGGCTCCTGCTCTGAGTCTGCTGTGGAGATAGTTACAAGATTGGCAAATCTCTTGTGTGCACACAGTCTCCTTGTTCCTGACTGAAGCCCTTCAGCACAAGGCTTTGTGAATGTAAAGATGAAATTATTGATTTGCTATGGGAAGTTGTGCATGTTAGAAACTTGCATAAATTCCAAGTTGTCACTGGACAAATTCATAGAAGAAAAATCAAATATTCCTCATTAGTTCTGTAAGTCCTGAGTACGCTAACAGGTGGAAACTGGGAGAGGAACTATTACTATGTGCATTACTATGCGCTTCTCCTTTTCTTAACCCTTTCCTTAGGATCTGTTGCTGGACATAGCAAGATATGAGATTCAGTGACTGCTCTGGTACAGTCGCCGTTACTGGAGGGAACTGTTGTGTTCTGATTATTTAGGCAATGTCTGTACAGAAGGTAATTGCTATATAAATGCTAACTAACATATTGATTGTTGCTTTTCAAAACCTTCGGAAGACCCTTGATTGATGCAGCTCACTGAAGGAATCACTTCTGCATGGAATTAATTGATTCAATAACTTACTTTGCTTCTCCTTGCGTTCTAACATGATTAGTGGGAGCACACAGCTGCGCATGAATGGGTTCCAGGAAATCCAGCAAGGCTTTATTATACTTCTAATTCTACAGCAATAATATATTTAATAATATTTGTTTGCTTACCGGCTCCCCCTTTTGTCCATCCACTCCAATACCAGGATTTCCCTAATTGACAGAAAAAGTACACAGATTGAAATAATCAGAAAATGCTGACATTAGAATTTAATCAAATAACTCCTTTGAAAAACTTAGTAACAATAACCATAAGTGACATTTCAAATATTTGTATAAATTAATCTATTATTTTACTAACAATGTCAGGAAAATCATGGCCTACCTGTTCACCTGGCAAACCAGGGTAACCCGGAATACCCTTTAAAAGAGAATAAAGACAAACAAGTTAGTATGTCTGATTTAGACAGCTTTGCTCTGAAAGTCACATACTCTTGCCAGCAGCACCTAGAGGCTGAATTTCCTCTTGGGATGAGGAAATTGCCATTTACTTCACCTGGTCACTGCTTTCAGGAGGGCTGAACTCTGGCTTCCCACTTTCCTGACTCCCATAAGGTGGCCTTGGGGAAAGGGAATAAGGAGAAAGCAGTAGCAGCATTCCTCCGTGACCACAGACTGCCAGATGAAATGTGTTCACCCAGGCATGGGAAGGAACAATATACGCTCCAATTCCTGAACTTCCAAACTCGTAAGGTAAGGCAAAAATCTATTTTTTTACCATCTGCCTCAGAAATTATTTCTAGGTTTTGATTCCCATTAAGGCAAGTTCTAAAACTGGTAATCAGAACTTATGCATGTCCCAAAAATGCAAGGCTATATAACTGTGGTGATCTTACAGGCAAGCCTAGTTGGCCTGGGTATCCAGACGGGCCCGGTGTACCTCTCGACCCTATAGGTCCCTGCAAAAGATGGCAAAAAGTCTGTTTGTGAAAATACCAAGAGCTTACCCTTTCCTCCACAAAACTAGTCCCTCCAAAATGCCTGTGTCACCTAGACTCAGTCTACTAGCCATTGCATTCCACCCACGGTCTGAAGCTTATACCATGTTTGTCACTGTCTTCTTATACCTCACTGTCACTAGAGCTCAGCACCAGTTTCTGGATTGTACTGTACAGATACTGGACAATGCACAGTTATATGTTATCCAACTGACTGAAAGAATACTTTTACAGTAACTGTGCGACAGTATGGGGACTCGATACAGTTCATTAGTGAATAATTTTTTAGAGGGCATAAGAAGAGGAACCCAAAGCCATTAAGAGCGTCAGTCAGCAACAAAATTTAAACTCTCTATTCTTACATGGTTTTATGGCCAAAATATGGTAGTGTATGTTACATGTTCTTGGGAGATCCTCCAGATACTGTTGAAGAAAGTGTCACCTCTCAACACATTCTGAATTTAATGGAGAAAATATTTTGCAAACTGTGAGCATCAGAGCAACAACTGCTCAATGCAGACAGTTATTGTCTGTTTCTGCTGCTTTTAACCCAGTGTGAACTGGTCATGGGGGCAGACTATAGGGACACTATGTTTGTTAGACTTTATTCAGGAATTTTGCTATATAAGGCAGGGAGAAAACCCAATATTTTGTTATTGTACTAAGAAGGAAAATTTTAAAGACCTTCAAGACAAGAAGCATTTATAGAACTGTGACTGTACTTACGGGCATGCCAGGGGGTCCAGGATCACCTCTATCTCCCTGTAACAGTAATAATTTTGCAAATGAATCATTACAAGCTTTTTGTGGGTATTTTCTAACCTTTTATAGCTATTAAGGTAACAAGCTATCTGTTCCAGTTGCACATTTTCTTCTAATCTGTCTTTTGTGCACAAAGCTTTATTAAAGCATGAGGAGTAATGGAAAGATTACATTTGCCTTGAATGCTTTCCTACAAGATACGATTTTTTTCACAATCATATACTTACTGGAGGTCCTTTTCCAAAATGTGAAACATACACTGAATTTCCTTTTTCTCCTTTTTGCCCTGGATTTCCCTTTAAAGAAAAAGAAGTCTTTTAAAACATGATCCACACTTACTGACATGCTACATTTCTATGGAGAGTGAACGGTAATTTCTCAAGTTATGTTTTTTGGTGTCCCTACATCACTAGGTAATCCACTAGTCACACATGACCATTTTGCAGTTCTTTTACCTCACAAGACCCTTAAAGTAAAACTGCCTTCTTTACAGCTGAGCAAACCAGCTTCTCACAGCTTCTGGACTCCTGCTCTGTTAGATTAGCTCTTAGGTACTTCAATATTCTACCATCTTCACAAATCTTGCCTTTAGTACCAAGTATATAGAATCATAGAATGGTTTGGGTTGGAAAGGAGCTTAAGGTCAGCTAGTTCCATGATGGCTTCCATGGACAGGGACACCTCACACTAGACCATGTCACCCAAGGCTCTGTCCAACCTGGCCTTGGACACTTCCAGGGATGGAGCATTTACAGCTTCTTTGGGCAACCAGTTCCAGTGCCTCACCACCTTCACAGTAAAGAACTTCTTCCTTATATCTAACCTGAGCTTCCCTGTCTGTTTAAATCCATTACGCCTTGTCCTATTGCTAGACTGCCTGATGAAAGGTCCTTCTCCAGCACCCTAATATGCTTACTTTTCTTTCAGTAAGTATTTTAAGTGTTAACACTCTACTCTGCCTCTCCAAAAGATCACGTTGTGACTTAGAAGAATCTAGTGTGATCCTACATACAGTTAAAAAGATGAATACATGGACTATGGATGAAAGTATGGAATGTGTTACATGCATAATCTTCAACATTTCCATCTATTAGGAACTATGTTTCACAGTAAATTAAACAAATAAAAATCTGATGCCTAAAGGCCCTGTTTATTTAAAAACTAAGTTCCCATGGTGCTTGCTATGGAATACTCTATAAAACTTTGCCAAACTTCACAACCTCAATTCGACTTAGCAGAATGATTGCTTTTGCAGTAATGCTCAACTGTAATGCTCAAATGACTGATTGTACATACCCAAAGAACAGATATATTAAGATACTGCTTCTGAAGTTTTCTCATTTGAAACCCAGTGTATAGGATATAATTTACCTAAGGTAACCACTTAACTATTTCAATAATTATTAATTATTTATTAATTTTAATAAAATGGAATACTATTTTTCATAGAATTTAATCACTTTAAAAGTGTGCTGGTTTCCTGATACTGGCTGCTCAACTCCTGAAGTCAGAATGGAACAGAAAAGGTACTTATCCCTGGAATGACACAATAAAAAGAAAAGTTACAGCTGTCTGCAGCTGGATAACTGGAGTAGACTAGATGCAGATTACAGGTCAAACAACAACTGCTAGGGAACAAATTAAACACATCAGAAGTTGTATTTGGTTATTATACATGTGACCTGTTGTGTAATAAAACATTTTTATTAGATTCAGATTATCTTCTACATGACCTAGGTAAGTGCTTACAAATAAAACTATTTCCTTTTCCAATTTATTGATGAGATAAACGTACAGACTCTGCAAGTGAAGCTGCAGAATATGTACACAGTGTTAAATAGAATTATACGGGACAACATTATAAATAACATGTTAGCTGTAATATATAGTCAAGTTGGTACTTGGTGCAACAAATTGATTTAAAAACAGGCAATCTGCATGGAGCAGTTGGAATAGCATTCTCATACACAAACAAATATGCTTACTATGTCTTTGTTTTTCTGGGTAGCTAAATTAATTTGCACTGGAATTTTAGTCTGCATATCCAAGGCTACATGCCTATTATGTCTCCCATTTTTTGTAGGCTGCAAATACTTTTCTAGGCCCGCCAGAAAGCATGCTCCTGGAGTTGAGAGGATTTATGCTATAATCTGTCCCACATCTTATTTTCCTTTTATGTCATTTGGCTAATCATAAAAAGGAAAACTCTTATTTTTAAAGCCATAATAAGTAAGAAAATACAGGTAAAATTACAGTTTGAACAGAAGTAATTTTTCTGTTTGGAGGGTTAATAGGTTACTTTCAGAGATACAACAAATAAAATTATCAGGGTATTTTATCAGGTTACGTATTTTATGCATTGTTTTTTTCTAACTGCTACATTTTTTATGACATCTTTTCACTTTGGCACCCAGTGCACATTGTTTTGATTCCCTATGGCTGAAGCAGTGTCTTATTTGGCTTCGACTAAACACTTTTGATTTTTCGTGTAAAATGCTGCTGTTATTACTCTTACTTAGAAAATTTCAGAGAAGCTCTTAGACCAACTAATCAGCTCTTAATCACTCAGAACTAAAACTTGTTTTCACAAGAAGTCAAAGACCAAGAACTAGGTCTGTTCAGCAAAATTTCTTTGGAGCTACAGTAACTTATATCCTGTACTGACATTAATCTGTGGTTTATCTTCATTAGAGAGCACTACCAACACACTACTTAAACAATTTTAAAATGCTTGCCATTTTAACAGCAAAAGTAAATAATATTAAAGTACTAATTTTAAACATTTTAACTGAAATGACCTTTATGTATACAGATAAAGACTCAGGCAAGATTAAGTGTGCACATAGCAGTCATGAATAGGTATGTATACAAAATAGCACATGAAACTGTAAAAGCATGATTTGGGAAGAGATCTACAAATACACTTGTGTGATCAACCACCAAAAATCTTAGAGTGTTACAGGACTTAGACTTTTTGAAGCTTCCACTTATTGCTAATTCATCTCAGGTATGTCCCTACTATTAAGGCTTTTAAGAAATTTCAAGTATTGATAAATGATGTAATGATTTCAAGCTACTCCTCAGTTGTACTTCCATGAAATGGTATTAGTTTTGGTGCAGCTATGTACTGGGGAAACAAAGCAGAATTTAACTCTCAAAGTAGACATACATACTTCAAGGATACAGGAACTTATTTCACATTCAAGTTTAATCTGTTAAGGCATCAAGTGTCCTTCACTCCCATTAACCTTAGTAAAAATGCTTGGAAATTCATTGTGCAGTGTAAAGCTAGTGCCATAGTCTTAAACTCCTTTCATTTTAAGAACTATTAGTTCGGAGATGAAATATACATATACAGTATTCAAGGACAGAAGGAAAGCCTTTCACATACATAAGGACCACGTGGTCCAATATAACCATTTTCGCCTGGAAATCCTGGATCTCCTCTTGAGCCATTGCAGCCATCTAAACCAGGCTTGCCCCTGGGTCCTCCACTTCCTGGTAATCCCTGAAAGATAGTTTAATATTTATTAGAGATACACCGTGATACACAGGGAATTTCTTTTTAAATTAACAGAACAGTTCAGAACTAAATATTTTAGATCTGAAACAGAGAGCACCTCACAGTGATCCCAGCTTTATACTCTTTGTATTAGAAATGCTTTCTATTGTGATCAATATTTTTTTTCATGTATAACAAATGATATAAGTAATCTATATATTATTATTTGATGCATAGCAAATATAACAGGGACAGCAGTTGTTAAGAGGGCCAGACTGAGCTCTCACTTGAGTCAAAAAGTAATGTGCTATCTTCTCAGAGAAAGCAGACTCCAGCTCTCTAACTAAAATCCTTCTTGTGGTTGCAAAGAGAAGCTGAAGACATACAAAACCACATTTTAAACAGCTCGTATTTTTTAGTTGATAGGATAAAACAAGGTAAAACAGGACACAGCTTGAATCAAGCACACAGTAATTGCAGAGATTATGACTATACATTCAAGAATTAAGGAAGAGACTTTCTAATCTAGCAAGAATTAACCATTGTCTAGGTATGGGTTGGTTCTACTGCAAATCAGACACGAGGCAGTAGAAACACTGAGATTTCCCATGGAAGGGATCTTTCCATTGGAGGTAAATTTTTTTTCACAGAATTAAATATTTCTGTAAAGAATAAATAGTAATTTTAACCCCAAATGGGGTTCTTTTTGTTTGGTTGGTTTTGTTTTGGGTTTTTTTTGTTTGATTGGTTTTTGGGGGAGGTGTCTGAAAAATAGTAAGAAAGTACTCTGGCTAGTTGACTGAAATGTTTTGGTCAGTTTTGCCTTCTTTGTACCTTTAAGGTCCTTCATCCCAATTTGTGGATATTGGTTTTTTAATTAACATTGTTCATAAAAAGAATATACATTTCTTGGGAGTGCTCCTTTTTTGTGCTAAACTTTGGCTTGCGACCATTTTACAGACATTCTGGCGACAGTCCCATTGCCAAGTGTGGACGGCTGACAAGCAGCTGCTGAGACACCCACTCAGTTTTTGGTTCTGTTTTTTCACTTCGAAAATTCAACATTTTAACAGTGATCCACATGAAACTAATAATAGTTTAGTAATTCAGTTCTAATAAACAGCATTTTCAAAAATACTGTAGCTAAGAGATATTATTTTTCTTTTACTACACCCATTTCCTCACTGAAGAAGACATTCAGAAAAATATATAATCGCATGCTTATAAAGATATATTTAGGACCCACTTTCCTTCCTCAGTCCCTCTTCAGGAAAAAATAGTGGACTCAGTTTTTGCTTTTTTTTTTTCACTGCAGAAAGACTACAAGCAAAAATCAGAATGTCTAAACAGAAAACAGTACATAATTTGAGATACTTTCAGAGATATTAAGAATGCAGTAAGCAGACTACAGCCTGCTATAAAGCCTGGGAAAACTGTTTTTAATCCTAGCACTGCCCCATGCTGCACTGCTTGGGCTAGTCTCTATCTGCACTGCCCTGCTCCTGCATGAGTATTATGTACTTACCTCATTGCTATTTTGTGGAGTTTGTTATCAGTAGTAGCCAGTTGGAATTAACCTGGCTATTTTACATTTGTGTAAAGCATGTAATCTTGTAGGTGACACTATACTGATAGGTATAAAGCCAAACATTTTGAGTGTATTATTCTGTTAGAGGGCTTGCTATGACTTTATAAAAATTCTAATTTTTATAAAGCAATATTCATTCAATACGTACAGGAATGCCATCTAAACCAGGAAATCCTGGGACTCCAGTTGGGCCCTAAAAACAGATGACATGAAAAAACAAAGGTGCTAAAGTCATTAACTCTTAAAAAGAATGAAAAATGAGAATATGTGATACTAGATAGCAAAACCCAAGAAACAGTCTTGTTTGAAATATGAATCAAAAGTGGTAAATGTCAGTAATAAATATCTGAAAAAAGTTTTATGGGCTTATAGGAGACTAGTGGCAATAGCTACTCATGTAACAGATGGTACTATGCAGGACAAATGTCTATCTCATACTCATTCATTCTCCAAAGATTATAAAATGACAGAGAAGTGGAAGTAGTCTTTAACTTATAAAGTAATTCTGTATATATGTAATTTCAAAACCCTGTTCCTGCTTTGATAATATCAGAGCACAATATACAGTACTCAGATTTCAGGTGTGCTAGATACACTCATTAGTGATTTCAGTCATCCACTGAGATTAGTAAAATTAAATCATTAAAAATAATACAAAGTACTAAGAGCCAAGGACAGGGGCTGTACAGCTATGAAAGATATGGATCTCAACTGCAGTTTATACTCCCTAACTGGTAATACAATTCTGTTTAGTGTACAGCACATTTAAAAGCATCATACTTTTCCCTCCAGCTCCACATTCCTTCCACAGCCCTCTTGGATGTTGAGGATGACATGACATATAACAATAAGAAACTGTCTGTTTCATTTTATTTTTGTCTTCTAAGAATTCTAACTCTAGCTTCTAATTCTAACTCTAATTCTAACTTCTAATTCAATCAATAGCAATTAATTAAATTTTGTAAATTAATTGCAGTGAGAGTTTTGTGTGAGCAAGAGTATAGTTTGGCAAATGCTTTTTGATCATTCAGGTTCTATTTCACTTGCCAATATTTAACATTACATACTGTATACACCTAAAAGAGCTGTCTATGGTGTTTCCTACCTTATCACCTCTTTCTCCAGATGGCCCAGGTTGCCCAGTCTCACCTCTCTGTCCTTTTTCCCCTGGCAGACCAGCTGGTCCTGTAGATCCCAAGGACCCAATCGGACCTTGAGCTCCCAGCTCACCAGGTTGACCCTGAAAAGAGTCAAAAGTGAATGACTACCACTGTAAACTTTGCAGCAGGCAGCATTTCGGAGATGACTGTATGGATAAAACAAGGCTTACAATGTACATGATTCAAAACAGCTTGGTTGTACAGTCTGCAGATCTGTTCTCTTCATTAGATGCTCTAGGAACACCACGTTCAAATCTAACAACTTGCTCCAGGTGATAATTTCTTTTCATCTTCAGCAAGTCTCCAGCACCACCTATCTAAGACGCCTGGGTTAAACTGCAAGTCCTCCTGACTCTATCAACGTAAGTATCATCTTCTGCAAGCAAAGGATTCCACTGAGCATCCTGTATTTGCCAGCAGAGAAGTGATGTCTCATTTTAGACAAAGGGAGTTTGTACACAATTAGAACAAATTGAGAGAGTTGTCTCTTTCTCTTAAGTCATACTATACGCTAATTATCTTGGGTTTTTAGCTTACTGATCGTCCATCACTGCCCTCAGACCTTAATGCCTTACTTAGAAGTTGTGAAGTTTCCTGCACAAAAAAAAAATAGCTATTAACCAACATATTTACAGAAAGTATTAATTCTAATAGAATTGAGAGGATGCAGAATGTAATTTATCTATAAATAACTCTAAATTGAGTAGCTGTACCTACAGTACCATATTGACCATCCCCATGGATTTCTTTGCACTCTTCCAAGATTTTTCAGACTATAGCATTGCTCTGGAGGTGTTTTGAATTTGTTGCAGCTTTTGTTCTGTGCTGCTAAACAGTTATTAAATCATAGATTCAAAGTGCTGAATAAAGCAAGTTTTCTAATCAGACTTCACATGTAAGCTGTCTGCATTTTCACCCTACAAAAATCTATGTATTTACAAGTCTTTATTTCTCTTACTCATCTTTTTTATTTTGTGTCATTATCTTTGTTTAGCTACAGCTTCTTTTATTTACCAACTCCAGAGTGTTTTGCTTTCTTTTCAGAATTCATCAATCAATTATACTATGGTATTAAAAAGAGAGCAAAATGGAGCCCCATGCAGTCCCGACAAACGCATATGGCTCTAAGACCACTTGAGGGCAGTAAAAGATACTTTAGTACAACCTTCATTCATGGAAATGAGAGACCATAACGTTTGTTTCTATGAATGGATTGAAGGAAAACAGTATGACAGACACCAAAGGTGATTTGTAAGCAGATATGTTACCTTCAGGAATTCAGTTCTGTTGCTCCAACATAATTTAACTGCTTGCTTCTCAGTGTAAACACTCCCAACAGACTGAATCTGAATAAAAACTTACCTTTTGAATTACAAGCAGGGACCTTAATCTCTTTTCCTTTTTATTTATTTTCTATTTATCTTTTTCAAATATGTCAATATAATCAGTGTGATTTTATAGCTGGACATGAAGAAATGTATGGTATGAATCATTCATTAAAATCAGCAAAGAAGTAAAGTAATAAGAAGGTTACTTACTACGTGCTTGGAACAGAAACATACTATAGGCTTATGCTGTATTGGAAGCAGGACTGGATCACCACTGGCTCTGAAGCCATGAACAGTAATTTAGTCCAGAGGCCAGGAAAAGTAGTCCTACACTTACAAATAAGGAGTCCCTGAAAAAGTGTCCTCATACAAATCATGCTCCATTTTTCTTTACTGTCTCCTCTCACTTAAACCTTAATCCTGCTTCCAGTGAAGTCACTCGCAAAAATTCCAGAGCAGAATCAGCATGCTGCCTTCAGCAATTTACCATTTTCTTAATACCATAATTTCAGCAGTGTAAAATATTATGCAAATTAAGGGGTACTACTATTGAAATCTGCTGATTCTGCATGCTTGCTAACAATGAATGAACAGTCAGGATTCTGTGTGTTTAATCTGAGTATTTGCTTGCATGAACAATTGCAGCCTGTCTATGGGCAGTGCCTTGCACATCCTCTTCTGTAAACCTGAATTTATTCATTGAAGTACTCTTAAAGCAGCTATTACACCCTTTAAATACTTGATAAAAAGATGTCTGGACAACCATTTTTTAATTAAAGCATAATGTTGAATACAAGAAAGGTGAAATGAATGAGACTAATAATAATGCAAAATTTAACAGTTTGGGCCATTCGCTCTCCTGGAAGCAGTACCTTTTTTAGTACACTGAACTAGCGGTTATCGTGCAAAATGCACCATTCAGCAGCAGGAAAAAAACTTGCGCAAGATGTTTCTTGTTAATGCTCTAATGCCTTTGTCTTAACAGTGTGTCTTGTTGACAACAAGTTTCTGCAGCAACTTTGATATCTTTAACTCACAGTGTATATGCTCTGCATTCAAGAGTTGAAAGAAAAAATTTTCATATGTTATATCCATTGGACAGTTGGAGGAACATGATTTTGATAGTAATCAAAAAAAGCTGAGACACTATGAATTCTATGGTAATTATCCGTCATAATTAACCAGTAAACACTTCCAGGACATGTAGTCCTTTAGGTTGATAAAATGGCTTTGTTGGTTGACCCTGTGAATTTAATTGACTCCACAGTTTATGTCTTCAGTAGGAGGTAGTGAAGTCATAAAACAGAGTCACTGAATCCAGAATTCACAATAGGTTTGACAGCTGGTACAACTTTAGCATGCCATGTGAAGCTGGTGGATTGTCTCTTTCTCTTTCAGCTCAAAGGCTGATAATGACTGGGAGCTTTGTTAAGACCAAACTGATACCATGTCATAACATCCATTATCACATCTATTATTTGTGCCCATCCAATGTGTCTACGACAGCATTACAGTCTCAGGACAGCTGTACAAATAAAGAGGATGAAGGTAGTCATGCTCATGTGGAAATGACAAATTAGCTCAGTTAAAATGAACAGAATATTATGCCTGCTCTGCCATCTGATGCCAATAAATTCCTTTAGGATTTCAATGCCTTGTTAATTGTCTAGGTCAGGAACTACCCATGCCAAGACTATGGTCTGTTATTTTAGCACATCCTGGGCTTGACCTGCAGTAAGAAATTGACTTTTGACAAAACAAGACTATATTTTTTTTAATTAAGCATGCTTCCTAAGACTAAGACTGCAAATACTTTAAGATCATGCAGCAAAGTATTTAACACTCTTTGGAAACGGCAACGGCCAAGGTTATTTGGAATTACTTTTTTTTTGTTGTCTACAACATTGAAGAGCACCTGATTTTTTGAGTGACCTGAGCACTGTCTGAGAGAATAATATTTTAAAGGGCTCTTAAATGGGCAGTGGAAATAAAGTTCATGATACTAAAGTAAATTCTTGTTTCTCACTATTGATAAAGTTGAAAGAAGTCCAGTTACCAGCCTTCAGTTAGGACAGTACCTTATGTTACAGGCTATGTGGATGTATAAGTGATATGTGAAATGCACTTACCTTGTGTTCACATGAACAAAACTGAAAATGCCCAGCAACTCCACATAATCAGATTGTAGGCAAGTAAGGTAACGCCCTTTGTCATTCTGTACTAGGCTCAGGCTTGTAACCAGTCTTTCCCATTTTAGCAGGAGCAGGGCAGTGATAGGGAGGAAAGTAGAGCAGTTTGAGGGCAAGAGAGGAGGGCACACAAAGGCATTTGCAGACAGATGTTTTCTTTAGTAATTTGCTTAGTGAGGTGGGAGCATCTGTTGCAACTCTAAGCTCCACCCGTGTCCTCTCCCCTTTGGGAAGAGCAGGTCTATTACACAGCAAAGCCACAGCTTCCAGGGCTTGTAGGAGTGTCCATTCTGGGAAGTTCCACTCCTCCACTCTAACTGTGTAGGACTGGGACCAAAACCATTTTCACTGTAAGTCAAGGCTCCAAAATAAACCTTCTCAATATTAACTTTATCAACATGAGATAAATCTGAAAAAGGACACAACTTGGTATCAAATCCACTTCTTGTCCTTAACGGAGCAAATTTTTCTATGATAGTGGGTTAAACAGTGAGTGAGGGTCAGACTAGTATATGGCATGTACTTTATTTTCAGTTCAGAAACAGCAGATAATATAGTGACTTTTCAGTACTGCATAACTTCCTTTTTATAGTCAGATTTTGAGCTGATTAAATGCAATAGTAACTCTTAGTGCTTGACTCTTTTTGGCATCTGTATTATGCTGCAAACTACTGGGAAATTCTGCGTTCTTTTATCCTATTCAATGATCCATCAGGAACATAGTACCTGATGATGTAGATGTATTCACAGTGAAGTGCTGAAAACATTTTGTACAGTGCACTTTTGTTTTAACTCTGTGAAATCATGAAAAGAAAAAGTATTCGATAAGCCAGTGGGTGTCACTATTGTGTTAAACAAACACTGAACAACAGCTAATTTGGCACTGAAACTCTAAGAAACACTGTTAATGGCTGAAAACAGAGAGCTGCAAATAGACCATTTTAGACCACAAATAATAGACATCAGATTAGCAAATAAAATAAAATAAATTAAAATAAAATAAAATAGTTTTTTTTTTTTTAATCTAGTTCATTTTATTTAAACAAGTCACTGTGTGGTAACATTTGGTTGATTCAAATCTACCAAAAAGAATGACTTTGTAGTTTTGTTTTGCCTGATGTGCAAAAGCTTGCCAATCTGAAGCAACTAAGAAAAACACTATTTTAGTATAGTGGGACAGGGTACCAAAGGTATTACAGAAAGAAAGATGCTCAAGAACAAAAGGAGGGATAATTTAACAAGATCAAAACTTTAGAAAAATTTGGAAATATATCTAATATGAAAATTGCTAATTTACAGATGCTGTAGCTGGACATTGTACGTGAAGAACAGCTTCAGAAAGACCTTTCAGTAAGGACATTAGTGTGATCCTGTTCCTACTCCACATTCTGGTAAGCAGGCTTCATTCCCTACAAGTTCAAATCCTAACTCCTGGAGCCATAGAACTGCCTACTGTTCTGATCAGTTATAAGAACTTGTGGTCTGCTTCAGATATAGATTAGGGGTCTAATTTCTCTAGGTCTGTTTTTCTATGGTTCTCAGCAAATGTAAGTGAAATGCAATATATAACTGGTTTCAGGAATCTTCTATTTCAAAACTGTATCATAGCTAATGTAATGGGAAAAATTATCAACAGGTATGAGGCAAATAGTAGGAGAGATCTGGCTTTCCTCAGATGCTAGTGTGTTTACATCTCTGATAGTGAGTCAACTAAGCATATGTATTTGAGATCATTAGAGGGATTTTACATATTCACTTCCTGAGTGTGCAGCTTGAAAATTCATATACAAGTGCTGGATATTCCATGTGCATAACAGACTGCCATTCCATACTGACAAGCAGAAAAGTGTGATTTAATAAATGCCTCTTACTCCCCAAAACAGACAGAATTTGCACAGTTTCTCAGCTAGTGAATATTAAATACATTTATTCTGCACTGTAAATCAGTCAGTTAACCCACAGGATCTACTAGAGAGATGTGATGCCAGATGGTATGTCTACTATACAGTTAAATTTCATCATTCTTACCCCACTGCCCTGAAGTATACATTAGCTGATTTTTTAACTTACCTGTGACAACCGACTTAGCATCTCTTGTGAATTCTTACTCCTTACACCTCATATGCCAGAAAATGGAAGACTTTCCTCTTAGATTTCTGCTTGCTAGGTTCTCTCCTACACTAGTATGAAAATAGGCCATTCGCTTCATCTGCAAAAGAACGGTCTTGCTGACTTATATTTATTATTCACTAGCCTCCAGGCATTTCACATGATCTCATAGAAGCTAGATCAGGTTGGGTCATGAATAGATGCTTGCTTTTTAAATCTACTTAACTCTATAAACAAAGCCAAAGGAATTGAATGGGATCAGACTCTGGGGTCGGTACAGGACAGGTTTACAATCCGTCAGTGCTAACAGCAAACATTTTTTTAACTATCTAAATTCTGTTAGAGCAGCCAGCATTTTGTGAGGTCTCTGACACAACATTACAGCAGTTATCAAGGAAATGACTTCCCAAGTAGAGAAAGTGGGGGAAAGTTTTCACCGTCTGTTGGACGTATCAGGAGAAAATGACAATCATGGACTTTATGGGAGACCTAAGAGGAAGAGATGAAAAAAAATCTAAAACGTGAAGTTTCTCTTTGCCTATAATTAAAAATATTGACTCCTACTGCCTACTGGAAAACCACACATCTTGACTGGGAAAGAGACGGCAGAAGAAAATACCAATTGGTCCAGACTGGCACTAAAAAATACGTAAAATTGGCATATAAACTTTCGCTGATGGCTTTCTCCCCTCATTATCTGTTCCATTTTTCTTGAATGAATATGTACAGTAACACACAGTACATGCAGAGATTTAACGCATTTTGATATGTCCTATATAAGAAAGAGTCCATGGAAGTCTTCCATGTCCTATGGAAGAAAGAGTCTTTTTGAGCTGTGACATAGATCAAAAGATAAATAGCATAATGTAAAACTAATTCTAACAGGGCTGTAATCCCAATTAAACGGAAGCTGAACTTCCATTGTAATGTGGACAACTGTAATGATATCCGAATGGGATATACTGCTAGCAATAGTGACTAGACTGTTTTTCAGACAGTGGATGATTTCTTGCTAATGAACAGTAGCACAAATCTGTTTATAGCACAGTTATCTAAGCTTGAGAGATATAAAAAATGACATGTACACAAGCTCTTTTAAGACCCAATATAGCCATCATAAGTATACCGGGTTTATAGAAATCTTAAATAAAAGTTCAGGTATTTGCTTCTACTTTTCTTCCAACCTGCCCAATTTCAATACGTTCAAGTATGGCCATGGCAGTTTCCTTTTCATACTCCCATGGTCATATTTTCTCTAGCTATAACCTCAATTATCTTGTCTACTTACAATGAAGAAGGCTTTCTGTGTGTGCATTTAACAGATTTTCAAAAGCGTGACTGGAAGGCAAAGTCTAAATGACCATGCACTCACAGTCAGTTGCACAGATTTTGTACATTGTCCTGGTAACCACAGCTTTAAGTAGTCATGCTTAAACTGCATTAAAAAAACCAAAAAAATAGAAAAGTTATTATGCCAAAGACCGTAGGGAAAGATTTGAGGTCTGTCTTTCCTGTGAAAACTTAAGAGTATACTATACTCCTGACAGTCATTCTACTTGACTCATAAACTTGAGTAAGAGTTTAATTTTAGGTGTCTATTCTCTTATTACCGTAGATTTTTACTATTTTAGTGGAGAAATGCTACACAGGATAAGGGCTACACTTATGTCACATGCAGCTTACAATGTTTTTAATTTTAAAAATGTGAACATAATTCGTCACTGGTAATTACAAACAAAGCTGATTTATATTGGTTCTAAGACTTTTGTTCTACCTTAATTTTAGTAGAAATATTTGTTATGGATTGACTATAAGCCTTCTCCAAACAGAAATAACCTGTTTGTTCGCTTCACTAGCTAAATTTCCAGTGGGCAGTGCTTCCACTGAAAGTCTAGAAAGGAAGGTAACATTCTAAAATCTGTAAAATGGCAATGTCATCAAATACCTGTCACAGTAAATAAAACCCCCTCAAATGAAACTAGCAACAACATTTTCCTCCCAATCTGCTAACAAAGTGAAACCCTTTGCAGATGGTCACACCTTAACTTTGATACTGTGCAACAGCTGTTTTATCAGCAGATAGATATTCTGACTTCCCTGAAAATCTCCTTTTCATTAGTGTGTGGAGAAGGATATAGGGAAGTGACAATTAGCAATGTGTGAAACAAACTGCTCAGGTACTTACTCAAATGTTAAGCTATTACTTTTAAGTTGGACCTATGACATCTGTATAGCACAAGGTCTACATTATGAGACAACAATCATCTTTCCTATGGATAGTAATTCCTATGCATTCCAACAGGTGTATTACAAATAATGTACTTCCTATGCATTCCAACAGGTGTATTACAAATAATGTACTTTGCTAAATAGCTTTTCCCTCAGTGCACTTTTTAGGGAAGATAAAAGTTAACAGAAACTTCCCATTGAAACTGGAACTCTATTTGGAAGTATTCGGCTAACAACAAATTCAGAATAACAAGCAAATGGTCATGTTCCAGCTAGTCTAATGAAGGATTTAATTGCAGTTCTTGAAAGAGTCTGAACAACACGTTTAATCAATTCATAATAGGTCTGACCTTGCATGTTTCTAACACAGATAATACCTCAGCAGTACAATAATGAGACAAATTTGCCCTTGCTCCCATGTAAGTTTTAGATGGCTATGTTCAGTGGAAGATCATGAAGGGAATACCTTACATCTAACTCTCTGTGATATAAAAGATTAAAAGATAAGCAAACAAAAAAATTAACGTGGACTGGTCTATGTATATCAAAGCAGCTTAATTCAGATTCTGAAGTAGCTCACTCAGATACTGTGTTTCTCATTCAGCCACTGCAAAAGCCCCTGGTACTGCAGTGGCTTAACAGAGCTGAATAAAGACTTGTTAACCTTGAGGGCTGCTATAAAGTTGGCCTTCCAGCTGGTCTGGATGTGATTATTGGTCCATCACCTTTTGCCAGCAAGTACATGAAGTTTCTATGATTTTTTGTGCTTTCAGCAAATATTTGCTGAGGGGAGCAGCTCATCCTTAATTTTGACAGAGCTGTTCTAAATAGTGAAAAGGGAAAAATTACAGTGTTCTGCAACAAAACATATAACATTGTTCTTATCACAACTTCTTTACAAAGAAGGATTATTTTATAAACTGTACACTTCTGAAATTTTAGGCCTGCATACTGTACAATGCCAGAGGCTTTCAATGATCATTTATTTCTTGCACTTCAAAGACAGAATCGAGGAAGATGCAAAACTCTGAGGAACCAGCCCAAGAGCAGGATTCAGACAGCAAAGGCGATAAAGCAGCTGGTTTGCATTCTAGGAAGCTAACAATAAGATAAACAAATCTTTTATTTTGTAACGGGTAGTCTCCACAAAAACAAGGAAAGAAAAGTCACTGTGTCAGAGTGTGAAGGCAGAACACAGCAAAGTTTAGAAATCAACAGGGTTGTAGAACAACGACAAAAAAAGATAGTGATCCTATAGAACTAATTCATCACCATATATTAGTATAGAAAATATTTGCAACAATCTAAAGTGGTGTTTATGTAAGCCATATTTCATGTAGGGTCTGATAAGTACTTCTATTTCTTGCATACTGGTTAACAGAAATGACTGCATGAAATATAAATTCATATTAGGTTGGAGAGACTTTATCCATCAATGTGCATACTTATTTCAGAGCTGTTTCAAGAAATTCTCAGACTCACATTTTCATAATGACATTGAATTTATTTTGAAATACTTTTTACGCTTCTATTTGGCCCTTACTTAGGTCCATATCCTTGGAATTTAGAAAACTAACTGCAAATGAATGCATCATAGTTCGGTTTACCTGTGGTGGGAAGGACAGCTTAGGAAAGAGCAGTGAGTATTTATTATTGACTGATCAGGGGCATGTAATTCATAATTTCCAGGCTACTGAGAAAGAATCAGAATCAGGGAAATTTCCTCTAGTTTCAATGTTAGTTGTTTTTAAATGGCACTTCAGATCAGGTTTTTGTATCCAAAACAGTCTGTTCAGTAGCACTGAGAGATACTGCAGTGCTGCTAGTCAAAATACTTTTCCTGGGATGCCCTTTTGTTAAAACACTATTACAGAGATAGACACATCCTAGGCCCCTATTATGAAAATCCTACAGCAATGGGGGTCTTTAATATACCCATAATCCCAGAGGATTAGGATAGGAACCGAGGACACCAGGGCAGTGATCATGACACAGCAAAGCATGCAGCCAACTGCAGACGCACAGGGAGGAAAAGGTGTGTCTTGCTTTTGTGGTGACTCAGGTTGTACACAAACAAATGGGGCATGCAGCTCTTCCAAAACCTGATCCACCATGTTTAAGATTTCTAACCCTAAACTTTAACGGTAGTACTTTGAAAGAAAACAAATTCCAACATTAACCTACAGTTTTTTAGGTGTTCACTAATCAGGGCATGTATCTACTCAGATAATATTTAAATTGTTTGCTACCACTATATATATGAGTCTATGATCCTATGATTATATAAATATATATTTTATGATTATTTAAAAGGCAAAGACAATACAGATTATTTTTTTTTTAATACTTAGTATATTAAGCTAGTAAAATAAAAGATCTGCAAGCTTTTCCAGAATACAAAACACGTAAGTTCTCATAACACTAGTAAATGGCATAGACATTCTCTTTTATCCAGCCTCTTAGGAGATGAGCATAGATTTCTAAACTTAAAATATATTAAGAATAACCTGTGTCTAACTAGTAGATTGATCTCAAAGGACACTTAACACAAGAAAGGCAACATGATTATTACAAACCCCATTTACAAACTTGTTTACCATCTTAACTTCTTTTGATTATAGCAGTACATCATACCAGTAAGAGAATTATAATAGTTTGCTATATTAAGACTTGTTTATGCCTGAATATTAATTTATTGATTTGTGTCAACCATATTGATTTTAAAGAGCAGCAATGTGCAAAGTATTTGCAACAGTAATTAGCATTAGTTCTAATCATCACTTACTCTTGATCCTTTTTCTGGAAAGCACCGACAAACTGAACAATCCTGTCCCCCACACGGGTCAATATATGCATGTCCTCCCTAAAAATTAAAAGTGTATGGATTTACCAATAAGCAATAGACAACAATCACTTCATCAAATATTGTCAACTGGTCATAATATTCAATTAGATGATTTTCAAGCCAAAATACTTGGCTACCCTTGCATACCCACAGGGCAACTTCCTTCTGATAAAGAAAGTTGGCATAGCAGCAAACATCAGAGTATCATGTGGATCTTCAGCTTGACACATCTGAACCTTTTCCAATGTTTGTTTAATAAAATGCACACATCAATACTACATTTAAAACCCTCCCAAATTTCTTGGATCTCTCATCAGCAGAAACATGCTGGCAAAGTAGAGGCCATAAGCAAAATCTTACTACTGTTGCTGTACAAAGTGAAACATATTACCTGCAAGTTATTTTACGTAATGCTAAATATTACAGCTAAAGACAACTAATGAAACAGGCTACATCTGAAAAAAAATAAATTAACAGAATCAGAATTTAATTTGTAATAACATGAAACATGTAACACATCACATTAGGGTAAGAAACTGTTTAGCAATAATTAGATGATAAAAGGCAAAACAGGTTGAAGAGCCACAAGCCCACCTAGCAATAAAGCCCTGTATCTAATTCTTGTCTATTAAATGAAAAGAGAAGCATGTGCATGCTGTAATTATGCATTGCCTACCACTACCTTACTTATTTCTTGTATTAAAACTTTCTGTCCTTGTCCTCTTAATAGCAAAGAAACAACTACTTTGTTTCATCAAATTGCTATGGGGGAAAAAAACATATTCAAGGAGACACAAAACCACACCAAGATGTAAATTCATTATTGTGTGGTAAGTGAATATAATTTTATTATTATTTTCAATTTCCCAAAGTGTAGCATTAAATGTATACCAATTATATACACCATATGCATTTATAAACTCATGGTGAGTGGATGGTTGGAATGTCCACAAGGTGACATTTTTTTCAGCAAAATTTTATAAACAATCAAAGCAATTTCAAAAAAGGATGACTTAAAAGACTTAAGAATAATTCAGGTAAACAGGTCAACAGTGAAAACCTGAAATTATTTGCTCAGTGTGGATCTCATTTTTATCTAGGTAAACATTGTTTTGTTACTGGTTTTAATAGCCAGCGGAACACTACAGGTTAATACTGCAGTTTTTCAAGGAGAAAACACTGACAAATACTAGATAAGGAGCAAAAATTCTGTTCTTTCTATCTATAGTATTTTAAGAATATCTGGTATTCCCAAAGCTCCGAGCAAGAGGGTGTGATAGTCTTTCTCACAGACTGGATTTCTCATGAAATTACTAATCTACTCCACACTAGTCTCTCACGTAGTTATTGAAAACTTGCCTCTACTGGAATGTCAGTGGAATGCAAGTTTATAATAACATGTAAGCTGTTACCCTTTGTTCTAATTGAACACATTCATCTAAAAAAAAATATTTCCATTTTCAACAGTTAACTAAAAAGGAATTACTCTGGGGGAAATGACAAAAAATAGCTTTTAAATACTTGAAAGAAACTAAGAGGATGGACTTGAAAGAAGTTCCACTGAGGGTATTGCAAATATAAGGTTAGTATGGAGGACAGTACAGAGAGGAAAATAAAGTAGATATTGAGCCTATATTATCTGAAATTTTGGCTTTAGAGAGATGGGAATTTACATCAGGAGGCCAATTGACGATCGAGGCTAATGTACAGAAAAGGGCTTGAAAGCTAGAGTTTGATACATGCTATAATGCAGAGCCACTGAAGCGAACTTTGTGAGAAAGGAGCCATTCAGTGCATAAGACAGGGTTTTTTTAACTGCAGCTTTCCAATGCATTTAAAGATTCTAGAGTTAAAATCTAGAAGAACCAAAGGAGAAAATTGTAAAATAGTTAAGCTGAGCAACTGAAATAGAAAGTTAGAACTGCAAAAATACTGAAAGAAATGTCACAGTTTTGCCACAGAACTATACATGATCTTGATGTATACAGTCCTACTTATTTGAACCATATGATCCTATTGATCACCTGTTTAAAGTAAATATGAATGTCACTTACCCCATCAATTTCTTGTGCTGAAAAAACAACTAGCAGCCACCTGATTTAAAAGAAGGAATAAGCTAAATTAAAACTAAATTTGCAACCTCCAACATTCACAAGAATGTTGCCTCTAAAAAGTGAGAACTGTGTACACATGATTAAGTCCCATTTGGGGTTGCAATTATATAGTTAAAAGAATATATTTAGAAGCGGTATGCACCATGAGGGAACGGTCAGAACACGCTATGTATTTATCTTCTTGTATTTGTGAGCAAAGACTAAATACAAACAGATAGGCGTGACTAAGACTATGTAAAAGCTCTTGTAACTTCCCCCTGATAACCTACTTCCAGTCCCACAATTAGGAATGGCTAGAGAGGAACCATTACAGAAAAATTTCTCCATGGACACCATGGGGTGAAGATTGAGCAGTGACAGAGACGATCTGCATCTGCCCCAAAATGAGTTAGCTGGTCCTGTTTTCTTTTTCTCAGAGACAGAGTGAGAAAAGGCAGGGAGCAAAGCAGCACTCAAAATAGTCCCATGATTCCAGAGCAGCTGCTGGGGAAGCCAAGCTCCATGCTAACCATTGCAAGTGATGGATTATAAAGTTGAAATCATGTCTTTTATTATTTCTACATGCAAAAATAAAAATAAATAGGCTAAGTTAATACAAGAAGGTAGCCCCACGTCTCTGCAGCAATACAGGAAATAAGCACTATTATTAATTTTTATACGAACATTATCATTAATGAGAACTAAAGTGTCACTTGTTATATGAAATGATACATTATATACGGCAATAACATATAGACTACTGTGTGTTATTCTCCAAGGTGTAGTGAAGCCTGTATCAAAATTACTCCAACCCTGCAAATACTGAAGTATTTAGTAACTTTTCCAAAGTCCTATAGAGATCAACTTCTGGTTTTGATTTGTTATCCACATGGTCAACTCTTTGGAGTATGGAGAACTGTGCCAGCAAACCCACGATTACTCTCCCTGACTATTAATAATTGTTTACAGATTCAAACTGCAAATTATATAACATATATATGTTGATAAATTCAATACTGACAAGTTTAACTTACCAGTTTATGTACATTTACTCTATACACTTTTTAAACCTATTTTGCCAGCTACTTTTTCCGAATACACAAATTTTACAGAAACAAAATATTTATCAAAATAATTGGAGAACTGACGACAGAAGCTCATACTGTCTCTCGCCAAATGAGAAACAAAAGACTGATTAAACAATGGAAGATTGCCAGATGATCAGTTACAACACTAAATGGTGGAGGAGTTATGTGCATCCCAGTAGTTCAGCCTTTAATCATCAAATAAGTTTGTGTAGAAAGGATTTAATTTCACAGGAACACTTCAAGCAGGTAGCAGGAAATAACATAGGTTTGTTCTTTTATTGTTACTGATTTAAGGCCATTTTTTCAGACGGTCTCTGTAAATATATTTTCTCATGTCAGCGTTGGCCAGGTGTGAGTTATTTTTCATTTAAGAAAATGCAAAGTTCTTATGAAGCCATTGCACAACTGAAATGGAAATTTGATGATGCTGTTCTTGATGCACAGTCTTCCTTTTTTCCAGTCACTTACGGCAGGCATAGGTTTGCCAGGTTGTTCTCTGTCAGTTCAAAATCCCTCCCTGCTGAAGCTATACAGACATTGCCTAAATACTCAAACCAACACAATACTCTTAGAGGTAAGACATTAACGAATAATGCAGAAGAAAACAAAAGCAGCAACCTTGGAGAGAGGGTTGGGATTGAAGGCTGCTACTTCAGGGAACACCTGACTAACAAGCAGCCTAGCTTTGCACAAACCAAATGGACGTGAAAAAGATACTGGAGAGAGCTCAGGCATATTAGCACAATAGAAGACCGCCAAGCAGTGAGGGTGTCAGGTTCAACAAAGTAAATTTTCTGGGCCAGATTCCCAGCTAGAAAAGCATAATTTCACATTCCTCAAGACCCCAGTGCTTGAAGAAGGAAAATAACTGGTATTTCCTAGAAGACATTATCAAAAAGATCCCACACACCACACTCAAAATTCTGGGCAGCATAATCTATTCCTAAGGATCATTTTCCTCTAGAAAGAACTCCTGCCATAGCTGCTAGCAGTCATTTCCATCACAGTCTCTAAAAGTTTTCTTCATGCTTTTTAATAATTGTCCCTCGTCCTCAAAATTATTGTGGGACAGGCATTCAGGTTCGGTTGGTCAATATTCTTCTTCTCCAAATATGTTCAGCACTAGAACATAGGAATATTTTTCCTCTTAAAACAGACTCAATTTTAGTTCCTCTTTGTTCCTAATTAAATAGTGTAGTACCTGCAATTTAAATGGTATAAACATATAGACCAACAATCATAATCAAATACAATAAATTATCATACAGGTTTATCAAATTTATGACAGGCTACAAATTAACTGGTTATTTCTTGCTACTGTTAAATTGATAGCTAAGAATATATCTCAGTGACTCTAGTTAAAAAATTTAGTGACCTGTAAAACTCACCAGGCAGCTGTGAAAAGCCACTTAATCCATTCAAACGAATCCTTTGTTAATGCCATTCACGCTGATTGAGGATCTGTATGTGCAGCACTTTTCTTTCTTTGATTTTTTTTAAACAGCAGGTCTTCTCTTTCCTTCTGTTTGTGTATGGTCTATAAACACTGTTCCATACTGTTGTTGTTTTCCCCTCTGAACCTGTTTATATTAAGAGATACATCTGATGTACAAACATGAATTCTTAGTGGATAACCAAAATATGTCTTAACCATTTACATATGTCACACTGCGCTGATTTACGTTGGCACCACATTATATTACTCCTATTCAGGCCACATTTTATCAGCAATCCAATTATTTCAAGGGGACTATATATGAAATTACAGATAAACATAAAAGGGTACAAGATTTCAGCCTAGAAAAAAGATAGTCTTTATTTGGTGTTTGAAATAATCAACAAATTGCATCTCGCATTATTAGATACTTAGAAGCATCTTCTGCAAACGGCACTGAACAAGTGTCTATGTGTACATCTGAGCAAAGGAGGACTACTCTGAATGCAGAATAAGCCATATGTATTTTCAGCTCAAGATTTCTACCCATATGCATGGATAGATGACAATCATTGGAAATGTTACCTAGAATTTTTTAGCTTTATTTTTAGAACATTTTTCCACAGCTTTTGCCAGGATTTAGCAAGCTGGAAGCCCTAAGCATAAGACTGACCAGAGGCCTCTACAATCCCAGCCAGTCGAATTTTGCATACATAAATTTACTACACAGTGCATCTGTGACCTCTGACTTGGGTCCAATAGTACTTATGGAGTTTTGTGAACAAACGTGGTGCACAAAACCTTGTGTAAGCTCAAAGCTTCACAAATCCAGAGAAATGGCCTGCTCCTGTGCAAACTTTTACATCTCCCAAATAAGAAAAGAGGTGTAATCCTTTGGAATAAGGCGTATCTAGCAAATGATTCACACTGGTTATTTCAAACTGAGGGCTTAAGGGACTTTTCCCAGGCTAGCACAGATTATCACAGGATTTTATTTTTTCTCCAAATGTGGGGAGGTTAATTTTGAGGACACTGAACACTAACTAGAGTGAACTGACAGGGGTTCACTTTCTTTGGAGAAGTTCTTTGAAGAAGAACTTTCTTTACTTTCCTGCCTAAGCAAAGACAATCAGTTACTGAGAAGGGAGCAAAGACATGACCTCCCTGCTCTCTGATAGCTGTTCAAAAACCAGCTATCTTTTCTTTGTAAAGCAAATGAGTATACAGTTCCTGGAACATTACTGTCTTGTTTTCTGTTATTTAGACAGTGTAGTACATTTCTAACCAGAACTAATCTAGAAATAATAGTGAATTCTATACGTATGCAGAGGATATTCATATCCTGCAGTCTGAAGAAGAGACCTTGTAAGCTACTGTGTACTGACTAAAAAATAAATACCCTCAGGGCAGCCAATCCATGCTGCAAGATCACACCCCACATGTACTGTACAGTACTCCATAGTCTGCCAAATTCTTAGTCTCTTTCTGTGCCCTAGTTCCCCATCTGTCAAAAAAGAAAAAGAGAGAAAAAGAGAAAAGAAAAAAAACCCAATACTCCTAATAATAAAATAATAACACACTCAATACCACCAAAGGAATAAAAGGAATAGACAAGCATCACCAAACCTTAGCTCATAAAATCCTCAAAAGCCAGAGGGGTAAAAGATGGCAATATAACATAACCTAAATGTTTGGTTTCTAGACATGAAGGAAGACGATTTCATTCTTAGGGATTCTGATAAGACTACAGGACAGGAGCCATAGTTTGAGGCAGAGACACAGCTACAGTTATCGAGTTGAAAAAAAAAGAACAGAGCAGACCCAACTATATTCTCAGTTCATCTAAAGAAACCAACATAATGCATAACAAGGCCACTGAAGTCTCAAAGTCAAGAATTCAGAAGTTCAGTAATAAAAAATAGGGCTGTGTACTCAATTTTAATGTAGTTCTTTTATGCATATGATTAGGATAATCAGTTTCATTACAAGAATATATATATTGTTTTCCACAGGACTTCTGCCTCATACATGATGGACATATTCCACACTCTTTTCATCCTTTTCCTTAAGCCATTATCTTTTTCTTTTACAGTGTCTTATGAAACTCTGCACTTTATATTAAATTCATAGAACAGTAATGTTTCCCATAAAAGTATTACTTATTTATAAAAAGAGAAAACATTGTTATCCTTGTTTTACCATAGCGTACCAAGGAAATAAAATTAAAGCTAAAATAATTAAATAGCAATTAGTGCAAAAAGCTGAACTTCAATGTTGCAGCTTTCAACTGCTTTCTAGTATTAAGGTTGACCTCTCTGTTGTTCATGCACTAATGGTTTCTTTTGGTTTGTGGTTTTTTTGGGAGTTCTTTTGTTTGTTTGGTTGGGTTTTATTTGTTTATTTGGGGTGTGTTGGGGGCTTTTCTGTGGGTTTTTTTGTTTTGTTTTGGGTGGTTGTTTGGGTTTTGGTTGGCTTTGGGTGGGAGTTTTTGTTTGGTTTTGTTTTTGTTTGTTTCTGCGGGGGTTGTTTGGAATTTTCTTCTTTTTTTTTTAAAGTACCTCTACAGGTAGCTGGAGGTACACTTTTTGACATAAGCCCGCCTTGCCAGCTGTTGTGTCAGGTAAGACATCTCTCTTAAGTTTGTAGCTCTCTGAAGCATTACAGACTGCAACAGTATCAGCAACACAGTCTGCATCTCATAGACTTTTTTTGGATGAATGCCATCAATTATGGTAATAACGAGCAGGAGAGAGAATATCAGTGGCTGATCTTACTTTTATTCTACCTCTATGTTACTGTGAAGTCATGTATCTGTCCTAGAAACTCACATTAAAGGCATATATGCTTTTAAGTGATTGTCTTATAATGCAACGTTACTTGCTGTTTCTTAACTGTAAAACACCTAACTGCTATCAGCTTGGGCTGTACTACATAGCAGCCAGCTGCTTAAGGTCAGTGAAACAGGTAGCACTGGGCTCAAAGAGGTCTTATTTTAAAAGATGTTGTGCCTTTCTGTGGCATCCCCCTTGTTAGCATTTTCTGGTATTTGTTTTGAGCTTGATGACTTCTTTTTATTTTCAAATTTCTGTACAGAGTTTTCATCATTTGAAACTGACTCAATATATTTCTATTACAGAAGTAGTTCATTCACTAGCTGTTCATTCACTAATTCATTCTGTCTCCTAACAGTGGTCTGCCTGCTTTCTTTCAATATTTTTTTGGCCTAGTATTCAAGAGCTCTCCTTTTAAGTTCTGTCTTCTTTACTGAGAGTAATTTTTAATTCTGCATCTAAATTTGAATTATTTCTGAGGACTGACCACTCTCTTCCACTGTAGTCTTGCTTCCTCTGACCTTTTCTCACAGAACCCTGCACCTTTTGTTTTCACTTTTGTGTAAATGAGTGTCTGCTACCTTCTGTCTATCTCCAGTTCTTCTAATGTTAGATTTCAGTGATGTATTTAGGTACTTGTAATTTATAGGTGCTATGGCTTATACACAACTGTAGACCTCATTTTTGTCTCCATTACAGTCTTCCTGTGTAAAAAACATAGCACTGTTATAGTCAACAGGTTTAGGAATCTGACAAATAAAATCCATCAGTTGAACAGTAACCCTAAGACACTATTCTACATAGTCACGATCAATCTGGCTTGAAAACGGGATATTTTCCACCCTTTGTATATTGCTGTCTATCCCAGCTTTCTCTCACTGATACTTGAGGTGATAACGTCTGTGATGATGTACAGGATCTTTGATACCGAACATATTGCTCTGCTCTTCCAGAGATGTGTTCCTGTTGCTAGTACTAAACTAGTAGAGACCCAGCACTACTCTCATGCCTGTAAGACAAGCTGTTTTACAAAGTTCTGTAGTTAGCTTTATACCCACAAAAGGCTTTAGGTCTGTACCACATGAGTAGTCCTGGATAGAATTATATACATATATTATTATATATTGTTGTTTTTTCTGTATCGCTTCTAGTGCTTAATAGAAACCTGTAACGCAGGATTTCCTGTCCTGAACTCACAAACCCTGCAGATAAGGTAAGATCCCTGAGGCCAGACCGGCCAACATACTTTTTAAGTTTGCACCATCTCAGAACAGCACTTTATTTGGCGCGGTGTTACCTCGACCACGCAGTGCCTTTGTCAGTAACATAAATGCGCTAAACTTTACATACTGCCAACAATTTGCAAATCACACTTTCATTCACAAGACTTTTATATCATGCTGAGCTATGTGGAAAGCCCGGGCAGAAACATTTCTCACTGATTTACATTTATGTAGTGGACAGCACTTTGTCCCTTCTGGGACATCTTGGTCTCTGCGGTCTCATCAAGAAACACTTGATGGAGAGCGCTACTGGAAACACTCTTGCCAGTGCCCGGGCGCGTCCCGGGCAGAGGCGGGATGGCGCTGAGGGCCCGGGGAGCCCTGGCTGCCGCCGCCTTTCCCCGGTGCCGCCTCGCTCCCTCCCCGGTTTAACCTGCCCCCTCTCCCGCCGGGGCGCTGCAGATGACCCCGCTTCGGGCGGGCCCAGGCCATGCCCTGTCTTCGCCGGTGTCCGTGGCTGGCCCGGACGGGTGCCAGCTCCCACCGCGCAGCCCCGCGGCCTCTCGGAAGGCGCCCACTACCTGCGCCTTCGCGGTCACGGCGACGCGGCAGAAGCAAGCGCAGGACGGAGACAGCCCAGTAACCTGGGACACCTCCAGCTGTCCCGGGACGGGGCTGGCCCCTCAGCGAGCTGCCCGGCCCCGGCAGGCGCCGAGGCCAGGCGGGACGGCCCGTCATGAGCGCCAGATACGGCCGCCCGGGGCTGCCCCTCCGCGGCGCTCACCTCCGCTCCCAGGCGGGAAAGCCCCCGGCTCCTCTCTCACTCCACACCCACTGAGGACGGACGGACGGACAGCGGCTGCCGGCGTTGCCCGAGGAAAAAGACGCACAGAGCAAGAGTTCAGGACAGGAGAGAAGAGGAGAGGGGAGGAGGGGGGTGGCCCAGCCGGCCCCGCCCCGGCCATCCCCAGCGTCTATCCCCACCCCAGGTGGCTGGGAGAGCCGAGGAGGGTGCGAAGCAGCAGCCCCCAGGCCAAAAGCCGCGGGCGGGCGGGGGACAGAGTCCCAGCGCCCCGGGCCGAGCTCCGCGGAACGCCGCGCAGGCAGCGCTGGGCGCGGGGATGGCCGGCAGGGACTGCCCCGGCCACCTGGCGCCGCCGTTTCTGCTGCTACTTGCCCTGCTCTGGCTGGGCCGCGCCGCGGCAGCTGAGGTGAGTGAACGCGGGGCGGCGGGGCGGAGGCGCTGGCGGGGTGTCCCGGGGTGGCGGGGTGCCCCGCGGCTACTGCAGTCAGCTGGGGCAGAGCGGGGCCTAGCTGCTCTCCCGCTTCTGCCAGCGCACTGCATTCCGGCGCTGGCAGCTTGTGAGAAAGACGAGGTGAATTCCTGCTGTTTAAAATGATGTGCCTCACCCGCCTCAGGTACACGGCAACCGGGCGCGGCGCGGTGCGCTCGCTCGGCGGTGAGGTCCCGTTACCCCTGCGCCGCTGCCAGGCGGGGATGAGTCCGGACGGGGCGGCCCCTGGACGGGGCGCTTCGCCGCCGCGGGTCTCAGGTGCGAAGGAGAAGCACCGCGTGCTGTCAGCGAAGGGCAGGGCTCCAGTGAGGGGAGCGGGGCTGAGCCCAGCCACTGGCCGGGGAAGCCGCCGCGGATGCCTGAGCCGCGGGCAGAGCGTCACTCCGCGGGAGGCGGTGTGTGCGGACGGCGAGGACATACCGGTGCTGGGTGTGGGTGGTGTTTGAGATAAACCGACCGGCAGAGAAACACTTACCGTCTGGACTTCGTTACGAACCCAATTTACAGTTTGTCTTTCAGGTTTAATGATGAGCGTGCATCACCGTTTGGTAGATAAATACTTCTAGATCGTACTGTAGTCTCTGCCGTTCCTGTCTCCTCTGTCTGGTTATAACGTTTAGACTGTACATTCCGAACTGGGTAAAGAGCAGTCAGTTGTGCGGGTGAATGGGTCAGTGTAGCTCTCAACATTTCTGACAGTAACCACGTAGGAAACTGCCACTTTCAGTAAAGTTTGGACAGACATCAAACACGGGAAACTTCCAGTTTCAGTTAGTTTCGAGTTCTGATTCACGAGTAATGGTCAACAGTGTTACTTTCTCCTTGCATGTGTGTGTAAAGCTCTAACCCAGTACATCAAAATCCTTTACTGTGTATCAAAACATTTTGCAGTTGACCCTTATAAGGAAAAAACCTTACCACCTACTTTGTTATCGCTAAAATAGAGACACATTCTGCTGTAATACTCTGAAGCAGACTAATTAGTAATGTTTCTTCTCAAATATTACAGCTCCTTCGCACACCCATTTCGGGTTAAGCACCTAGCACTGAACATGTTTTCTTTCATGGCACTCTAACTTGCAGTCAAGTTTAGCCATTTAACAAAGATCTACTTGTTTTATTTGTAATGGAATTAAAATACCTCATGGTTCTTATGTAGAACAGAGGAAACAGATCTATTTGCAAAGTACATATTTTCTGCAGAGTTGTTTCAGGCTGACTAAATCTGATCCTTACTCTAAAGCAAGATGTGGAAGATAAATGAACTCAAGATCTGCCTCTCTTCTACTCATTTTGCTGTTATTTATTCCACTCTTCCTCTGCTGGTACCTCCCCATCCATTGCCCCTGATGTTGCACATCATCATATATGCTTCTCAAGCACAGGCTGTGCACCAGGAACGCCTACCCTCCCTCCCACAACACACACGCACTTTTTCTAAGCCTCTAGTCTGGCCCTGTCGATCTTGCCATCCTGGCTTATGTTTTCATCTGCAAAGGAAGGGAAAAGGAGGAGTATTAACAAGTAAGACCCCATGTATGGCCCAATAAAGCATTTAGAATCATAGAATAGTTAGGGTTGGAAAGGACCTTAACATCGTTTAGATCCAACCCCCCTGCCATGGGCAGGGATGCCTCGCTATAGACCATGCCACCCACCACTTTTTTAGCAACTTCAATAGGATTTCTAGAGCAGACTCATGTACTTTATTTCACTAGCAGGCTTTCTGCTTAAGATAAATCACAAAGCTCCCAGATACCAGTTTTCTAGAGCATTGTCACTACTAGATCCTCATTTATGCTTAGGTCTTAAAAACAGGATTTGTGATGGTAACAGGTGTCTTCTACAGAAATCTTGCTGTTTAGGCAGAGTTTGAACATGAATCAATTCAGTGGTGCTCTGAAAATTCAGCGGATCTCAAATGTCTGAGATTAGTTTAAACTAGATTTGCAACAGATAATTCAGTTTAAAATTTAAATGTAATTCTATTCTTCTATAAAAATGCTGTTATTTTCAAAAGAGTCTAGCAGATTTTTCTCATTTTTATCTAAACTAAATAAATATTAGTGGGTAACGATAATTGACATGAAATGATTGATGACTAAATCATTGCATCTTGGCTGGACTGTGCATTGCAAAGAATGGACTTTCGTATGAAAATAAATTTATATCTGACCAGCAAGAAATGTTTTTGCTGTTTGCCTAAGTTAACAAATGTTTTCTCATAGAAAAGTTTTAAGTGTATGTCTTTTAAGATGTAGTTTATTCCTGAAAAAAATAAAATTATTAATTTGTACCTTCTGCTGTTTATACAAGAAATTTTGGTCCTCACAGCCCTTCACAGAGACCAGACTTCTCTGCCCTTAGGAGGCTGAACTTTCTGGCACCTGCTAGGGAGTATTGTTATCTGCATTCTTGGCCACTGGCATGCTCTAATCACATCTTCTGAAAACTCAGCAGAAGTAGCATCTTCCCATGTCGAAGGCTTTTCAGCTTGCTTGATGTATTCCTTCACTCCAGATACTGATGTTATAATTCTTTGGATTTTTCCAGTGTTCATTTAAATACTTTAGAAGAAGAATCATAATTTAAAAAAAAATCAAGATGTTTCTGCAGGGAATAAGATCCTTCTCATTCATCATATTTTTTTATTATTCTTTTTCTTTCAGAAAAAAAAAATAAATGTTTGCTTTCTCATTGTTTCATTTTGTTTAACAGTACCTGGAACTGGTACTGTCTTGATGAACGCATACAATCCAATTAATACTCCTGTGTGCTTTCTTGGGATACCATCCATGTACTTCTTGTGTGTCTTGAAATTAAACACAAATCTAAAAATATTTCTTGAAATCTGCTGTTTCAAATGACACTAATAAGAAAAATACCTTGGTCAAGTTCATGTTTGCTGAATCAATACTACTTCTTAGTGGCATTGATCATTTTTATGATGGCATCGTGTTAGCACATGTTCAGAACAGGATAAAAGAGAGTTTCTACTTGAGCAGGATTACTTGATTGCAAGTTAGCTGAACCTCCTGTAACTACCATATTTCAATTTGCATTGTAGTACAATTGCAATATTTTATACACAGGATAAAATTAAGTGCTCTATATCCTCTAGATGCTTCCATCATTACTTTTTCATATTTTCATCTTGTGTTGCTGGTAGAGGAGAAGAGGTAGCAAACTCTATGGCTATAAAACTTGGAAATATCTTTTTTTGCATCCTCCTTCTCATGGTGACTAGATGCAAATGTTCATGTTTTCCAATTAATTTCATATTTTACAAATGTTAGAATTTGCATGCAAATATTTATAAACTAGTCTTCTCTTCTTCATGCAGTAAACTATACTGTTGTCACAAATAGGTCTTAATAGCTAGCTCTGTAAGGAAAAATGCAGCGTTTTAACTTAGCCATGACCATCTCCAGGCCTGGTAAGAATGGAATCTAGGCTGAATCGCTTTGTTTAACTAGGAATCAAAATGTTGGAGGGACACAGGTGAGTCACAGTGAGAATGTTCCTTCTCTGCTGGCCTTTGGAAGCTCCCAGGTTCTTTGTCGCATGAGGCAGCTGAGAAGATGTGCACCTGAATATACAAAAGAGAGTTCACTGTGTGTGTTAGAAAAACAAGTCCTTTGTGAAGTGCTCCCTTTGATTTGGTTAATATGATCCCAGCTCTGAAGCTAGTGGGGGTGTTACTCTGATAATTGGGCCCAATTTATACTGGACTGTTCTGATTCTGATTGCCTCTATAATTAGTTGTAATTCCTCTGTCATCTCCACAGAGAAACAGGCCAATGTCAGAGTGCTGCAGAGCAATGATTTTCCTACTGGGCCAAGAGGTTTAACAGAAAGTAGCAGAGTTGCCCTAATATTTGCGCATCAAAATTTATGGAATTCTGCTCTTTCATACCATGTGGAGGCTTGCTCCGATGGCCAAAAAATGTTAAGTGTGCTTATATGCATGGTGCATCATACAGCTGAAAAGAGATGAGCTTCCTTAGCTTATCTTAGGAAACACCTGTAAAACAGCTGACAGTTGATGTATGTCCTTTTTCTAGCAAATCTAAAAGGTAAGAACACATTTAAGCAAAGCTCTCTAATACAAGTTATTTTGCTGGCTGAATAATGTTAAAATAATCAAAGCAGCCAGGGAGACACTGGTTCTTCCTTCATTGCCTTGCATTTCATATCTATGTAACAGCATTTTATTTCTAGATCTATGCTAGATCTGTTCTGTAATACCTAGAGCCAATTTATCGTAACATGTATTTGAAACAAAATACTTTGCTATTAAGTGCAACTAGCATGGGATGTCCGGTCATCTGTTTTACTGTCACATTCTCACCCTACTGCCTAACAAAGTAATACTAGAAGGCTTAGTATGTTGGCATGGGTTACAGGAGCCTAGGAGGAAGGTGAAATACAAAAAGGCTTTTTTCTTCTTAACTGTTTACAGCCCCAGTCTCTCATACACACACTGAAAAAGTTCCCTTTTGCCATAGCTGGTATGTTTTTAATTGTATTTTCATTATTTATAGTTGTTTGGGTTTTTTTTAACTTAGTAGTTTTGTGATAGGGCACAAGTCTCAAATTTACAGGTTTTCCATTTGGCCTAGTTCAGTGAAGGCTTTTTAACTGTGGCTTTATTTTACATTTTTCCACAAATCATTTTGGAGGAAGCTGCAAGAAAAAGTAACCTTTCTTTTTTCCTTTTCTTAAAAAAAAAATTAAAAATCTGTGAAATCACCTTTCAGAAAAGGAGAAATCAAAGCATATGCAATAAGCTTTCTCTGAACAAGCTCCTGTTGCTTTCAGTGCTGTTTGCACCACTTAACAGAAGATGCACACCAGGAATTTTATGAATATACAAATACACAGGCCTGAGGAGACAGCAACTATAGTGAATACCATTCCCACACTCAACAGCTGGGGTGAAATACAACTGTGTGATGTGATGCTAATTATATTATGGTAGGTTAGCAAATATTCACTACTTAAATTATGTGTATTCTTTGTTATTAGATTGCTCTTTTAAGATGACTGTCTGTTAGGAAGGAAGAACACGGATGAATAAGTTGATTAAATACCCTTTCGAGTTAGCTACACAAAATTCTGTGGCCTGAATTACCTAATCTATTATTTATTTTTTTTTTCCTTGTGGAAAAGAGAAATGTTTTTTTTCTGTTGTCCCCATGTCCTGTTCAAGGTCAGGAGAAGAAACCCACAGAGATGGGATTTATGGGTCTGCCTTTTTGAGATATTACCCATCTTATTATATCATGAACAGTTTGGTCCAGTTTCTGATAGTCCTCAGCACAGTGACTTCCACCCTAGTGAGATTGTTTGTAGAGCAAGATATTGGTCATTTTAAATATATGTCAAAGTTTTCTGTGGTTTAGCAGATGAAAGAAAAACATCATTCTCTGTCTTTAAAAGAGGGGGTAATTCTGTATTTTCCCTTTATAGACCAAATGCAATTTTAAATCCCCTGAAAACAGAAATGTAATCGAGAGCCTCAACTTAGAGTTTCCCAGATCTGCTCACAGCGTGCCAGCACTTCTTACATAGACATTGAGTAATTTTAGGCAGCTTCTACAACACAGGAGTTAGTGGTATCACTACAGAGCTCACAAACAATTTGAGTTCGGGAAAACTAAAGGTGTTAGATTTTTTTCTGAATTACAACATTTTACCTGTTTTATATTAACACAATGATGACAACATGCAGGCAAAGTGAAGATTGTTAAGGCCTACAGTTCTCTCACTTCCTAAATCTTTGTCAGTGAGTTGGAGAGAAGGGAGAAGGTCCATGTAATTAATTATACTCTATCTGCTTGCGGAAGAATATGGTTGGCACCATGGAAGTTGTGGAACTGTGAGCATGATGACAGAATGGTGTGCTTTCGTGAGAATAGTATGAACAGCTATGTTATGGTAGTTTCTTGGAACTTGCATATAAACAGGCTCATTCACAGCAAGAAAGATATACTGTAAAGTAAATATACAAATATTGTTGTCTTGTTCTATACAATATAACAAAAAAAGGAACTGTAGGGTGGTGTGTTTTGATTTTGTATGTGTTGGGGGGGTAATTTGGTTGGGTTATTTTTGTTGTTTATGGGGGTTTGGGGTTGGGTTTAGGACATAATTTATTCCATTTTAACATAGCCAAGAGATACCAGAAATTCTTTTCTTTTTCTTTTCCCTCCATCTGACTTGCAGTGTTTTACTAAAGGTTTATCTTAGGTTTTTTATTGTGATAAATATAAATAGCTATAATGAAGAGATTTTTCTAACACTACAAAATTGTTACTATACCAATTTCCTGAACAGGTTTTTGCTTTAAAACCTCAGGGATTTTTAAACTTGTTTTAGTCTCTGAAATAAGGTTTTCATTCACATGTTCCCTTGGAATAATAGAAAGTTGTTTAAATGTTCATCTGCAGCAGCTTCTTCTGTTTCTCCATACCAGTCATTTATCATAGTTGGTTTGCAAATACTTCCAAAAGATGTCCTGACAGTTTAAAATTAGGGATATAAAGTAAAGAAATTCTCATGAAGTTCACATAGACACATGTTGTGTGTTCACATTGTGTGATCACAAATTGTGTACCTGGAAGTTAGATACAAAATACTGCTTTTGTGAAGTGTTACAGACTTTTTTCCCTATGATCAGAAATACTTAGGACTTCTCTTCTGCACTTCACACTGAAAGCAGCACATTATCAGTAATGTAAGGCCTGTGTCACTAAGGAGGGATATTGATTCAGTAGCTATTCCCTGAGCAAGGTTCCCATTACAAGTGTTTAATG
Source organism: Lathamus discolor (assembly GCF_037157495.1). Taxonomy (NCBI): domain Eukaryota; kingdom Metazoa; phylum Chordata; class Aves; order Psittaciformes; family Psittacidae; genus Lathamus; species Lathamus discolor. The sequence continues at coordinate 45,128,645 of NC_088886.1, read as the reverse complement.
GAGCTTTTTCAACAACGCCACTGCCTGTAGCGTAACAGTTGCCTTCCATTGTGTCCTTTGAGATCCAGTCACCCTACATTAGACATTATTGACCAAGTTGTTCATTAGTTAAAGGTGTATTTGTTTATAATGCAAAGTCAAAATGAAATAATTTTTGTCAAGAGCTAGGTATTCAGCTGGTAGGCAAAATGCTGTGAATTCTGATAGCACACGTGGCTGTTAACAGGAGTCTTCTAAGGTAGGAATGTCTGGCTGCCTTCCAGTTCACAAGTGACTACACAATGTTTCAGGGTTTGGGAACTGACATATTTTCCTTCATCGCATCATCTCCTATTTCTGCTCTATGTTGTCTATACTTATTGAAGGCTTAATAATTTGGTTTTGTTTTACTGGTCCAGCAGTCACTGAAAAAACACAAAGTTCTTCGTGGTCTTTGATAATTTTAATGAATTCATGTTTGATGCTTAGAATGCATGAAAAACTTGTAGTATACAGATTGCAATTGTGAGACTGGTATTTTGTTTTGATAGCAGTGTTTTGGAGTGAGGGGACTTCATTCTCCTGTATCTTGTATGCTACATGGTGATTTACAGTTGTGCAACATGAGGAATATGCTGCCAGGGTCACGTATCTACTGACCGTGTCTAGATAGAATTACTGACTGTCCTAAGTCTAGCTAAGCATCCTAACACAGGTGCATCACACTCAGAAAAAGATTTTCCTTATATGCCTTTTCCACAGTAGGAACTTTTTTTCTATACAGCTCTGCTCTCAGATCCTGCGAGATGAGCAGTTTAGGGTAAATTTTCAAAACCATAACTTTGTCCAAGCCAGAAGGTGCTTTAGCTAGCACCACAGTGTCCAGAAAAGTTCAGCATTTCGCACTTCTATGAAGCATGCCTATGTCAACACACGTCTAGAGTATAGATAAACATTAAAGCAAAACTTTCCTCTTCCTGTATTCATGATACTTTACCCGCACTTTTATTAGATATAATGCAAATCATGTAGTAGAGAACATTAGAGAAATGAGCCCTTTGTCATTTTAGTCATTATATTAACATCAGCTATGTGAACAGTATTATTCTGTGTGCTCAGTTGTGGTTTATAGACACAGCTGGAATGTGTAAAGTGATTATTCTGCACTGAGACAGCTCAGGAAGAATTCAGAAATCTCAGTGTGTCAGCAGCCCTTGAAGATCCATAATCAAGACTCTTAAAGGAGCTGGCTGACTGATACATAATTTTTCATAAGTATTGGAATTTAAGAGAAATTAGAGAAAATTTAAAATTAGCTGATAATTTGCTTCCACTTAGAAAGGAGAACTGTAATGACCTACATATTTGTAGGCTGCTCAGGATACCTTCAATGAGCAAAAAGATGGGGAAAAACTCCAAAAGTGGCATCATACAGAAATACAAAAATATATCTTACCCAATAAGTCTTGTTTCATGTTTTGATGGAGTTCTAATTTAGTGGTCCTTGAAGTTAGAAGATAAAGACCTATTTGGCAGGATAGGTGAGATGCTAATGAAAAACAAGTTTAAATGAAAAATCAGGCTTGCATTTAAAAAAATGAGCCTGATCAGCTGTTAGAACCACCAGTGAATGAAAGTGACAGCTTGGCCATCCACTTGAGAGAAGACACCTGGGCTATTTTTACTGTCCAGAGTAATTAATGGATATCACGTGCACTGTTTTTAATTAATCTTAAAATTCTTTACATTGCACAGTCATCTTTCATCTATGTTAACCTGGATATACCTCTGGAATCAGTGGAGCTCACCCATGAAATTAAAGACCAATAGGCCAAAAGTGTAAAATTAAGCCCCACTGCCGCCAGATTACTATAGTCCTACAGAATACATTAAATTTCATCTCAGCTTTCATCTGAATGTCTTTATTACTCATGCTGTGTGGTCTTGATGTAATCTTCATCTGAAACATACTTAAAGAATACAGTACCTGTTGCCTGCAGCAACACTTCTGCCTCTCTGTCCTGGGTGCAGTATTTTTAATGCGAATCTGTATTTTGAAATCATAGCTGACCTACTTTGATATTGGCTGGATCTGGAAAAGCAAACTGAGTCAGTTTCTGAGTTGGGGCAGGAAGAGGACAGAGCTCTTTTAATCCAATCCCATAGTGTAAGAAGGGCAATTCGGTGTTATACATAAGGTTGCACCTACTGAACAAAACATTAACCACAGCAGTAAATGTGCTTCCGAATGTACAGCTGTAATTATTTAAAGAACATATGATACTACTACTGTCTCTTAGAACACTTCTGAAAGAGCTCCTCTGTAAATTATGCCATGAAACTGTTGTTTTATTTAAAAATTTGTTTCATTCATTGGTGACTTAATTTAATTTGTTAATCATGTAATCACAGAATCACAGAATCCCAAGGGTTGGAAGGGACCTCAAAAGATCATCTAGTCCAACCCCCCTGCAAGAGCAGGGTAACCTACAGTACATCACACAGGAACTTGTCCAGGCGGGCCTTGAATATCTCCAGTGTAGGAGACTCCACAACCCCCCTGGGCAACCTGTTCCAGTGCTCTGTCACTCTTACAGTAAAGAAGTTCTTCCTGATGTTAACGTGGAACTTCCTATGTTACAGTTTACACCCATTGCCCCTTGTCCTATCACTGGATATCACTGAAAAAAGCCTAGCTCCATCATCCTGACACCCACCCTTTACATATTTGTAAACATTGATGAGGTCACCCCTCAGTCTCCTCTTCTCCAAGCTAAAGAGACCCAGCTCCCTCAGCCTCTCCTCATAAGGGAGATGTTCCACTCCCTTAATCATCTTTGTGGCTCTGCGCTGGACTCCTTCAAGCAATTCCCTGTCCTTCTTGAACAGAGGGGCCCAGAACTGGACGCAATATTCCAGATGCGGCCTCACCAAGGCTGAGTAGAGGGGGAGGAGAACCTCTCTTGACCTACTAACCACACCCTTTCTAATGCACCCTAAGATGCCATTTGCCTTCTTGGCCGCAAGAGCACATTGCTGGCTCATGGTCATCCTCCTATCCACCAGGACCCCCAGGTCCCTTTCCCCTTCGCTACTTTCCAGCAGGTCAACCCCCAACCTGTACTGGTACATGGGGTTGTTCTTCCCCAGATGCAAGACTCTACACTTGCCCTTGTCAAATTTCATCAAGTTTCTCCCCGCCCAACTCTCCAGCCTGTCCAGGTCTCGCTGAATGGCAGCACAGTCCTCTGCTGTGTCAGCCACTCCTCCCAGTTTTGTGTCATCAGCAAACTTGCTGAGGGTGCACTCAGTTCCCTCATCCAGGTCATTGATGAAAATATTAAACAGCACCGGTCCCAGCACCGACCCCTGAGGGACTCCACTAGTCACAGACCTCCAGCTAGATTCTGCGCCACTGACCACAGCTCTCTGCCTTCTTCCTTTCAACCAGTTCTCGATCCACCTCACTACTTGATCAAGCCCACACTTCCTTAGCTTATCTATGAGGATGCTGTGGGAGACAGTATCAAATGCCTTCCTGAAATCAAGAAAAACTACATCTACCGCTCTACCATCATCCCTCCACCTAGTCACTTCCTCATAGAAGGCTATAAGGTTGTGATGTGGCTCTATGCTTTGGCCTTGATTTTTAGATCAAGAATCTAGTGCCATCTATCTAAATATTTGAAATGAACGTAGGTGATTATTATAAAAATCACAACACTGAAAAGTATGCAGTAAATTAATGCATTTACTTATGTAGATGTTATTGTGAGGATCTCTAATAAGCCATAATAACTAATATTCAATTTCCTTACCTTATAACCTGGCAGTGTACTATTGTTTTGTTATGAGCCTTTGATAAAGGAGCCACAGGCATCTTGCAGTGATGTGGAAACATCCAGTAGTGTGAGCAATGATTATTTTTATTTATTTTTTTTTAGTACAAAGTTCCTTTATTAAAGGCATAATCTAAGCATATGTAAAAGTCATATGCCAAAACGTTTAGTATTATCCAGCTAACTGACTGTGCAATGTAAAATCATATTTAGTCTTTTCACTTTAGTTTAAAGTGATAGGCATACACAAAAAGATCTAAGTTGATCTGAAAGCTACTAATGGCCAATTAAACACATTTGAAGCATTCTGACTTCTTGCAGAGCAAAGGCTTTTTTTCTTTAAGTAGCTAAATAACCTTGATTAGTTGTGTAGCATCAGAAGTTTCTACATGTTTATGCATTTAACTTCACCTGGATTATCTTTGATTGTAAAAGAAAACTTCTTCTGTATCTGCACATATCAAGTCTTCTGCAGATTATACTGTTACAGGAGAGTCACTTCATTTGGTGATTTCTCTATATGTCTTGAAAACTGTGCTTTATGTACAAATACTGTAAAGAATCGGCATCTAGCTTTGCTTTTACAGGTAGAAATATGGTGCAACTCCACAAAGGTCTATAGAATTATAATGGTAAATAATTGTTACTAGGAAAATGACAAGGCAGCTATGGCTCTTTCTCAGGAAAGCTCTTGATGGTCAGCCAGGATATGCTCTAAGTTATACTGGAGAAATTCAGAGAATTTGGAATACTGTAAGCATTTTTTGCCTCAGTAAACAATACCTTCCCTGGACTCAGATATGTGCCTACTTATTCTGCAAGCTAAGTCTTTGCTTCAGGAGTTGAGATGTAAAAAGGTCTCATAGGTCTTGTAGTTACTTTACAGTTTTCAGATGCAAACTGAAATGCAGTAGCATTGAGAATGCAGTAGCTTGAATCATTCACCAGCCCTGTACAGCAGGAAAACACAGTACCTGCAATTTAAGACTACTTTTGTTGCATACTGTGTCTGCAGCTTTCCTTGAAATGCAGAACACTGAACAGTTACAATTTTTATACTGCTTAGCAGACATGTACCAATATCTGTGTCACCTATTTAGGATGGAGGGTACCATTATTCAATAGGGAAGAAGAAAATTTATTATCTTCTAGTCTATTCCAGATATATTTTGAGATATATGTCATTTCATCTTCTGGTATTTATGCTTAAAGGTTTAAGGTCATTGTCATGTAACTTGGCAAATTTAGATTATCCAGTGCCAAACTGATTGACCTTACCAAGAAGAAATCAGGATACTGTTTGTTGTTAGTTCTGCACTAGTGTTTATTCTTGTGCCTCTGGTGATATAATCATATTGATTAAAATAATAGTAAAGGTAGCATAGTCACATGGTTCTGTTTTACACGACACCTTTGTTTTCCATTTGAATTCTAGATGTCAGATCAGGGGAAGAAAGTGTCTTATTTAAATATGCCAAAGAATTAAGTATTTCATATTTGCAACTCTTTAAAAGTCTAGCTTGAAACATCAAGTTATCAACTGTTGATCTGTCCACAGAGCAAAGGCAGACACAATCATTTGTTGCAGGATTAGTTTTTCAAGTCTAACTGATTCTAATTTCTATTTTGTAAATTAATGTTTAAACAGCTGTTCACTTGAGGAATACCCCCTGCATCTATTTTTAAATGAATAGATGGCATCATCTCGCCTAACCTCAGCCACCTAAAAGACAGACGGTAGTTGTCTAGTCCATACTGAACAGCAAATACTTGCAGTATCTTTCATCCATCCTAAAAGAGGCACCTAAGGAGATTGGGTGACTTGTTCCAAACTAAGATGTTAAGTTTCCTTGTATAGTTAAAGGAAAGAGGTGAACACCACAAATTGTTTAAGAAATGAAGGCAGCTAGCTGATACTACACACCTCAGTTTTAGAAGATAATAATAGAAGAAATTAATCCTAGCCTGTGGGAAGAAAATTCTGTAAATTGTTTACCTGACCACATTGCTACAGGCAAATTTAAATTGAATGAATGACAATCTGACTTCAGCATTTTAAAATGTAATGGAGAACTTTTTTTTTTCCTCTGTCTTTTGTTTTCTGTTTTTTGAGAACACCACTGGAAAAGTTATAAATTTGGAACAGTGCAGCTGTTGTATTATGACCAGCTGTAGGGGTTAATTGATTCTGTCTTCAAGATCTAAATATAAATTTCATATCGTACCATCTTAAAGGCTTTACTCTTGTAAGAATAAATACAGTTCTTCTTTTCTGAATTTTATGCAATTTAGAAAAATACCTTCATAATCAATACATATTAGTTGTCCCTTTCTTATTGTCTTTAACTATAACATAGTATGTGGGCATTGTGTTAAACATATATACTAAGATGGAAGATAAACTGAAAAATAACTATCTTTTACAGCAGTACAACTGAAAAAGTCTTTCAGCAAGAACTTAAAAACCAAAGAGCTGAAGTGTATAAGGAGTGACAATAAATGCAGTTGACTCCACATTTCTATGAAATATATGGCTTAAATAACCAATTATATTTTAGTATGTATAATACTTATGTTAACAAAGGATTATTTTTCTTCTCCTCCACTCCACTGAAATAGAATATGCACTGAAATAGGATAGAGAAGTCCTTTGCAGAGTTATCCCAGCGAGACTGGGCTAGCACAGGTCCTGAGTGCGTGATAGCCAAAGCTGCGGCAGGGCACAGAAGGGTTAGGTGTTCCCGTGTTCACCCAGCATCTCACGTACGCTTTGCAGCTCTGCTGAGCAACCTGCTACCACCACTACATAGTGCATGAGACAGCTAATTTAGTCATCATGTCAATCCAGTTACATACTGACTATCCTTGTCTGGGTTGTTAAGTTTGTTTTTTTCACTTAGGTGTGAACAATAAAAAACCTGATTATCTCTTCAGACTTGATTAATTTTTGATAATCCTAGATAGCCACGCCATATTCCATCAGTAGAGGTTCAGAGGTTTGGATGCTACAGTTCAACACTCAGCCCTCCAAGGAAGGCTTTGAACTCCAGTCTCACCTGAAGACACAGGCATGCTGGTAGCAGTTACATCCTAGGACTTGCTGCCCAAATGGAGACATTGTGTATGAGGGCACAAACTGTCACACAGCTTGGCTCAGGAAACCTCCAGAATTAAGAACCAACAGTATCGAGAGTCCTTTGTAATAGTATTAGGTGCCATGAGCCAGGGTCAGGAGGTGAACATGGCTGCAAAAAGTCAGAAAATTCTTGGTTAATAGATTAAAATATAAAGAATATAATTGTAATAGAAACCAATATCAGTATGTTTGTTTGTTACTATAATTTTTTTTTAAAGAATCATCAATGTTTAGTGCTGTGAGCCCAAACTCTTGGATTCTTCACTTCATACTGATACTATAACCTTGGTGGTGTTAAGCATGGCTTCTTGGCCTTCACTGCAACTACAAAATTAAATTTGTGCTCTTACCTGTCTCAGAAGACAGCACAGAGGAATAATGAGCTCTTTTCCACTGTCGAGAACATTTTTTTCTCAAGTTTCATTATCTGTGAAATAATTACCTTACTAAAACCACTGAGACCTCATTTGCCCCACAACAAACAACACAATGAGAAAAACAATTTGATTATAAAGCTTGCCTTTTTTGTTTTTCAGAGCTGTGTATGCAAAGGTAAAAGTCCCTGCTTTTGTGATAGCATGAAAGGTAATAAGGTAAGAACAAATACATTTTTCCTCTTTTAACATTAGCTTAATTCTGGGAATTGTTAACATGTAGTTGTTTTGACATAGTAAGATAATATGTGATGATACTCTGTCAGGAGAGTATAGAGAAAATCGTAAAAGGAATACATTACCTTACAAAATTCTGTTAAAATAACTCTGGGGACACTGTTTATCTAAGAAGACTTTTATTTTTAGATTCATTTTTTAAAATGCATTACTTTGTTTACAGCATTACATGACATTTGAACACCAATACAAGAACAGCTGTCTGAAGCACTAGGTCTCTTTCACAAACTCCTAACAAATGCCCACAGATACCGTTACCCTGGCAGCAGCTCTGCTGTTAGAAACTTTATAATACCATCAAGAGTGTCATGTTCAGTGCTTCCCTCTTTCCATCTCTGGGCCTTGTCCATCTCTCCCCACCCCCTGCACACCCTTTTCCAGCTCCGGAAGGAAAGTTACATGTGTAGGCATCGGACTGATAGAACACCTTGCCAGCAGTGAGGGAACAGCATCAAATCCATCAAAAGTAATAGAGCCGCAGCTCTGCCTGTTGCCAATAGTAGTTTGGCAGAGGCTCGGAGTGGCTTTTAGACTAACCTGAATTAAGCAAATGCCAAAAATTCTTTCAAACTCCTGCTTGTAGTTGGAAAAACAACTGATTCACAGATGAAAGGGGTGTTATTGAAGCAGTCATGGTTGAAATTCAGGCTACCTGTGGACACAACGATTGCCATACTAAACTTTATCTGTAGATTCCAGATATTTATATAGACTTAGGATTGTGATTAGTCCTGCTGTTCAACACATCTGCCTGTTAAAGAATTACTCACAACTTTTCTTCTGTACATTTATTACCAAGAAAAAATGCCATAGTGCACCACAGAAAACACTGACAGTCTTGCTTTTAATTTCAGTGTGGGAGGGAAGTTATCTCTAAGTAAATATGTTCATAATTAAAACCTATTTTCTTAGGTGGGAAAGGATAGTATACTTATGTCTTTGGTAAAATCTCCGTGCTTATTTTTCATGTTCTTAGTTGGTCTAATATGGCTTTGTCTTAACCAGTGAAATTGAGACCAGGTGAAAACTAGAAAAAATAAGCTGCCCATGAAATATTGGTGAGAATGAGCACCCACAATTTGTCTTAATCAGTTCCATGTTAAAGCAACTGAGAAATTAGTAGGTAACAGTTAATCATTGTTTACACTGATGTTTTTCAGGCAGCATTGGAAAGTCAGGACAACTTCATTAATCTGTGTGCTTTGATAACTGTTCGATGTTAAGAAACTTTCCAACCCAAGAATCCTCTGATCTTGTTGATCTGTCAAGAAGAAACTGTGGATAAAATTGCCTGTACTGTATGAAGGGGAGTGAAACTGTCAGGAGAGCGCAGTGCTGCTCTGTATCTGGAGAGCAGCCCATGGCTTGCTTCAGTGAGGGGGTAGCAAGTTCAGTGGAGGAAGATCAAGGACTTCTTTGTGTTTTCTGTGAGTTAGTACCACACCCCCTCCAGTGGCACGTCTTGGTATAACATCATCGTTATTTGCCTTTCTTGGGACGCTGGTGAATGAAATAAACGATTTGTTACAAAAAACTATGCCGGTTTAGGATACAGATCTCACAGACACTTTGCGATGCAATTCTTATTTTGATTTCTATTAAAATATTCTGTGATTATAGTCTTCTTTCTCTTTTTTTTTTTTTTTTTGTAATTCAAAAGCTATATAAGGTCTGGTCAGTTTGTGGGATTTTGAAGGGCAAGAATTGGTGATAGGACAAGCCAAGGTATTTGGCTTCCCTGGGACTTCTTTAGGATCCTACCTCATACATTAAACAATAAGATACCAGAACTTCTGCACAGCAAAATTTCGGATGCTTTTTTTGTATAACTCTCCTCTGATAAAGCAGTAAGAAAATTGACTCTGAGAATCAATAACCCCATGCTCTCTCTTCCTTGTTGTGTTGTGATGTAAAAGGTCATGGATAGGCAGCTTTTCACTGACGTAAAATTAAGCATGCTAAATTGCTGCTATCTAAAGAGCTGAAACACCTTTTCTGTGAGTTTCCAGGCTTGAAGCAATTTATTTTAACCAAAATAAGACTTGCATCTTCATTATATTTAACTAAAAAACTCAAAATGCCCCTTCCACTGTAACTTAGCCTCCTGTATTATATTGCGTAGCTTTAATCTTCTGTGTTTTCTTTACATGATGATTTGGAACTGAACTTCCTGTACAGCAGCAGCCATTAAGTTTGCCAGCTACAAATTAGGCTACTGTGATGGATTTGGATTTGTTTTGCTTGTAGTGACTAAACACAATATAGAACTACTAACAAGGAGTATGTATCAGATGCTTTCTTAAACTTTTCATGTTGGCAATTAACTTCTGTACTCTGCAAAATCTTGAGTACAGTTGTCATCTGATATCTTCAACCATACTTATACCACATAGGCAGGACCACAAAAACAGGTCAGTATGGGCAAGGCTAATGTATCTGCCACAGTAGCAGACAGGTATGTCAAAGTTAAGAGTTACTGAAAGTAATGAATGCCTTAGAAATAAGGTATCAAAAAGAGAATTCATTGATAAATTAAGAACTTCATTCTCTTAATATTTACAGGGTGAAAAAGGCTATCCTGGTATTCCAGGTCCACCTGGTCATAGAGGCTTTCCTGGTCCAGAAGGGCCTCCAGGGCCACAGGGACCAAAGGTAAGTGTATGACAGAGAGACAGTGCTACATAGTGAGCTATGACTAGCTAGAGAATTCTATTTTTAGAAACAAAACTAAAACAAAACCTGTTTCAGAGTCCATGTAGTTCTGTACATTCCCCATTTTCATTCTGGGAAAAATTTCTTATTATCAGTAAAGCTTGAAACAATTCTAGCAGATTCTGTCTAGACTGTGCTGTGGCAAGCTTTGCTGCCTTCTTTCAGCCTTGCTCTCCCATCCTGCTTAGCCCTCTTTCAGCCTGCTCTTGGCTTTTCTTTCTGTCCAAAACAGTGCTGGTGAGAGTGGTTGTTGCATGCATATACCTGATCATTACATGGATATCACTCATATGTGGGAGCCTTCCATCTATTTCCTCACAGGGGAGCACTTCCAGGTCTCACAGTTTGGATAGATACATAGCAACTGCTTTCTCAGCATACCCTATTGGTTTTTTTTTTTGCCTATGGTGAGATATATCATATATATTTCTTTATTACAAGGGTGATGAGGCACTGGAACAGGTTGCCCATCCCTGGCAGTGTTCAAGGCCAGGTTGGATAAGGCTTTGAGCAATACAACTGAGTGGAAGGTGTCCAGGTGCATGGCAGGAGGGTTGGAACTGTATGATCTTTAAGGTCCCTTCCAACTCAAACCGTTCTATGATTCTATGATGTATCCCCTGTACACACTGAATGGGAGGGCAAGACGCCATGATTTATGCAAGTTGTATTAAATGCTTGTTTGCTTTAGTGTCTGTAATAGGCAGATCACTTATTTATATAGTTTTGTGTGCACGTGTTGGTATTAAAAGTGTTGCACGACCAGTTGACATGTACGTGCTTTTTCTCAATTGTATTAAAACACATGGTTTTCCATTTGTGATCTAGGGTTCTTCAGGGCTCACAGGCTTAGTTGGACCCAAAGGTATACGAGTAAGTATATTTTAAACGAACTAGTTTGTATTAAATATCATGCTAAATGCCAACTTGGTTCAATAATTTGCAAAAAATAAAACCAAAACATTGCATATATTTTTAACGTTTATGACAGACAGTATACACATGCATTATCTATTTCTTAGAACTTTTGCTTTTTTTTTTCTGCATCTTATGGACAAGGTTTGAATTGTATGTATTTAGTAGTGGAGTGTGCTATGAAAAAGTCAGACTAGAATTCCCCGAAGATTTGTTTTGGGTTTTTTTCTGTGGGCAAAACCAATCTATGTTAACAGTGCATAAGCTACCATTCTACTTGGGTCACCATCAGAGGGGTAAGGAAATAACGAACTTTTGATAGAATCATACTTGTATTCATTCTTCTTATGAATGCAATCAAAAGAAAAATTGCATCATGAGTTTTTGCTTAATATTTGTGATATTATTCTTCTGGTTTTATGTCATTAGGGAGTCCCAGGAATACCTGGATTTTCAGGTCCCCCAGGCCTTCCAGTAAGTAAAAATTAAACTGATTTAACTATTTCTCTCTTACTACAGTCTTCAGTACAGTTTTCCTCAGCCCAGCATGCTCACTCTAGTCTTAACATCAGCATTTTCTCTGTCAATTAGCCTAGAGATAAAAATCTTAGCATCATCAATTCTTACTCCTTGTAATGATTTAAGAACACATTGTAATCTCTCAGGTCTTGTGAAACAGTGCTCCATAATAAACTCCTTCAGTGTTGTTGTAAGGTAATGTGAATGTGCAAAACCAGAACTTGTGTCAATTTTGCACTTCTTTTTAGGGTGAACCGGGTAGTGTTGGTCCTCCTGGGCGTTCAGGTGTTCCGGGATGCAATGGCACAAAGGTACAAACCAAGCTAAATGTCATGGAGATTGTGTTTGACTATGCTTGGGAACGGCCAAAAAACATTCTGAATTTTAACCCTGATATAAAAAAAGCTTTGATTTGTTATGGTTTGTGATTTTATCACTGGGAAAAATTTGACTCGCGAGGCCAGAGGAAGAAAAATGTAACCTTTTCATGTAAGATAGATAATTAAATAATGCATGTTAATGGTCTTTGCTAAAAAGTTAAAAATAATGTTTGATATTTTGACAGATAAAAACATTTTCATTAAATCCAGAAGACCTAATCAACTTTGTCCCGCCTGTCCTTCTATTGAAATGTGTTAGAGAAGAGATAAATAGTTCATTAATTTTATTTCATCAGTATCTAGCTTGCAGTTGACAATTCATAAATGCTGAAAGCAATTAAAAGGAAAGGCCTAACATTAAGTTACAGATTTACTAGTTTTTCTTTGCTCTATGACAAATGCTTCCAGCATTCTGATAGAGGGGGTCAAAAGAATGCCTACAACAGAAAATCATACATTTCTAGTGAAACAGTAAACTGATCTGACATAGCTAATAAATCCTACTGTCTAGGATAGGTATCAGGACCCATAAGTGAAGCTGTGCCACTTCTAGCAAATATAGTGGTAATGCAAGTCACAATTTTAGTATGGTAACATAAGAAACTTCTTTTGTAATCACATTTGCTAAAATCAGACCAAATAATAAACACTAACATGCATTAACAGTCACTGTTACTACTTTCAGGGCGATCAAGGTTTTCCAGGTCTTCCAGGTAGAAGAGGTGCTCCAGGTGTTCCAGTAGGTGTTTGTGAAATTGTTTATGTGCATTTCCACCACATAAAGATATTCGCTGAGGGAGTGTAAAGCCTCACATTAGCTGGTATTTACAACAGTTGAAATGTCTAGGTATCCCCATTTTACTGATATGAAAACTGGTAAAGAAGCTGAAGTTAAAAGTAATGCTTTATTGACTGCATGTCAGGCCTCAACTTCTTAGTTAATAAGTGCATGCAGATTTGCTCTTTAGTGTCTCAAGGGATGCTCATGAAAATTTGCCACTTGGATCTCTAAGGGTGTCCAATATACATGTAATAGATTGCAGTTTCAGTTCATGCCTAAATATCTTTGAGGATATGACCCAATTAAGTCAATTAAGAACCAGGAATTAAACCTAGAACCTCTCTTTCTGGGTACTTTGCTTTAACCCTAGATTTGTTTCTTCTCTGTAGAAATGTGTCTTTAAAAGAAGTTTTTAAAACTTCTAAACAAATAGAAAAGGAATGCTGTCTGTCAAGTTCCAGTGACTTCAAATCTAATAACTTCTAAACATGATCTTTACTTTAGCAGCTCTCCTGATTTTTATTTTTTTTTTTTATTAAGGTCAGGCTTCAAAACTGCTCTGCCTTCACTTGTAGAGTTGTTACTGTGAGACGAGACTATTTTTTAACAATATGCCCTTTCTTCTTAAATTGAAGTCTGGTACATTAAACATGTACCTGGCTATATACAACATCCATGAAAATAAATCACTTTAGGATCAGTGAACTTAGAGAATATTCATGTGTCTCTTTTACTTCTCTGTTTTACTAATATAATTATTCTTCTCTCTAGGGTATTGCTGGCATCAAAGGAGAGAAGGTCAGTTATTTACACCATATAATGTGAAATATGTATTGGTGATCAGCAATTTGTGTCTATGTTCACTGATGGAAGAGTTCTTAACATCTCCATTCATGGGAAACAGAAGGTTTACCATCAAGAATAAGGAAGCAAAAAGTTTGGGTGCTTTATCCATACTAGTTGCCTTAGAAGATCTATTCCATTACAAAGTTCTGCAGCATAACTTTGAATCTTCCTTATTATCTAATTGTCCAGGGGAGCCCTGCAGATGGATATAACCAAGTGTATGATGCAAAAGGTGATCCTGGATTGCCAGGAATGCCTGGACTTCAGGTAACTGAGATTTAATTCAGACTGTGAGAGATATATATCTACATGTGAAAATATATGTGTGCGTATATATATATAAATATTTAAAACACATTATACATAATGTGTGTATATTAGGTTTTGGATATTACATGTAATTTAAATGTATTACATATTTTATACAGATACAGTATTTTTTTACAATTGTTTCACTAATTTATAAACCAGAAAATAATTCTGTGTCTTAAAGATAAATTTTAACTTTATATAATCCAATTAATACCATGTATTCAAAGTCTTTCTGCTGACTTTACAAACCAGAGTACACCAAGACAATAGTAATTAATTTTGCCACCAGAACCAATTGTGTCCATTACATGTAAGTGAAGCAAGATAGGAAAGTCAGGTTTCAAACAAACAACAATACTTCAGAAATGAAGACAAAATGGTCGTAAATTTAGGGGTTTACTCCTACATATCGAATAGTTCAGTTGAAAGGGATCTACAACAGCCATCTAGTTCAACTGTAAAATTCCCCATGAAGTAAGATTTAGAGCAGCTGAACTTACAGAGTACTAGAAAGGACTGTATGATCCATATTAAAAAGCTGAGATCAATGGGAGAGTGCAGAGCAGACATTTCTTTTGACTGTTGTAAAATAATTAGAGGACAGTAGGAAAAAAAAGGAAAATATAGGAAAATGAAGGAAAATTGAAAAAAATAACAATTTCTTTGAAAATGAAGCTTTGAGGTATAGATTTTATTGCATAGAATATTTGAAAAATTAAAAGCTTATTAGGGCTAGCAATAGGACTACATGGATCATGAGAATATCCACAATTAAACAGGACATACGTGCTCACTTGAGTAGTTTAGTTTAGAGCAGATGTTTTCTCATGTTTCAAAACATATGCAAACCAATGAAGCAGTGAAGAGAAATTATATTTCTGTGTTATCCTGAGACATGGAAAGGAAATCCAGAGACAATGCTGTTCCTCTGTTTGTGACTCAGTTAATTGAATTCATCACTGTGGTTTGCTCATCATCTTGCCAGGAGATTTAGTCTCTTCTTTTAACATGCAGGGTGCCCAGGGTGCTCAAGGATATCCTGGAGAAATTGGACCACAGGGCCCTCCAGGAGCTCCAGTGAGTATGAATTTGTCTTACCTGTTACTTTAACCTTTGATCTTCCCAGTAATCTATGGAATTACACAGATAAAAACACCTGACTCTCACAGACTTGTTTGAGATCTAGAGACATGAATGCAAAATCCTTATCCCTCTGCACACATCTGGGGTTTGTTACGGATTTTTTTTTCCAGTTTCTTTTGATTCATTTTATGCCTGATAATTTTCAGAAGAATCCTTGTCCATGTAGACATAAATTTTAATTTATAAATAATTACCCATAAGGTCACTTTAAGTACTAATGTGTGTAACTGTAAGAGAGATGTATGTATTTGCAAATAGGCTGTACATTCTGTCACAACAAATTGTGGCTATAAAGATGAAAGAATAAGACTAGTGGTGTAACTCACACAAAAATTGGATACTTCAAAACACATTGGTGCTGAAGATCGTAATTCTTTTTTTCCTTTTTTATAGGGTATGCCAGGGAAAGCAGGACCTCCTGGACCTAAGGTAGTCTGAGATTGGTAATAAAAATGAAAACTTCCTATTATGTGTAACACCAATTAACTCATTTTATAGCTGTTTTTAAAATCTAAAAAATCATAACTTTGGGGGATTTTTTTACAGGGTCTTATGGGACTGAAAGTAATAGGAGCCAAAGGAAGAAAGGTAATTGTATAAAATGCCTAATTTTTTTTTAAGTTTTGTTTCTGTTTTCTGCTTTTTCTGATATACGATGTGAAGTGTTTGGGGAGAGTAAGTACTGTGAGATAAAAGTTTTCAGTGTATATGTGAAGTCTTTTATTGGAAGATGGAAACATGGCAATTCATATCTAAGGACAAACTGTTTTCATGTAAGAGCCAATAATATAAACTTCCTGATAGAAGGGTAGAAACACAAGAGGAGCCAGTAGTTAATATTTACCAACAAATAGCATTAAATTAATTTAGATATTATTTGCACAGTGTTCCTAAATGCTTTTCTAAGCATGTAAACATTAGTAAATACATAGCATCTGTAGACTCACAGCTTCTTATGTCCAACATCTTTTCAGTGTCAGCTTTTATGCTGCTAGAAAACCTCCCAGATTCTGAATCGAAATTGGATGACTTGTCATCCGTATTCTTACTTGTATCCCATATAATTGATGTTAAGCTAGAAATGACTGCGAATACATATATTGACTCTCTGGACCTCAGCGGCAGCTGGAGAGCCAGTGTAATCTGTCTAAATGTCCTTTCGAGACCTTGAGTCATCTCACACGCTAGCTGATCTGTACAGATTCAGCTGCAAACAGAAGCAGCACTATCTGACAGTGGGATTGTTTATAACTTTGTAATTACTACTGGGCATGTGCTAGAAGTTTCCTGGGAAAATTTCTGTAAATAGAATTGATTATTCATTAGGATTAGCTCAGGTGAACATGGAGCATGTGGCTTTCTTATGAAAGAGTGATTCATTCTTTGATGTTACTCTGCAGTTGCATGCAAAGACATGCCACTGGCTTAAAATCACTGGGAATTATGGATGTGGTTTTGTTGAGCTCCACAGGAAAGACCACATTTAGGACTTTCCCTGTTCTGAAAGATCCTTAATGAAAAAGTGTTCAGTTAAGCACATATGGAAGGTAATTGTATCAGCCAGCACTGTTACAGTCATCTCCCTGTAGTTCACAGACTTCAGTTCTGATCATGTCATCTAAGGCAGTTAATGTGTTTTATTGTTTGACTTTATCGGTTTGAGAGAAAAGCTTTAATTAAGGAGATAATTTTATTTTATATAGAGTTAAAATGATTGTATAACTTTTAAACAAAGAGTATTAAAAATTCAAGCTAATTCTAGATACTTTAACAGAAATCAACATATGTATTTTTATATTCCCCAGCTAGGACAATGCTTTCATAGTAGTCTTAAATCTCCCATATGTCTTTTTTTATTGGAAGATAAATAGCAAGTAAATAGAAATGTTACCTGTGTTAACAGCGAGGCGTAATAACGAAAAATTATCATAAATTCAAAACTATAGTGACAGTAATTTGAAACAATAAAACCGCGCTGCTTATAATTGCTCTGTTTTTCTTTCAAGGGTGACATTGGTTTAACTGGACCTCCTGGACCCCCAGGAACTGTTATTGTGACCCTAAGTGGACCAGACAACATGACGGTAGTAAAATTGTTAACCATTGCGTTCAGATAAGCCATCTTACTAGGTTGTACTTTGAGAGGACTTTTTCATCTTCATTGTTCCAATAACATTTTCTTTTACCCATCGGGACATTTCTCAGACTTGTTCAGTTGGGTACCATGCTCTTATTAGAGTATGTCTGTACAGCCAACTCTGCTTGTTAGTAACACACTTGCTGTGGATCTCTGAGTACACAAAAAGTAAACCACTTTTAGCCTCACCAAATCAATACACATTTTTGGAATGGATATCAGGGCGACAGCTGCACTGATGTCTGGCCTCGCCACTGAAAATATCAGGACTTTGAGCTACCAGAGTTTCACAAAAGCGTGTGAGTTCATGTACATTTCATAGTTTTTCTCACTGGTTTTATTGCAACATGAATAATCATGGTAAGTGTTGGAAAGACAGTGAGTATTGAAGAAAGGAAATACTCTGATTCAGCTTGCATTTTAATTATTGCTTCGTGAATTAAAATTCTTGCATTTTGTCCTTATATAGAACTTAAACAGCAGTAGTACATACAGTTTTAAGTCTTCACAAATTAACAGAACAAGTCTACAACCTCTTATTGACTGTTTTCCTTATTTAATTTGCATCTAATCTGTGGAGTTATCAAAACTCTCTCTCCATTATGTGCTAAAATAAAAAGTTAATTTTGCATCAAGACTGCATTGAGGAGGGCAGAGAATAATTGCAGAAGCAAGTTTCAACTTTTAGAGCAGCTCTTTGTTTAAATGAAATCAAAACCACTTGGAGTACTTCTCTGTCACAGTTGTGGAAGTTTATCATGGGGGAATGGTGGTTTTTCAGAGACACTCGGTGTTAAGGTTAAAAAACCTCTTACGTGTCTAGTTTGGGCCATGAGTCTAACCAGGTAATAACTAGGCAGTCTATGAACTTTGACTTTACCACCTTAGGATGTGACCCAATACATAATAGTACTACACAGTAGGGTAATTTAATCCTGAGCCCACAGTGGCAAGGATTGTGTGGGTAACAACTGCATTTACATATTGGAGGTAACTAGCTTCAGTGAAGCAACTGAGGTGTATATTTTTCACTTGGAATTTGCTTCCATCTGTGGAGATACTTACTCCAGTCCCTCTGCATGCAATCACAAGTAGGTTATTTTGAACTTGCCATGTTCAGACATATCTGTAGAGCCAGTTTCTTTTTCAAACATTGTAGATTTCAGCAGAAGTGCTGATAGGAAGATTCTATTTCTTAGTAATTTAAGTAGAACCATCTCTGCTTAAAGAAGTTTGATGATAACATAAGGATTTCCTATTTTTAAAACTTGAGTGTTAAAAGATCCAAGAGACCATATTAAAATTTTACTTTCTGTGTAATAGGACTTGAAAGGAGAGAAAGGAGATAAAGGATCAAGAGGACTTCCAGGGCCAATGGGGTTTACAGTAAGTGACCAGAAGTAAATCCAGATGTTCAGATGTTCTATTCTAGAATAGAATATAAATTAATAGCATTCTAACTGTACTTCATTTTTAGACTATTTTTTTAAAGATAACAAATTTATAAAAGATACTTTTTTATTTAGAAAAGGTGAGTCTCAATATATGTGTATCTTGAGTATGGTTTTATTACAGGGGCCAGTTGGTGATTCTCAAAGTGAAAAGGGTGACCGAGGAGAACCCGGAGTACAGGTATGTGTAAACAATTGAATACATATGTTAGTCTTTTCTGAAGAGCAGTTTTGCAATGGTGTTGCTCTTCAGCTTTTGTTTCAGTGCCACTGAGTGATTTTTCTTAGACTCAAAAGCTCTTTCATCCAGTAAACCTGACCAGAGAGCTGAAAGTCAAATCACTGTTCTTACAGGTTCACGTACCATGAGTACATGAAGTAAAGGTCAGGTAATGGTGGATGCACTTCTGTTTGTTTTGCTGTAAAGTTTCTACTGTTGAAACTTAATTAAAAAAAAAGTGGTCTTTGAAGATGGACTGGCTTTATAGTGCCAGAGTGTTCGTAGAAAAGAATTAAAACCACGGGGTTTACTTAAGGCAGTAAGGCAAGTATGTGGGGACGTGAAGAAAGTTGTTATAAGGGAATTATTCTCTTAAGGGGATGAGAAAAAAAAATCATGTTTGTTTTAAAAAGCATATTCATTAAGAGATAATTTATTGGAGTATATCTACATTTTGAAGGGAATTAAATAGAAAATTACCATTTCACATTCAAATGGCTTTCAAAGTTTCAGATAAAAACTAATCAATGAAAGATGCAAGTTCTTAGTAACTAAAGCTAAATGAATTTATAACAGTTCAATAATATTTAATTAGGGAAGAATCCTAAAATATCCAAATAAGTTACATTTTTCTTGTAGCATTTTCAGAACAAAACAGTTTAATACCAGATACATTTTGATGGCAATAGTAAGAAAATTAATTTTCAAGTGAAATATTTCATTCAGGCCAAACATGCATATTTTGAAACTTTTTCCGTACTTGTGGTTGCAATAAATTTATTTTACAAGGAAAGGTAGCAAGACAGACCAGTACTACCTGTAGATTGCTCTTTTTTCAGTTGCATGCTAGTATAGCAATGGTTATGCTAACTTGATTGTTATTTTTATTATTTCTAAACATTGTGAAAATTTTAATTTTGATTTGAGTTACAGGTGTAAAGTAATAAAAGTTATTGCTAACCAGTGTGTGGTATTCTTCCTCCATCTTGTGTGTTTCTTATGTCTTCTTTTTGCATAAGCCCAGTCCTGTCATTCAGGGTTTTTTAGAACTCTTCTTAGTTGACCTCTCCCTTCCTCCTTTGTGGAGGAAATAGTATAGCACTCTTCCTTTTCTGCCTATTGATCTTGAAGAATGCTAAGAAAACACAAATTGTGTTAAGACATTGACTGACTGGCTATTCTAAAATGAAAATGAAATGTTTCCTTTGCTATTGAAATTACATCAGTGAGCACAAAATATTAAACACTGTAGATTTTACATTCTAGGAGAAAACATTATTTTTGTGAGGAAGTTTGGAAACTGGTGACATCATTCTAGCTCCCCTTCTTCTCTTATAAAAGAGTATCATGTTTTATAAGGTCTGCCATCTTTTGAGTGTTACTGTTTTTTTGTGAGGCTTACATCATAATTCATGGTCTGGTCATCATTTCAAAAATAAAGTTTCATTGATTTATTCTGTGCAAAACAAATTTCTAAAATGTACTTTCCTCCCTGTTGTTCTGAGCTTATAATCTTCCATCCCACTTTTATCTTATCACTACCTTCCTGCTGTGGATTTTAATGTATCAGTTTTTCCACACTTCTGTCTTCAAGGTGGCAAGCAAGGTATCCATATTCATAATTAGGTTTTCATTTAATTCTGTTTCTCTCCCCATTTTTCCCCCTTCTCTCCCTTCCCTTTGTCTTCTTCTTTTTTCTTTTTTTCTTTTTTTTTGTTTTGTTATTGTTGTGAATTGTTTGACATGTATTGTCACCACACTAGATACCAGGATCTCAGTGGAAGGCTGCCTGATGTGCTGAGCGCCATAGAAAACTGGAGATACCTCTGGCATGCTGCCTCCTTCTGTTTTCACTTTTCCATCTACTGCACTCCTTCCAGTCCCTTTGAAGTGCACTCCCTATTCTTTTTCAATAAATAATTTCTCTTCAAGTCACCTCTTAACCCCATTTCCTGCAAGAGAACAATTTCCTTTTAGTGTCTTTCTTTGCTTACCATTAGAAGGGCTGCTAGCTGCTGTATTAATCATCTGTCTTGCTTCTGCAGGGACCTGATTTGGCACCAAGCTTTCTCCACTTGCCTGGCACTTTGTCCTAGTGAAGTGTCTGTCTCAACTAACCCTGCACAGGAAAAGGAATATCAAGGGGGATTTCTTGTGATAATATCAGTTTTAAGAACATCAATTATGATTAGAAATGATGAATATTTTCAGAATAATCTTAATAGCTTTTCAAAATCTGTAAAGACCTAAAATACAGTTACCTGCACAGCATTTAGTTGTTATACTCTATGAATGCAATAACCCCTCTTAGGATCTTCTTAATTTATTTTTACTTTTCATTATGTTTTTCCTTTGTAGGGTAAACCGGGAAAAGATGGTGCCCCAGGTCCACCTGGCTTACCGGTAAAGAAGAAAAGCTTTTAAACGTTTTCTAAGTAATAGTCATCTGTTTATCATGGACATATCTTCCTGTCATGGCTTTTTCCTATTGCAGAATGTGCTTGAAAATGTTGATTTACATACACTGTGAAACATTTCCTTTTACATAGCTGGCATTGGGACATACCATGTTGTCAGAGATGCATGCAGGAGATAGAGGCTCAGTTCATAGATGTTGTCTCTTCTGTGTAAAATAGAAAGACCTGTTGCTTGCTGCTACCTAATGAGTATGAAACACAGTCCAAGTTATGCCAAATTAATTTTACTGATTTTCATTCTGGTTAGTCAAATTGAAATTTTTGCAAAAGGCTTATACTTCAGCATAAATCCAGAAGCAAAATGAATAGTTTTTAATCATTAGAAACAAAGACAATCTTTTAGAAAGGAAAGTTACTGTCAGCGTCACAGCTGCCTTGGCCTGAAATTAGATGACTGATAGAAATTAAAACTACCATCTTGTCATCATATAATTCTTAAAATGTGCAATTTATAAGCAAAATTATCTCATTTGTGTACTAATTTAAAAGCGAAAGTTGTTCAAATGTATTTGGAATACGGTATTCAATTGGTTAAATGTCCAATCTTTTATATTCACTTCCACTTTAAAAACATCATTAGGGTCACAGTGATCTTACAAATATCTTATCAAAATTTTTATTATCAGAATAGCCCATTTTACACATATCTTACTGAGGCATCATCTTCTTCATGCCAAAATGACCTTCGCAGGCAGTCTAAACACATTCCAGTCTGATAAAGAATGTGGAATGAGAGACCACAAAGGTCTACTGCATCAGCTAACAAAAAACTTTCTGTCATGACGAAGACATGACAAAAGTCATGCACTGTTCCTATTTCAACTATACTGTTAGTGCATTCAACTGCATAAGACCTTGCATGTATATGTTTACAGAAAGCCTTAGAAGCATTGTGCACTATTTTCCCACCTAGTTTTGCTGCACCTCTCGAGATCACCACCATCATGCAGACTGACCAGGTTCTGGGAGAGGGAGTTGCTGAATGCAAGTCTCTCATTGTGTTCAATTTCTCCCCTTTTAGAAATAGTAGTTTGCAGAAGGAGAACAAACCAAAGCCTCCTATACATGTGCTGTCTGCAGCAGGTCTACCCTGGGATTGGTGGAGTGTGCTGTTACAAAGGCAGGTTTAGAGGAGGGACCTACAGTATTTCCTAGAGACAATGGAACTGTACCCCAAACTGAGTCTTTCCCTGAGATTTCTTCCCCTGAGCAAGCCACATTCACCTTGCTATCACCATGAAAGATTAAAGCTTTCCATTTTATATCTTACTGATGACAGTGCTAAAAGAGTAATCCTCACGAAATTGTGTACTGTGACCTGCAGGGAGAAAATGGTGAACAGGGCAAACCAGGACTGGCTGGCAGGCAAGGAGCTAAGGTATCGTCTAATGGTTTTATTGTTGTTTTTGAGGATGAAGATAAGGTGTGTTTTGAGATTATTATATCAGGTTTTCTTATCACTGTATATACAATATGTTATACTTTACCTGACAGATGACAAGTAATGTTTTCATGGAATAGGGAATAGATAAGCTGAAATAGATCATGTGTTTGAACTGATGTCCACCTATGCCTGCTGAGGTTTTGGTGTATGTGGCTGAATAGTTGTGCAATGAGCAGACAGGGGGGTGGTGAAGGATTGTCAGGAGCAGTTCTTCTTTAATGTTATAAGCAACGTACTGAAGTAACGGTGGGTACAAAATGCCATGTGTTGTTTTTAATAAAAAAAACCCCTCTCTGTTCTCTCATGAAGGGGAGGAAAGGAAACACTGGTCCACCTGGAGCTTGTGGTCGAGTAAGTGTAAATTATCTTCATAATATACTTTTTCTAAACTATTATAATAGAATAAGCCAAACTGACTGTAAGAGGCAATAACGGATGCCCCATGATGCTCTAACTGAGCCATGGCTTTCTTAAAATACTGATGTTGCAGGGAGTCTCACAGAGGTGGCATCTTCCTTCGTGTGGAGCTGAATGCATGACTGGGGCCTCGTTTAGACCTCACTCAGTTCCAGCAGTTTTGCCAGGAGATTGAACAGTCACAGAACATTTGCAGAAATTCACAGAAGTTACATTTGCAGAAATTCACAGAAGTTATTTTTTAAACCAATCTCTGATCAGCTCCAAAATAGGAGGTGTTAATTTTAAAATCCTAAGGAGACTTTTTAAAGAAAGCAAGACATACTATGAATAAAATTTCTCTGTCCAGTCTTACTATCTCACTAGTGGCTTTCTTAAAGGCTCCAGGCTCACCAAAGGGAAACCTTCTGCCCAAATTGTTCAAAAGAAATGATTTTTTAAACAGCTGTATCCTTTGTGGTATCGATTTTTTAAAAAGCAACGATTTTTTAGTACTCTATAGGAGCAAAGTAAAAATTTTTATTTGTAAGTAGTTTTTATTAATTTTAAAATTGATGCATTAGTAGTCAGTTTAAATGTCAATGTGATGATTACATATCAAGGCACAATAATTATTATAATACTGATTTGCTGATAATGGTGCCCATACAAAATAATCTAGAAAAGAAAAAAACATTCAGTTACAAAAAAAAATAGTTACAGCCAATTGCTTTTATATTTTGCCTGTCATTTGTAGAGACTTTGAAACATCGTAACACTAAACTTCAATAAACTAAGTGTTAATTCTTATGGGAATTAATGTTTAATGAACATGTGATTTAAGTAGCTGATTTTTATCTGTTTTCATGTATGATTATTTAAAAGAGTGGTATAGATATAGTGGATGACGCTTTGAGCCAATGGAATAGACTAAGTGATTCCTAGAGGTTTCCTTCAAAAGTATTTTCTGTTTCATGCTACTGTAATATTCACGACTGAGTTTTCAACTTAAACCTTGCCTATATAATTGCACCTGCAAGCAGTTCTCTGGGAGTTGAGGAATTCAGCTGAAATCCCTATTTGTACGCATCTCTTGGCATTATCTGTGTGTAACAATTATGATCTCATTTCTGGCTGCTTGTAATTAACATGTGTTTAAGAAGGTCTTGTGGTGTTGAAACATCAGAATAATGAGATCATAACATTGTTCTAACTAGATGGAATGGTCACAATGAGGTACTGTGCTTCTCTCTTTGCTCTTACTATTTTCTTTTCTTTACGTTTTTCTCTTAAGACTGAATATTATGATAGTGTGGTTGGTGAAAAAGGAGATGAAGGACTCCCTGGACCTCCAGGACCAAAAGGTCAACGTGGCATGCCTGGTGAGTGGGACGTCAAAACCAGAATCTTTTAGCAAGACCTCTCCACTCAAAGTGCTTGTTGCAGGTTAGGTTTTTGAGCACCCAACAGCCTGCTTCTGCCTTTACAAGAGTATTTCCAGATTACTACCATCAAATTGCAGAATTGAAAAGTGTCCTGAGACTTTGATTTATTGCTGTATTTCCTCTTAAAAATAATGAAGTTAGCACATTTCCTTGCACAAATAATTGAGTTGAGCACCTAAGCTCACTGACATCCTGTCTAATGACCATCAGAGCTGTATGTTTCCTGTTAAATGTAATGCACATTTTTTTTCTTTTCTTTTCTTTCATAGTTTATCTTATGCCATTTTTATTGCCTTTTCCAAAATAATGATCTGTGAGTTTGTATTTTGGCCATGATGTAAAATGAAAATGTGCTGATTTGTTATTTGAGCTGCATCACAATATAACAAGGACTTGCAGGCTGAACTCTGAGGCAGCATCTTGTAGGCTGTATCTTATACCCATCCAGCAAGTCCTTGCCTTTCATGTTTTGATGTTCTAACTTTATGAATATTTATGTATCCAAGTGACTGTGTTGCATTCAGTGAACACACTTTGTTGTTAGAAATATATTTTCATACTTCCAAGGGATGGCAACAGGAAAGTTGAGCATGGCAAATGTATTCATGCATTGTTAAGAGGTAGTATATTTAGTAGAGCAAATAATAGTGGCAAAAAGGAGCAAGTTTGCAGGCCTCTAAGTTGTTCTGAAGTATTTGATTGCATCTTCACCCAAGAAAAATATGTTGGATCCATTCCTACCTGTTTTAAACATCCATATCTTGCCAGATTTCAGTGAGAATTATCAGTATTGCAACAGTTAGGTAAGTAGTAGATGCCTACTTGGGCAAAACTGAATTCTTAGAGGATAAAATGAGCTCAAAATGCAGAAGCCCAAAGTTTGCAGTCAATATTACTGAGTAGTGACTTTGCAGAGTATAGAGTGGTTTAACTCAAGTTTTAAATACATTGCTTTTGCAGGGCCACAGGGTCCTCCTGGAGATGCTGGTAGACCAGGTACGTGTAATGATCAAATACCAACAATAAAATACATTATTCTTCCTACCTGTTATACTGAATCAGCTCAGTTAAATCTTAATTTCAGATGACTTTAAACGTATCTCTTAAGTTGTAAAAAGCTGTTATGCAAAAACATTGATGGGACAGGTATTTAAAGAGGGGTTAAAGATTTTTAAAATGTTTTTACATTCTCATTGTGATTATTTAATATATTAAAAGATAAAAAAATATTTGTGGGATGAACTCAGTATGTTTGTCTCTTGCTCATCCTATCAAGTACTTACATTGTTTTGGAATTCCATTTCTTCTTTAACTTCTGTATTTTTTCCTCTTTGGCTAGGTGTGTCAAGACCTGGTCTGAGAGGTCCCCCAGGTTTTCCTGGGCCAAAAGGAGCAAAAGGAGAGAAAGGACAAACTGGCTTGTGTATTGTAGGCCCTCCAGGACTACCTGGTATGACTGGCAGACCTGGTTCTGTTGGATTACCAGGTCCTCCAGGAGAACCAGGTGATGTTATATATATAATGAATAAGAACAAATCCAGAGTCAACTCAATAACTAATGTATGAGATTATATAAATACATTACAGAGTATATTTTGAGTAATATGGTTGAACATAATTTCTTTTTGGAAGTTTTGTTTTAGGATATTCATGGACACACATATGTAGTGAATATCTGTGCTCCATTGCTAATGAGAGTCTGTGGGGAAGATACAAGGTCTTCTCAAAATAAAAATTTCTCACCTTTTTGTATAACCGCAACTATAAAATCTGCTACTTTAAACCAGGAAAGACTAATGAGAGAAAATCTGTTCTTTAATTCTTCCAAAACTTGTACTAAATCTGTAAGACTAAATTTAGAAGGGGCTAATTTGAAAGCTAGAGAGATCACTTGCACGATCCATAGGTCTTAGTGGGCCTTAGGGCAGGTTTGAAGTTCTGGCAGCATGAAAATAAAGCAGTAGCCATTATAAAGCCATAAAAATAAAGCAGTAGCCCCTTCTAGAAACTGTATTAACTAGGAATACATCTTTATCTAGGACTAACAATAGCATCATGTTTCTTTTAAATGTGATATCGCCAAAACAAGTTTTTCTGAACCAGTACCAATGTAGTGCCTCTCTCTGAAAACTATCTATCTGTCTCACAAATGTATTACCTTAGGAAGAGCTTGATGCATGCTCTGTTTTTCCACAGTAATAGTAAATACAGCAGAATAATTCTGTCAAAGATGCATCAACAGTAATAATAAATTAGTCCCATTCATGGTAAAAGACAGAATTATATTTCTGTTGATTCAGGTAATCTGCGAATACTTTCCCAGAAGGGCCTGTGCTTTTTAAAGGCTAGACAAATTGATCCAACAGTCTGCTTGAGGTTTATTTCAATATTACCATATTTATCCTCAAGTACTTCTAGTTACAAGTGGTTTGGATTTGTCCAGGTAGTTCTCTCTTTTAAATGAATCAGAGTATCTCAAATTGGAATGGACCCATAAGGATCAGAGTAGGGCCTCCACCTCAACCCTGCAACTGCTTTCTCCCTTTGCAACAAAAGAAATGTGAATAATCTGCTGAAACTATGTTGCCATGCTCATTTCATTAACAGGTAGGGTAACATTTAGAACAGGCCTACCAGGACTTCCTGGAGAACCCGGTTGTGCAGGACGTCCGGGACTTCCAGGAGATACTGGCATGAAAGGTCAGTTTCCGAACGCTGTTGCTCACAAGTAATTGGTGCAATCCAGTAACATTTGTGGATCCTCATGAAATTTTGAATTTCATTTGCCTCTTAAGCCATTTGGTGAGTTTAGAGATTTAACAAAATTCATTAGGGGTAGCAAATGTCTTCTTCCCTTACAGTAAACAGCAGATGAAAGAGCAGTGCATGTGCCAGTGCTGCACACCAATTGTACAGCACTGCAGCAGGGTGTAGATCTATAATAACTGTAGAAATAGTTATTACAGATTGGTAGGGTTATTTTATTCTCCTGTTGGTAAGTTCAACACTAGGAGTTGTTCTCTGAGAGCAGGTTTCTTCTGCACATTTCGCTACAGAAGCTGCTGAATCTCTTTGCCATTTGCTAGTCATTAAAGTCACCCAGGCTGTTATGGAGCCATGTTAATCTGAACCCTTTGTCCCCTGTCACCTTTTGATAGAATCTGGTTTATCAGTGGAGGGACTGTATCCAAATGGTTTACTAAAACTAGACTTGAAAAAATCAAGAGATGTTCCTTCATTTTCAATTTACTGTAATAAGTTCTGATTCACTCTCTGACCACAGGTAATTTTGTGATGTGTTGGAATTGATCTTCCATTAAAATTAAGGCTATGATTCTATTGCTCTCTGGCCAAAAAGTGTTAGCCATCCTCTGTAACAAACTATGTAACCCATTAATTAAGCTTGGGCATGACTGGCGTGGAACAACTAATGAATGAATTTTGTTTTAGGTGATGAAGCTCACGTGTGTACTGATTGCAGCTATATTCCAGGAATTCCTGGTCCTCCCGGTTCTCCTGGGCCACGTGGCCAAGATGGCATTCCTGGTAATTATCTTGCTTTTCCTAACGGGATAGTAGAAAAGGCCAGTGATTTTGCTTATAGCATAAGAACCAGTATGGGCATGTCCGGAGCTTTCAGTACTTAAACTAGCCCTGACATTGTGATGAGTGTGGGAGCCTCATGCAGCTCCATCCACTGATGGGAGCACAAGCCCTAAAAGAGGTGAAGTCAAAATGCTAATGGGCTTAGGTGCAGCATAGAACCAGGTCAGTCTATGATGGTGCAGTAGATGTAACAAGTAAAATCATTCAATGCTGGATATGATTATCAGAGCTTGTCAAGATCCATGTCCTTTTCTTTTTTGTTTTTCTTAACAAAATATGCTGTTTGTTTTGCAGGTAGAGAAGGAACAACAGGTCCAAAAGGTTCTCCAGGTTCTCCAGGAGCGCCAGGGTTTCCAGGAGCTCAAGTAAGGCTTTGATTTTTCAGATTATTTTTCAGATCCCATAAGAATTATTTCAGAGAAACCTCATGGCTGGTTTTACTTGCATTGTCATACTGGGTGATCTCAATAGTTTAAGTTCTTTAGTAATGGATGTGTCTGCATAGGACACCTAGAGAGGTCTCTGCTATGAAGTATGGCTGACCTAGCTTTACATGAACCTGTTTTGCTCAGTGCAGCAAGAAGTACAGCCCAGACAGTGGGGGAGGTAAATACCTTTGTGATTAATCTGTGCTTCTGCCTGGTATGAGCAGTATACTTCAGTTCATCTATGTACTTCTGTGATCATGGCAGTGGCTGTAAAGCATATAGAGTTTTGTATGCTGTGATCTTCATCAGACTTCTTACTTATCTTGTTCTCAGCATACTCAGGATTTGCTAAAGTTCCAACGGTGCAGAGAAACTTGCTTCTCATAATACCTTCTTCAGGGCTGCAAAGGACATTCTGTCTAGGGAAACATTATGAAGAGGGAAGGCTGACAGCTGACATACAATTTGGTTGTTATAACTTGTGCCTGTAGTAGTAATTATTTATGGGAAATTACAGTTGGTGCTGTCTAATAAAAAAATGTCATGCACAAGTATTAATTGTGGTGGTTGCTGTACAGGTGCAGAAGGAGTCTGTTAACAGGCTTTTCCAGAAGGCTTCCAGGAGTTCATGAGCCCAAGATCCCTAAAGCCTAGTGTGCTTTCAGCTTGTACTGGTTTTGGCTGGAACAGAGTACCCACTGAGGGTACCCCTCTAAGGGGGAAAGTAGAGAGAGGAGAAGTTAGCTATGAATAGAGCCAACTATGGCAATTATAGTCATCTAATTGCCTGGGGAGATACTGTGTAGCAGAAATCTCTGGAGGTTGAGAGAGCTGGGCCTGTTTAGCCTGCAGAGGAGACCGACTGAGAGGGAATCTTCTCAATGCATACAAATATCTTACGGGTGTGTGCCAAAACGATGGGGCCAGACTCTTTTCAGTGGTGCCCAGCAACAGGATAAGGGGCAGTGGGCACAACTAAAACACAGGAAGATCCATCTGAATATGAGGAAGCACTTCCTTCTTTTGAGTGTGGCAGAACACTGGGACAGACTTCCCAAAGAGTTTGTGGTGTCTCCTTCCCTGGAGATACTCAAAACCCACCTGGACACCATCCTGTGCAACCTGCTGTACGTAAACCTGCAGGAGAGTTAGACTAGATGATCTCCAGAGGTCCCTTCAAACCCAAAACCTTGTGTGGTTCTGTGATTTTAAGGTATTTTCTTGTCCTGCCACCAAAACACTACAAGGTAGCTAACAGTACGATCCATTAAATGATCCTGCATTATTTCTGCTTATAATAACATAAATGAAATGGTAATCATGAGTAAAGGCAGGAGGGAAAGAAAAAACACTAAAAAACTTGTTTATTGAAGTGTGCCATTACAGCGAATAAGATGAGGATTAAGAGACTTACTCTTAGGTATTTAATAAAGAAAAACAAAAAAAGAGCTTGGAAACAGCTGACATGTCTCGCATAGAAAATCTTTTGATTACTCTGTTGCAGGGACCTCCAGGTTTTAAGGGACATCAAGGATATAAAGGATCAAAAGGTGAGCCTGGATATGTGTATCCTGAAGGGCCAAAAGGTGAGCGAGGAGATCCAGGAGCCAGGGGAGACAAAGGAAGAAAAGGTTCAAGTGGATTTGTGGGAAGACCTGGCTCTAAAGGATCAAAAGGTTCCAAAGGTGAAGAGGTGGGTATGCACAATTTACAATTAATACAGAATACATGAAAGCCTAAATCAGCATTTATATCTTCTACAACAGCCTGTTTTATCTGTTCAGGTACTTTAAGTGAAAATCCTCTACCTGACTTAGGAGTACTATGCTCAACTATAGCAACCAATATGCAGAACCAACATGTATGAAAGAATGAGAGTAAATATTCTTGCAATACCAGAGAAAGATATAAGGCTATTATAGGTACATGTTGCTGAAAAACCTCAGCAGTCTTTTGTGGTGTTAGCCTGGATATTTACATTGGAGCATTATCTTGGATTCCTGTGATGAATAAGATAAACAAAAAAAAAAAACAGGAAAAAAAAAAAAAAGCCAAAAAGCCCACCAACCAAAAAAAAACCCAAAAAACTAAAAAACCAGACCAGTTTTCCTGACTACTTATAATGCTTAAAAGGAGATAATATTTCAAGTAGTTCCTGTTCAGTCTGTAAGAGTTAATCTTGAGTCAGGGCTGGAAGAAACCACAAAAGCTAGGAGGATTGACCATAAAACGAGTTAGGGCAGAGCTCTTTGTTCAGCAGAAACAAAAAGTAACATTTATTATTGTGTGTGTTGGCTGAAAAACTGTTAAAGTGATTCAGGTATAACTGTCTCTAAACCTGACTCCACAATATTCAAAGAGGATCAGAGCTGAGGTGTTGTTTGTTTTGTTGGGTTTTGTTTTGTTTGGGTTTTTTACCAGACTTGTTTTAAAAAGTGTATAATGCTATAATTCCACAGTGACTGAAAAATCAAGCTGCTTTATTTATTTGTACTATTTCCTTCTTACTAACCATCTATTTGTAACCATTGATATTAAAATTTATTCTTTTAATCACAAATCAGAGAAAAAATTCCTCTTTAGTTAGCAGATCCACTCTGTTACTGAAGTAATACAAGATTATAGTCAGACAGAGAACCAGGCATTTTGTTATGAAAGCTGGTGTAGAAACCATGTAGTGCTTGGTGTACACACATGTGTAATCATTAATAGGGACTGACTGGTTCAAAAGGAGACAGAGGACTACCTGGATTGCCTGGCAGTCTTGGGCTTCCTGGAGAGATGGGGCTTCCTGGACTGCCAGGATATGGACCACAAGGAATAAGAGGTTTCAAAGGCTCTAAAGGCATACCTGGTCCACCTGGATTACCTGGAGAAGCTGGTTTGTAACTTCCTATATTACCATGTTTTACCTGTGTTACAGGGTATTTGATTGAAATTGCAGACAGCGATGAAGTAAAAAACAATGAAACATGGGAAGCTTTTCCTTGCTATGAGATTTCTATAGCATTGTTCCAACTTTGGTTGCACTGAAGATAATAGTGAAAGTCTGAGGGTCATAACACAATTGAGGTTGGAAGGCACCCTATGAGGTCTTCAGTCCAAACTTCTGCTAGGAGCAGTGTCAGCTGTGACATGCGACCAAGTTATTCAAGGCATTATCTGGTTGAGCCTTGAAAGCCTTCAAGGACAAAGTACATCATCTCTGTGTAACCTCTTCTGGTGCCTGACTGTCCTCATTATGAAAAAATAAGTCTTTAAATATGCATCCAGTCATCATTAGCGTGAGCTGAGTCATCAGGGTAAATATGAAGGACTTGATCATTTTTGAGTGCTGAAAACATACCAGTGTATGTATTTATAGGCAAGCATAATCTGAAAGAACTCAAAGCTGGATGGCAGGCATAATTAAGTTTTCTCCAAGAGAATACCCATTAAATCTTTTAAGAAATGGATTTGCAGATTAAGCATTTCTCAATTGAATCATTTTCCTGCTGACTTTGTGCTGCCTCCTCTGGGTCTCCACTAGACTGCAGGAGGGCAGATAAGGAAGCAGATGGGCTTGGTGTCAATAAAAATTCTTTTACTTTATGAAGCCAGGATCTGAAGGCTTTTAAAAGTCTGTTGGAGTTTCAGAAATATGAAAACTGTAGAAGACTGCATTTTTAACCAAGTAGACTGATCACTAATAATTTTGAATGTTTAAGATTTCATACTGCCAAACTATAAGTCTTGTAATCTTGATTATATATTTGTCAAAGGTCTGAAAGGAGAGGCTACTAGGGTAGCACCATTACCTGGGTTGCCAGGACCTCAGGGACCAGATGGTTTACCTGGACCCCCAGGGGTGCCTGGTAAGTACATATGCATCTAATACAGTAAAAGTCAGACATAATCTGATGGGGATTTGTTTCCCTGCCCTGGCCAGATAAAACTGTTAGCATTACTTTGAAATAACTATTAAAATGAGTTATGTGTTACAGAAACTATGAAATTAGTTGTAACATTCCCTTTCAAGAAAACTAAGGGAGATGGATGTGAATAGGAAGGGCACACAGGGCTATGTCCTTGGTGTGCTGTATGGTAAAGATTCCAATAAGTCCTATGCTATGACTTGGTTCCTCCAGGAACCAGAAACATCTGGAGCATATGCTGCAGCTTGTGTATCCAGAAGGACACCTTTGGCATAATTTTGGCAAAAGTGTATCCTAAAATATGCTGGGACTGCTGCAACCTTCAAAACAGAATGAACAAAATTAGGTTGAAATACTTTTAATCTTCCTGAACCCCTTGCTCCTTCTCATGCTTTGCATGGGCACAATCAAAAAAGTAGCTGTATTAAGTTTCCTGCTTCCTTTTTGACGTGACTGTTGCTAACCATTATTCTATGATATTAAGAACGTGAGTTTCCTTTTTTGGGTGAGTTTTGGGCTTGGCTTCTAGGTGAGATTTTATTGGTTGCTGATGATTTTAAATTTTGCAGGTTTTTTAATGCACTGAAGGACACTAACCGACATTCAGGCTAACTATAAAGCATCTTTGTTTTGATTTTGTAGAACAATAGTCTTTAAAGCTGCCATGGATAGCACAGGAAAAATTCTTGGCAGGTTTATAGTAGCTTCTGTTCTTACAGTTGTTTCTTTTCCAAGCCTTACCCCTGTAATATGTGTTTGTATCTTCTCAACAAGTGGAAGATTTGTATCTGCAAGTAGTTGTTCTTAGAAGTCTGGAATTTGGGCAGATTGCATAAAAACTTAACTCACAGGCTCATGCCTGCTTTGATACTGTGAACACAATTAGCATTTTAACTGTAAAAAATTGCTGTGGAGGAGAAATAGTGTCTAAGTTCTAATACAATCTACAGTGGTGTCCTAATTAATAACGATAAACCACCTAATCTTACAAGCTGATGTTCTGTGGTAAGGTACATCACAGTTCACTTATTTTCTTTGTACAGGTAGGGCTGGAGCAAGAGGCCAGCCAGGTGATCCAGGACATCCAGGGCCAACAGGTGACACAGGCTTCCCAGGACTTGGGTTTCCAGGAAACCCAGGTCCAAAAGGTAAAAAAAAAGTGAAAAAAAAAAAATAGCAAAATGGGAAACATTTAGTTTTGGTTTTAGTCCACATTAAAAGCAATCAACGTATAAAATAAACTAAAAATCAACAATTATTAGTCAGACAGACAAGAGTTTTTAGCCCTCTTGTGATTTACTGCCTTGAAGCTTATAAATTGGAAGTTTGAAATATTTTGAAGTATTTCAGAGAATCAAGTATCAAAACTGGCAGGAGGAAAATATTTTAAGACATCGATGCTTCCTGGAATACAGCCCAAACAGGTGCAGATCATCTGAAGGCCAACTTACTTCACATGGATTCTCTTTTACCTGGATGTGTGTTACAAAGACAGAGCTGCTTCAGTGCTTTATTTTTAATTTTGGTTCTGTACAATGCAATACCTGCTCTAATGTGCAGGTACCAGAAAGCATTTATAATGCTGAGAGTTTGGCCATTTCTCATGCAAAGTCATACCCCTCTTTGGACACCAGAAATATTAAAAAATTCTCAGAATCCTGTCAGGATGGGGGAAGAAAAGAAGGGGGGATAAAAAAAGAGCTCTGATGCTGAAACTACTACCAAGCTGCTTGTTAAAGAAAACGGTAAGGAACTGACATCAGAACAGCTTCACTTAAAAAAATCCCACATAACTGATTTGAAACAAGTAACCAAGTGTTATAGTCAATGTTGAGTATGTAAGGAACAAGATGCAGTGTGTCATAACAACTCTGAAATCAAGATGCTGTCCTCAGCTCATGTCAGCAACTTTAGTGTAAGAGGCTTGTAACTGCATCCATACAAACATCCATTTGTAAAATAAGGTGATAACTACAGCATCTGTACTGCCATTTAGAATCATAGAATAGTTAGGGTTGGAAAGGACCTTAAGATCATCTAGTTCCAACCCTCCCCTGCCGTGGGCAGGAACACCTCACACTAAACCATGTCACCCAAGGCTCTGTCCAACCTGGCCTTGAACACTGCCAGGGATGGAGCACTCACAACCTCCCTGGGCAACCCATTCCAGTACCTCACCACCCTAACAGGAAAGAACTTACTCCTTATAGCCAATCTAAACTTCCCCTGTGTAAGATTTAAGCCATTACCCCTTGTCCTATCACTACAGTCCCTAATGAAGAGTCCTTCCCCAGCATCCTTATAGACCGCCTTCAGATACTGGAAGGCTGCTGTAAGGTCTCCACACAGCCTTCTCTTCTCCAGGCTGAACAGCCCCAACTTCCTCAGCCTGTCTTCATACAGGAGGTGCTCCAGTCCCCTTATCATCCCCGTGTCCCTTCTCTGGACATGTTCCAACAGTTCCATGTCCTTTTTATGTTGAGGACACCAGAACTGCACACAATACTCCAGGTGAGGTCTCACAAGAGCAGAGTAGAGGGGCAGGATCACCTCCTTCGACCTGCTGGTCACGCTCCTTTTGATGCAGCCCAGGGTACGGTTGGCTTTCTGGGCTGTGAGCTCACACTGCCGGCTCATGTTCATTTTCTCATCCACCAACACCCCCAAGTCCTTCTCCACAGGGCTGCTCTGAATCTCTTCTCTGCCCAACCTGTAGCTGTGCCTGGGATTGCTCTGACCCAGGTGTAGGACCTTGCACTTGTTGTGGTCACTTGTCATTTAATTCATTTTGCAGGAGATAAAGGACTTGCAGGAGGCAAAGGGTCACCGGGTTGTGAAGGAAAGATTGGAGATACAGGCCGAGCTGGAAACCTAGGACAACCAGGAGAAAAGGTTTGGTTAGAAACATAGTACAGACTTTTCCATAGGTCCCATTCATTAAATGTGACACTGAGCAAATAAATTAAGTGTAAGGAATACAGGAGTTTTTATATTTCCTGACCAGTGATGCACAAGCTATGAAATTAAATTCTTTATATAAAAAGGGGCTCAAGGCAAAATTTTAAATTCAGATACTGGACTTCAGAGCTCCAAGTGTTGGGGATGCTTTTTAGAGCACAAGGAGAATATTACATTCCTCACAGGAAAAAGCAAGGCCATAGCTTCTGAAAAGATAGCTATTCAGAAATTGTAATTAAGCACATAATTGATGGAGGTCAGTGACAATTATGCATGCATTTAATTTAAGTGCTCCACTGAATTGAAACATAAAGTAGGTAGGAAGTAATACTGCAGCCACTCTTGCTCATTAACAGAAGCTACTCTATTGATGGCATATGTAAATGTAGGATTATTGACTACTGTGTAATCAGGATTCAAATTTGAAAAAAATGGTAGCACCTAAGTGTTTTGAAGGTGTGGCATTTCTTTTTCATGTGCATCCTCAAATGTCATTCTTTTGTGTGTCTTTTGACATGGTGAAGTGTGTGGTTTGAGGTTGTGGATTTTTTTTTTTTTAATTATTATTTAATCTGTATTTGATGTCACAGAACAGCTGGATATGGAGTGGCCTTTGTGGTCCAAGTATATCATCAGTGACAGGTACAAGCTCAGCTCTAGTGACCTGCTTTATGGACATACTGAGTTGCTGGTACTCAAAGCTAGTCCTCAAAGCAACCAGCAGTTCAGCCAGCCAAATAAACTAATTCAAACTTTCGATTCAGGGAATAGACATGGGATATTTGCGATAAAAACAGTCTTCATGGAAAACAACGGTTAGAAGAATGATTAAAAAAAACACAGTAGCTGACTTTGAGTATTCTGAGAAAGATCTTTTAAAGATTATTTAAATAAATGCTTTGATAAAAATATGACTATCATATAAAAATAAAGGAAAAGTTGTGTTTCCACAAACTTAAGCCAAATTTCCAGATACAGATCCAAAGCTTTTCACAGCTATAGCAAGCATCAACAGTGCAGTAAAGGCCAAATGGAGGAAAGTATCTTGCATTGCTTAGTAGCAATTTCTTAGAGTTTGGAGTCAGAGTTCAATAGCCATCTAGAGGAATTACTCTGGTATGGAACCTGCAGCTGGTCTATAAGGAACATCCAGCAGTCTGCTGAATTGGAGCCATTAAAAGTTATAATGTGGAAGATCCCCAGGGAGTGGAGAAAATTACCCTAATAAAAGAAGTTAACTGATCACACAGCGGAGAAATATTTTGGCAGACATGCAAAACATAGTGGATTTCTCTCTGTGTTGCAGGGTGACCCAGGCATGGTTAT
The DNA here is from genome assembly GCF_037157495.1 of Lathamus discolor. Classification (NCBI taxonomy): domain Eukaryota; kingdom Metazoa; phylum Chordata; class Aves; order Psittaciformes; family Psittacidae; genus Lathamus; species Lathamus discolor. The sequence goes on along the minus strand of NC_088886.1, from coordinate 45,091,610 downwards.
TCCTGGAGAGCCAGGTAGACTGGGTTCACCAGGAAGTCATGGCATTCCTGGCTTAAAAGGTGATACTGGATTTCCAGGACTTCCAGGCCTACCAGGGCGTGCCGGACATGATGGTGATGATGGCCTAAGAGGTACTGTTGTCAAACAAGCTCAAGGAGCACAGCAAGTTGTTTAAGGAAAGGGAAACCAAGTCAAACAATGCTCACTCAAAAGTCTGAAACTTCTACTTAAATGATTGTGAATCCAGTTTCCTCTCTTTTAGGAGATCGTGGCTCACCTGGAGTTCCTGGAGATCCAGGTTTTCCAGGGAAACCTGCTGAATGTCTTATTGGCCTGCCAGGTTTGCCAGGTGGCCGGGGAGCTACAGGCCCACGAGGTAGGACCTTCTGAACCAACTGTGCAATTTGACTGGGTGGGTCTGGGTTTTGTTTCTGTTTTCCAATAGCCTGAGGGAGCTGAAGCTGTTCCTAGATACTGGTTATAGGATAGTACGTGAAAAAACGTGAGCCCATTTAAGAGATGCACTTCCCGCAGATGGGAAGAAAACAGCCCTTTAAGAAAGCCCAAACAACCCACAGCTCTCCTACAATTTCCTGAATGTGTATGTTGTCTTACAGATCTAATGTTTAGCCTTCAAACATATGGAGTTCAACAAGAGTTTCATGCTTATGATGGCAAGATAGAGGTGAGGGCTTAGTTTTCAGACAGTTGTACCATACTACACTGTCATGTATTTTTCCTAGGAGGAAGAGGTTCGCAAGGCTCAAAAGGAAAACTAGGTCCTCCTGGCTTGAGTATCCCAGGGATCTATGGACTGCCTGGGGAACCTGGATTAGTAGGTCTTCATGGAAATACAGGATTACCTGGCCCCAAGGGACAGTCTGGAAGGCCAGGAATCTCTGGTGTGCCAGGTAAGGGTTTCCCAAATACTTGTTTTGATGTAGAAATTCAGTCTCTGCAAAAAAGGTCAGTATGCTTTTCAAACTGAATATGCCAACATATTTTTCCATAAACAGCTTTCATATATATTAAGATCTATCTATAAAACATATCATCATTCCTTAAATGACAAGCATATCTTGAAGCTGTTACGACAGAGTAATGATTTTTCTGTAAGTCTTCTTAGAATAGAGTGGTACCTTACACTGGTTTTTGTACAGTAATGTCCTTGCAGTAGGAAATTAAATGATTGACATTCAAAGCAACTCCCCAGCATAATGGAAAGGTATTTAGTTCTTTCTCAGCATCTGTTTTCAAACAAATAGCTTGTTAATGCTGTCTTTTTTTTCTTAAAAAGAAAGTTTAGATCTTGAGTCTGGCAGAGTTGAGGCAGATCAAACTCTGTCACCTTAATTAGAGCTAACTTTAAGTAATGCAGTTAATCCCTGTAGGGGTTGGTTTGTTTGTTTGTTTTTCAGATATGTGTTCAAATTTGATTCATAGAATAAAATCTGTTATGTAATGCTCCCTATCTCTCACAGATTTTTCATTAGTATCAAATCCTTCATTATTCTGTGGGAAGAAGATGGTATATAATTTTTTATATATACAAACTGTAAACCAAATGATAAACATGTTATCACTTGACTCAGTTATGCAAGCCAATACTTCTGATGTCATTTGAGGGGAGTTGTCATGTCCTAGCTGGTCTTCAACTCCTGAGCCAGAAAGGAATGTCTTTCCCGTACAACCCATAACAGATCTCCCATCCCTGTGTGGGTATCTCAGATACATTATCCTCCCTAACAGTTATTTCACTCATTGATAGAAGCTGTTGCAGCTACTAATCTAAGGTAGTCTGGAGCTTACTGTGCGTATAAATGCTGTTCATGTGGTTAACAACTGGAAAGCTGGCTTGGACAGCATGCTACAGAGATCAGTATATGTAAGAAAACATAAGCAATTAAGTATTAAATGATAGGCAGATGTGTAGTTTTCTGAAGTAATGTTCTGTTTCACTGATCAAATACTAGCAAATATGTTGCTGTTGCTTCAATTCCACAGGCTCAAGGGGAGAGCCAGGTATAATGGGCCTGTTAGGAATTCCTGGACCCCCTGGCATTATTGGAAGACCAGGCAACCCGGGTATCAGAGGCAAGTGGCCATAGTATTTGCCTTCATTATTATTTAGATTATAGAAACTTCCGTGCTAAAGTTAGTCTTGTGATCCGTCTTGATGTATGTTTTCATGCTTGAGTATACGTGTCATCCTAGAATTTCTTTGAGTCTTGGTCTTTGGCTTCTGTATATATGCAGTCTACAGGCTGAATTACTACATTATTTAATTTTTTTAGCAGTTTTTAATTGCCACCTTTTCTGTTTCTTCGGTATTTGTAAAAGTGGCTGGTAATCTGATAAATAAAGAGCAGAGAGCTTTTTTGCTTTATTTTTTTGCATCGCATCTGATATCAGTATTATCTATTCAACAGATATAAGATTATACATATATTCAGTATAAGAAATAATTACTGTTTCTTGCCATAATCTGTGCTCATAGATGTTTTATTGATGACTGGAGTAATTAATAAGCTTGTTTAAGCTTCTTAATGACACCAATCACTGGAGTAATTGGAATGTACATTGGGGATGTATATTTGCATATGCAGCTGCTCTTGAAGACAGGAGTTTTCGTTGCTTCACTTATGCTAGCATCTAGCCAGGTTTTATAAAAAATTTAATTATATTTTCTTGTAGGTTCTTCTGGCTTCCCAGGACTAAAGGGAAGAAAAGGATTTCTTGGAGCAAAAGGCGAACAAGGTGATAAAGGTTTTCTTGGACCATCTGAGACCTTGATTGATATTGGGAATAAAGGAGAACGAGGTTTAAAAGGTACATATTCATTGCTCTGTTATTCAAAACTAATTAGGGTTGTCACCTATGTTGCAGTTCCAGTGGACTCTGTAACGTGGAAGAAACTGACTTTACTACTGAGAGTATTTGCATGGCTTTGAAATTATTATTACTGAACACTGTAACTGCCTTTTTATTTATGGGATAGTTCAATAATACTGAATATATATTTTCACTTCAACAAGTCCATATTCCTTGAAAACCTGCTATTGTAATATTAAACGAGTAATAATACGTCAGTAGTGCTAGGAAGCTTATATACATATGCTATACATTTGAGTGTTTATACATTTAGTAGGCCATGAACACAGAAATGTGTGCTTACCAACTAGATGCTGGATTTCAAAGAAGTTGAGTCTGCTCAGAAATACTTGATTGTCAGAAGAATATAGTTTACAATATTGCAAAATATTGTCTGCAACACTAATATAGACTGTCTATGAGTCGTACATGCTAAACTAATGTTGTCTGGTCTTTTGTGTACACATTATCCTATGTAAGCTTTCATAAAACTTCCTTTTGTCTCCATATGAAAAATACAGAAGCATTAACTGTGAGCTTGTTTCTTGCTTATGTGTATTCACAGAGTGAAAATCCTATGCTCCACTTAATTAACTCTGTTATAGTACTTTAAATTTTATAAAACTTTGTATTCTTTAAATTTTATAAAACTTTGTATTCTAAGATGATATGTAGTATTTTTAAAAATGAAATTTTGTTTTAGGAGTTCATGGAAGAATGGGTCTAAAAGGAGAAAAAGGAGATGCTGGTGTGCAGGGTCCCCCAGGTCTTGATGGATCTGAAGGAATACCTGGTCTACCAGGTATGGAATATGTATATTGAAAATTACTATATCACATGGACAGTAAAGATAATATTACCTCAGTGCTTAAAACGTAACTTGGTTCCAGCAGCAGCACTGCATTCTCTGTATTAACTTTGAATTTTTTCTGAGAATTCTAAACCAGCAATTTCAAAAGCTGCTATTTGAAAGTCATAGCAGCTACCACCAAATAATTCTTTGTTTTGTTCCAAATATAGACCATTTTTGGGGGTGAGAAATAGAAAATAGTATTAAATCCTGAATAATGAAGACTTCAAACTCTAAAAGCTGATAAGACCAGTGAATAAAAATTGGTATTTATAAAAGTGAAGTTGAACTTCCCAATATTGCAAAGAAAAGTAAGAATTCTAAAATAGGAATATTACAATTGTGCACAAAAACGTTTTAGAAGCTTTTTTTTTTTTTTTTTTATTTCAGGTGGATTTTATTTCTGTTTTCAAAACCTGGATGTTGGGCTTATATTTTGAAAGTTACCAGAACATTATTTTGAACATCACCAGGTGTTCAGTGAAAGGCAGGTTTAAAAAGTACCTGCATAAATTATAAACCTACCTAAGTTATGACCAAGGTTTGCTCTGCCATTACCATAACCGCACACATACTGATACATGTTGATCCTTGAGAGACAGTGCATCTGTTTTCTCAAATTAATGCTAATAAAACATTTTTATTTCTCTGTACTCTGTGTTTTTGATTCTTTGAGATAACTTCTTCCCTGAAAATCATATGATACTGCAATACATAAAAATAGTGACAGGAATAATTTAAACTTGTAATCAAAATGACTCTTTTCACGATTGCAATTATCCGTGTTATATGATCTTATAGCATTACTGCTATACTCTGTCATTAATATCCTTTGTAGTGAGCAATGTAGCCAGCAGAGGAAAAATGCTCCACTAGTCTCTAACTTTTAATGGAATAATAAATAACACCTTACCTGCCTGAATGTTCAGGCATCGCTAGTACCCTGGAATTTATACATCTGGACATTCCAAATGCAACTAGATCTTGTAGTCATTAAACTGAAAGCTAATTTAGCTAATTAAGCTAAAGATAAGTGAGTGGGGGAAAAGGTGCCTAAGCCATATAAGAAAAAGCTCATGAATATACTAGTCATGAGAAGTGCATAATGAGTAATGTGATTAATAATATAATAATGTGATTGTGACATGTGCAGGAACCAGACTGGACTCAGGAGGACAATGAAAGGAGGGTCCACTCTGTAAATACAAATTCATGATGTTGATCAAAATTTGCAAAACTGTGTTTTTGCTGCTGCCTCTAAGTGCTGTGGTCACAAACCTTAATTTTAGTGTTGATACATAAGATGCTTGTTATTTCCTTGATTTTCTGACAACGATAATGATAATTTTATCTGTGTTGGGGGTAAGAGGCTGCATGTTATATTAGGAAATAATATCACAAGGTGTGCAGTACAGGATTCTCTATTCATGACAGCTCTACCAGCCAGCCACTGTCTGAAGCAAATGTGTAGATGACACTTTTTTCTTCATCTTGCAGGTGTCAAAGGATTTATGGGCCTTCCAGGGATTACTGGAGAACCAGGATTCCCAGGTGCACCAGGAGACAAAGGGGACATGGGATTTCCAGGTCATTTTCTGTCAAGCCCTATTGCAAATTCATAGAGCTGTATAGAAGCATTTGCAAAGATCTGAGCAGTTACTGTAAAACCACTACAAAACCTTGGGGTTTATTCTTTGCAGTACCTATAATCTTCTTACCACCCCAGCATTTGCTTGACTTGCAGAGTGCGCCTGTCCCTCTCTGTAAATGAAATATAACTACTTTAATGTATATATTATTACATGTAAGAACCTCTTTTAAATGTGTTTAGAAATAAAATCGCTGGCTATGTAAATTACTTTAATGAATAATTAATATTAGAATATATAAGCAGTAGTTCACTGAACAGTACGGTATGCAGTTATGATCCTTTTAAGAATGGTATCAGTATCTATTTTTCCAGGTTCAAAAGGACAGAAAGGATCTCCAGGCTTTCCAGGACCATCAGGAGACCCTGGTCCACCAGGCTGTGATGGCTTTACAGGTGACAAAGGAGATCCTGGCTACCCATCTGCTGGGCCTCCAGGAGAACCTGGTCCAAAGGTATAAAGGCAATGGAAACATTGTCATATTAGGCAATAAGCAGAGTCTTTGACTATAGCAACAGAAGAATATGTAAGCAAGAGCTGCAGAACTTGCAGAAGTAGATGATTTGTTAGTGATAAGAAATATGACAATTCTATTGTGTCATTACTTGTGAGAAATTTTTTGAGTTTGTTACATTTCATTTTTCTCTTGGTGCAAGAATTTCATATTTGCAAAGTGGTCCATGTTTACAAATAAATTTGCTTATGTAAAAGCTGCTAATCCAGTAAGAACAAGGACTTTCACTTAAATGGTCAGCAGCAGGAATACTTGTACATTAAAAACTATAGAAAAACATTATCTTAGCAAATACAAAAGTTTTGTAATCTAAAATTGTACTGTTGGATTTCGACAGACTAGTAATATCATTACCTAAAATGAATTGTTTTTTTCTTCTTACCAATATATATTGCTAAGAAAAAAACAGTATTTTTTAGGTCAATCCATTACAATTTTGACTCCACATATTCTGGTTAACAACTAGGAGTCATTTTACATATGAATTTATCTGAAGTACATCGCTGAGGTTGTAAACTATACTATAACTCCTGTAATCTGTCTAAATTAGCTGTTTATTTTCTGTATTAACTGGGTAGGACAATGTTACTGTCATGAAAATCAGTAGGAATTAAGCAAAAATATGCATTTCAGTATTTTGTATAGCTGCATATCATATAAGGAATGCATATTTGGATCAAAGAGGAGCTGTTAAAATAAAATTGAAAGGAAGTCTGTGTGCCAGTGAAAACATCTAAAGACTGAAGCTGGTTTGTACAGATTAAAGATCTTCTAGCTATGTTTAAAAGATCAGTGGTATTATGACAACATTTCATGTTAGGCCACTTTGATTTATGTCTGAAAATTATAGTGAACTATGATTACACATAGTTAACCTGTAAAATTACATGTGATTTTTTCTATTGTTCAAATACGGAATCTAATGTATTTAATGTAATATGATTCTTTACCTGTTTGTGTGCAACTGCTATTTCTCAGGGAAATCCAGGCCCCCCAGGAGTTTTGGGCAGCAAAGGGGAAAAAGGATCCCAAGGTCATCCAGGACATAAAGGAATACCAGGACCACATGGGATCAGAGGGGAAACTGGAGGTGCAGGAATCCCGGGTATGTTTTGTTTTGGTGGGGTGCTAAGATGTTAACATACCTTTAGAAGAAGATAATTTGTCAATAAACTACACAAAGTGCCTATGCATTGGCATATTTATATTCAACTGCTGTAAACTTTAACAGCTCCTTTTTAGTCAGTGCAGCCATACTGCCTTACATCAGCTAGAGATCTTTTGCAGCTGTCTGAAGCAGAAATGATAGCAAAATTCTGAAACTGAATTTGGATCTAGTGATAGTGCCTTTTTCTCCTCTCCCACACTCTTCCTACAGGAAAGCTTGGACCTCCTGGAAATACTGGTGTTAAAGGACGGCAGGGCCACCCAGGCCAACAGGGCATTAGAGGCCCTCCAGGTATGGTGTAATGTATCTCTCCCAAATCACTGCCCCCTGTTTTTCTATTTTCTTTGGAATGAGGCAGTTGATGTTCTTGTTCTTTTGAGCTTTTCAGAATTTAACTGAGGCAGTTGCAGTCTCTGTTTATGTTAGTTCAAGGCTTTGTTTACCTTCTCTGGTTGCAGCAAAGGTCTTCAGCAGACTGTTTTCAATGTTACCAGTTCAGCTGAGGCAACAGGTTTTCATTTTATTTCACTATTATAACCTCCACCTTCTTTTTTATTATTTTTTTTTTTTTAATCTGGTGTTCTCAAGATGTGATATCCACACAATTGTAAGGAAGGCTTGTTCTACCTCCTAAAAGAGAATGTTAAACTAAGATGTAGCTAGATGAGGAGAAAAAAAAGAAATGGGAAGAGGGGACAGAGTTGTAGTTGCTTGTTAAAGCAGCAGAAAAGTTTAAACCATTCAAAATATACCTAAGGGGGAGTGTGTAGAATGCAACAGAGAGTTATGCAATGCAGATTTTAACAAAACGAGTGCTAGTCATTGTCTTCAAAAAGAACATTGGTACATTTGGAGATCTGAATCAGAATAACAGTATTGTGGTTTTGTAGACTTTAGTGAGCTTGCACTGACTTACCAAGAGTTAGCAAATATCAGAATCTACTCCCTGTTTAGAAAAACTTGAATTTGTAATAAAGACAGAGAGAGAAACCACACTGCCTCTGTGGATTCCAGTTAGGGTCGGTTAAGTCAAAGGCACAGTCCTAAAATGTCTTTGAAAGACAAAGCTATTGCCTGTGAAAATAGTGGGGGTATTAAATCCATTTAAGTCTAGTGAGTTCAATAAAAATTATGTGCTACTCTTTACAAATGTTTAACAGTTATATCTATCTGAAGTAGCTGAACTAACTAAATCTTAATAAAGGGGACTCATATCTTCCCCCTTTGAAATGCAAAATAATAGTAGTGAAAATGATATTGTGGTCCATTGTAATTCACAGGTGCCATTGGAGAGCCTGGAAAAAATGGACCTGTTGGTGAAAGAGGTAATCAAGGTCAGGATGGTATGCCTGGTCCCCCAGGAGTAAAGGGAGAACCAGGTAACACCAGTGAAATACTTTCATTCTGGTTTACAGTTGTTTTTTTCCGTAGTTAAACTGACAAGGATTAATTGAGAAGGATTAATACGGAGCTTCTGTGGAGTCAAAGATAAGTTTATAAGTAGAAGGGTTTTCACTTTCACATAATTCATAGTTTTTTTTCTATGAACTTGTTGTATATGCTGTCAACAACCCAAATGCATATGTCACCGCTCTATTATGCGATTTGTCATAACATCACCTAATAATGTCTGCAAGAGCCAAAGGATTGCTGTTAACAGTATTACATGTTTAATCTGAAAGAAAAGAACCAAAATCATTTTAAAGGAGTCTCCTCTCTTACATGGAAATAAGATAAAAGGCATCACAGTGTTTACTTGCATGAATGGTGAAGGTTTCCATGACCTAGCCCTTGGATTGTAAACCTTTTCATTCCATCATTTAAATGTCACTCCTGATGTCATGAATGTCTACAGATAGATTTAGTCCTCCACTGAATTCTGACAGAAAGTGTTTTCATAATTTACAGTGATAATATTTCCATATTAGTATAAAGAGGGTACTGAGAAGGCAGGCATAGTACATAGTATGTGTGAAGTAATCACTGTTAATGTATTTTCTTTTTTAGTATTTACATTTCTTCTATTTTTCTTAGTAACTAACTCAAATGCAGGTTTTTCTTCTTTTTTTTTCCTCTGAAAGTAGACAAAACTTATTATTGCAGAATGTACCTCAAATGTGATTGACTAAAGAGTTTTTACTATGAAGAAAAACAAATTTAATTTGTATTTCTGTATAGAAGAAATGGAAATAATATTTTCAATTATATTTTACCTATAACTAAAATCTACATCTTGACGCAGTGAATTCTGAAGAAATGCGTAAAATATTAGATAACTATGATGTTTTCTAACAATTATTCAGGACTTTGAGCATAATGTAACCTAATATTTTATAGGAGCACCAGGGAGAGGAATCCCTGGCCTTCGAGGTATTCCTGGTCGGAGAGGTAAGTTATCTTTGCAGAAAGCAAAAGCTTAAATTTTACATACCAGAATCATCATCATCATCATCTTTAAGCTACCTCCTGCTTTTGGATGCTTGGAATGTCACTAAGAGTGTCAGAGAAAACCAAGAGGAATTCTGTGCTTCTGATCAATGATTTAGTGTTATACACTAAGTGCAAGAGTTCTTGCATGTAAAGTTAAGACTATTATAAAAGGGAAATGAAGAAGCGAAATTCTATGGTCTTGTGAATATGACATATTCTACAGCTTTTGAAATTTTATTTTGAAATATAATTTGATTAACAGAGGATGTTCTAATGAAAACAGATGCTGCTGCTGAATATTAAGCATACTATAAGAAAGCTGCAGCAGCTGCAATTTAAATTTGTTCATCTTTTTATATTGATGAAAGTTGAGGGGACTCTTCCCATTTTTTAGGTTTTGCATCTATTTCTAGTACTAGCTGAACTGCATTGATTTGCTTTACTTAAAAAAAAAATAAAATCTCTCTTCATATCCTCCATATATAGATTTTGCACTTGAAGATCAGCCTTACAAAAATACACTTTTCAGGTAGTCTCTTATTTTGTGGTACTCATATTGATGCTTTTAATTGAAGTGTACTTTAAAGGATTTGCCAGTTCTGATGTTCAAAGAAGCATTTCTTCTACTTATACATCAAGAAATATTCCCTGCTGTGGTCTTTCTAACTTCCTCCCAAGTTTATTCCTTTGTATGAGCAATCTCTGAAGTGGAGGGGTTTTTTTATGAGAAAAAAAGAGTGGTGTGTACTACTACCTTGCTGTGAGTCCTGTCTTCTCACAACCATTTTGCCTTAACAGTAGCAAGGTGACTTTGAGGACTTCTCCATATTAAAACCAAAGGCTGAATTCCACCTTTGCGGTACAGTAAATATTGTGTGTTGTCACACCATCTTGACAGCTATCACCAAATGTAATACTTACTCTTTGCAGGAATCAAAGGGGACATGGGACTGCCTGGTTTTCCTGGGCCACCAGGTATGAAAGGTCATCAGGGTGATCAAGGACCTGTTGGACCACCTGGCTTAGTGGGGTTACCTGGATTTCAAGGCTCAACAGGCATGGCAATTACTGGTCAAAAAGGGAATAGAGGTATTGCTGGTGCAGATGGAAGACCAGGTGTGTTGTTATAACTCCTTATTTATCTGAGATGATATACTGGTAATTGAAAGCAGAATTCAGCCTGTCCAGAACTTAAGGTGGAAGGGGGTCTTTCCCCAAGAGAAATTCATAATTAAACATGTAGTTTATTTACTATTTAATGTAGTGTTATCATTGCAAACACCACAATGGTCTATGCAGTGTGATGTAAATTAAAATAACACCAAGCTTTGCAGTCCACTCGATTTTCATTATTTTGCTTTCTGCCCATGTAGTCTGTAGGGCAGCTGAGATCCAACTATAAAAAGTGAGATGAGTGTGTAGATGTGGCACTTAGTGGTGGACTTGGCAGTGTTAGGTTTATGGCTGGACATGATAGAATCATAGAATCATAGAATAGTTAGGGTTGGAAAGGACCTTGAGATCATCTAGTTCCAACCCCCCTGCCATAGGCAGGGACACCTCACACTAAACCATCCCACCCAAGGCTTCATCCAACCTTGCCTTGAACACTGCCAGGGATGGAGCACTCACAACCCCCCTGGGCAACCCATTCCAGTGCCTCACCACCCTAACAGGAAAGAATTTCCTCCTTATATCCAATCTAAACTTCCTCTGTTTAAGTTTTAACCCGTTACCCCTTGTCCTGTCACTACAGTCCCTGATGAAGAGTCCCTCCACAGCATCCCTATAGGCCCCCTTCAGGTACTGGAAGGCTGCTCTGAGGTCCCCACACAGTCTTCTCTTCTCCAGGCTGAACAGCCCCAACTTCCTCAGCCTATCTTCATACGGGAGGTGCTCCAGTCCCCTGATCATCCTCGTGGCCCTCCTCTGGACTTGTTCCAACAGTTCCACGTCCTTTTTATGTTGAGGACACCAGAACTGTACACAGTACTCAAAGTGAGGTCTCATATTATTATGAGCTACAGCCTTGAAATTACATATGATGATCTTAAAGGTCTCTTTCAACCTAAATGATTCTGTGATTCAACGATGACAGGCATAACTACAGCTGGAGGATATTCCAAAAGCTGTACTGCTATAGAGTACTGCAAGAACTCAGCTCTGATTTCAGATTAAATTAGCAGGCTGGGAAAAATGAGTGGCCTTTGTTGTGGGTTTTTTTTTTTCAGCGGGTATATGACCCTTGGCAATCACTGAGGTGGTAAACATGAATACCATTATAGTTGTTGAATGTTGTACTGCATTGTACATAATGTATATGAAATGCTGTTGGCAGTAGTCTTTACTTACTCTGATGTTTCTGTACAGGTGCTCCTGGTTTTCCAGGGCCTCCTGGTCTTTCCACTCTCAGCATGAAAGGAAGCAAAGGAGTTAGAGGCGCAGATGGCATACCAGGGCCAACAGGCCCAGCCGGTGACATCGGTCCTCCAGGTCCAAAAGTCAGTGAAAGGAATACTGCTTGTTTCTTACTCCATTGTTAATTTGTTCTTACCATGAAAATATCACCAAACAAACAACAAACCAAAACAAACAAAAAAACCCCTCATCCTCCCCAAACCCCTTTGTGATAGAGGAAACATATTAAAATGGATATGAAAAGTAGTTTTTATGGACTTAAGCAGACCAGAAGGAAATCATCATGGATTTCTGGCATGTTATTTCTCTAGGCATTCTGTATTACAGAGTAATATTAACAATTATTATTTATACCATGCTCACAAATGAAGCAGATAATTCTAGTTGTAGCATATTCTGTGAACATAATACTTTGAATATTCTGAACAAAACGTGTTTCATAGTGTGCAGACGCTGCTTCTAGTTTATTATTGGTGTTATCTGATTTGCAGGGAATAGAAGGTCGATCAGGTTATCCTGGTGCTAGAGGGGCCCCAGGATTTCTTGGATTCCCAGGTGTAAAAGGTATATGCATATTCTCTACATACACTTCTGAATCCTAAAAAACAATTGTTTACATGTTGTGTTATAATAGTATTTATGTTACAGTACCTCATCCTAGAATTTGTTGCACCAACAGCAGGGTATAGGTCAGCTATAAGAGAAAGCATTCACTAAGAGAGCATCTTCTTTGTGTTAGATGCTATGGGTATATCCAGACTGATATTAAGTGCGAAAGGGCTGAAACTTCAATAGCCTCCGTTCCAGGCAAATTCAAAACAAGTTTGTCCTTAGTGACTAATAATGTATAAGTACTTTGGGACTGAGTCTGCTAATTAGAAATGCCATACCTCTGCTAGATGCTTTTGGCAACCTCCTAGCTATAGAACTCAAGAGCATTTAATCATAATTACAACACAGAGCACTGGGTCCTCTGTTTGCCATAAGAATAGTCCCAATTACAATTTAATTTACCAGTTTATCAGGAAATGAACTGTTAAATGTATTGGCTTCATTAATTCCATATTCCTGACAGTTGGATCAGTAGGTGGCTAAAAATCCTTTTAATTTAGCCTTTTTTCCAGTGATTTAAATCTAATACAGGTCTGCATCGCTCCAGTATTCTCATTTTTCAATTGCATGATTTACAGAGACAAAGAACTGTCATTACCTGCTTAGCCTACTGGTTTGTGCTCCGTGTTAATTATTGTGTATTTCAAATTTGTTCTAATTTGAGAAGCCACTGTACAGACAGTAATTATGCTTTCTTAAGCAAAAAGTTCTAATTTCATGTCATAGTCAGTCAAAATGCCTGACTTGATGACAGAAATACTGATCTGAAAAAATCTGAATGTAACCTCATGTTTTGCACAATGAAAAGAAAGGCTTATTAAGCTTCCAACACTTGCAAAACTATACGACCCTTCTAACAGCCGTCAGTGTAACTGACAGTAGGATTTAAAAGAAGTCGAACTGCACAGCATCACTGAAGGCAACACTTGACCTGCAAACTCAGTGACAAAAACACATAAGATAAAAAGGACATAGTCTGAAGTTGAGATTTTAAGCCAGGTTTGTGGAACCAGCCATTATATAAAGATAGACTAGGAAACATCTTATAAACTGAATGCACTTGGACTATTAAATTCTACAGTAATGACAGAGATGTAGAAGTCCACTTCTGCATTTCAAATGAGTCTACAGGCTGTATTACTCTTCGGGAAGTTTGAATAGATCATACAGGACTCCTTAATAAGAGTCTGAAACTTTGACAGTGATTTTGACATCTTAAATGAGCAGACATATGTTCAATCTTCCTTTTTAGGAGAAAAGGGTAATCGGGGACCCCCTGGACCACAAGGTGCAGAAGGGCCAAGGGGACCAAAGGGCCAGTATGGTAACCAACTGTTCTCATTCTAATACCAGTTGACTTAGGTTGATTTGTTTTGTAGATTGTTTGCTTTCTTTTAATATAAAGCAAAGCTCTTCATTATATTTTTGCTGCTAGGTCCACCTGGAGTCCCTGGGAAAATATTCTCCATCCCAGGAAGCAAGGGTCCTCCTGGATTGCCAGGAATACCAGGAACACTAGGTGACCAAGGAATTCAAGGGATTCCTGGACTTCCAGGTGATTTATACTTTTATCTCTGTACACGTTTGTGCTGCTTAGTGGAACAGTTTGGGTTGGTGGGAAAACATGCTTCTGCATAGGAAATTGATGCATCTTTAAAAATACCTCTCCATATTTAAAAATAGCTCTTTGTACCTTGTTAACAACCTTGTATTTATAATCTGTCCATGCCATCTGCCCTCCAACCTTTCAGTCAGTGAGTTTCTTCCTCAACATGAGCCTAAGCAAAATAATGGAATAAAAAGTAAACTTGGATCAAAACTTTCATCATTTTAATACAACCAGAACCATGCTCAGGATGCCATTATGCATGGGGAAATTACCATGCATAATAGAAGTACTCTAGATGTGCCCACCATACTCTGGGGATGGGAAGGGAAAGCAGAAGCTGGCTACTTCTCTGCTGGCACTGGATGTGAAGCCTGCCACAGATGTGAGGAATGGGAAAGCAAAGTGAAGGTAGGATGAAGGGGATATGCAGTGGGTGCTTGGCCACCACAGCTTTCCAGCACAGGAAGGGAGCTCCTCCAGGAAGCAGGCTTGCGGGAAGGCATGCCCCAATCCAGAATGACAGTTGCCTCGCACTAAAGAATTGCTCTTTTATACTTGCCTTGAAATTGTTTTACAGAGAAGCTGCAATGTTTATAGAATCACAAACCATGGTCCATATAACATGAACCTATTGGAGTGAGTCCAGAGGAGGGACACAAAGATAAGAGGGCTGGAGCACCTCTCCTATGAAGGAAGGCTGAGAGAGTTAGGCTTGATCAGCCAGGAGAGGAGAAGGCTCTGGGGAGACCTTATAGCATCCTTCCAGTACCTAAAGAAAGCTGGAGAGGCACTTTGCACAAGTTCAGTGTAGGGACAGGACAACAGGTAATGGTTTTAAATTGAAAGAGGGTAAATTAAGATAGAAGTTCTTTAATGTGAGGGTGGTAAGGCACTGTAACAGGCTGTCCAGAGAAGCTGTGGATGCCCCATCCCTGGCAATGTTCAAGGCCAGGCTGGACTCGGCTTTGTGCAACCTGGTCTAGTGGAAGTGGCCCATGGCAGGGGGAGTGGACCTGGGTGATCTTTAAGGTCTCTTCCAACTCTTAACCATTCTATGATTCTACGATTATGGCCTGTTACTGTATTTTTTAAATACCTATATTTCATGACACATCCTAAAAGAAAAAGCTGTTTGCTTTGGTTTCTGAAAACATTTCTTATGAGAATACTATTTTTCTGAAATACAGTCAATATTTCCTTGTAATCTTTCTGATAGAAATTATAGTGACAGTAATGCTACAGTCTCAAAACTTAGTAAATTCATGCTGTTTTTATTCTAACACAGCTACATTTACATGAGGATTTTAACTTTATTCATTAACAGTTATTACAATCTAGAATAACTAAGGCTATATGATTCCTTTTTTTTCTTGATTACAATTAGGACCTAAAGGAGTAAAAGGTCTACCAGGAAGATTTGGTCATCCAGGTCAACCAGGACTGCCTGGTCCAAAAGGAGACAGGGGATTTCCAGGAGAAAGAGGTACAGGAAGGCAGACATCTGTGTTTGACTGCTACTCCTGAATTTACAGATAAACTCTATTCCTGATTTCTGTAAATCCTTTCTCTTTGATGTATTGAGATTCTGTAACATTTACAGTCACTTTAGGGTCACAAGCACGTGTAAGCACATTCTTAGCTTTTAACAGATGCATGTCCACGACTGGAATAGTAATTAAAAAAAATATGCTTTAACTGTGCTCCTCTCTAATTAATCATATTTATTTATGCATCTGAAATCCCTAGGTATCATGTGCCTTTTAATGACATCAAAATACAATTAAATATTTAGTCACCATCAAATGTTTATACAACTTTTTTTGAAAAAATGGCCATGGTTCTCTAAAATATGTTGCGATTCGATGAAGCTATGCAATGTAAAGCTACCTGAACTAAGTCTGAAACAGTTAATACATCTAGCAATAAATATGGCCAATTTACAAGTTGTATCTTCTTACTTACAATTATTTTGTTAGTTTTCAAGTAGTTCCCCTAATTTAAATGAACTAAAAATTCAAATAAAATTATAATATTTGTAGCCTTATTTCTTTCCCCTTCACAGGACAGCCTGGACTGGTTGGCTTTCCAGGTCTACAGGGGTTACCTGGATCACCAGGTACTATCATTGCTGGTCCAACAAGAAGAGGTTTTATCTTTACCCGGCATAGTCAATCAACAAGGATTCCTTCATGCCCACATGGGACATCGCAGCTCTATGTTGGTTATTCACTGCTTTTTGTACAAGGAAATGAACGAGCACACGGACAAGATCTTGGTACTGTATTGGTAAAAAGTTTCTGATCATGTTCTTTAGAGTCCCATCATGCTAAGTTGTCATGCAACCAAACTCACAGTGTCCGAGATGAACACTGGTTTCAACCATCAGTCTTCAGGGTGGTCTGCTGCTGAGTCAATTCAGGGATCATGGCTTGAAAGACAGCATCCTTTCCTGCATTCTTATATTCCCTTTTTGCTATCCCTAGACATTTCTGAGGAGGAATTCAGTTACTTATGGACAGATGTCTAGTACAAATGTTCACAACATCTGCACGGTTCTGACGGTAATAACACAAGGTCTCAGAGAGAATCTTGCCTTTTTGGAGACCAAATGGGATGCTTTAGGGTGTCAAAAATGGCACCAGAAGCTTTTGTTTAGGCAGCTGAATCTCTGTTACTGCATCAAGGACCAATACCGTTCAAGATTATATTATTATTATAACATATTTTGTTCTTAGCCTTTATCTTTTATATATACCATAAAAATTTTGCTTTCAGATAATTCCACTATAGACACTTCTCTCTTTATAGTTACCAACAGTTTTATTTCCCACTGTAGACTGTATACCATCACATGTGTCTTCTGTTCGCTGCACTAAATGTAATATCCTACCTGTCACAAAACACTCCTCTTTTGTCTTTCAGGAACAGCTGGTAGCTGCTTGCAGAGATTTACCACCATGCCATTCTTATTTTGTAACACCAATGATGTTTGCAGTTTTGCTTCTCGCAATGACTACTCATACTGGCTGTCAACTGCAACAGTAATGCCAGTAGACATGGCACCAATTTCTGGCAGGGCGCTAGAGCCCCATATAAGCAGGTAAGAGTGGAAGAATTTCAGCTGTTCTGGCCTGGAACCACAAAGACATCATAAACTGTTCTGAACAGCAAATCTTAGGCAAGCCTGCCCATCTCAGCCAATACAAGCACTGTTTTTAACCACTGGATTTTTGATTACTCACCTGAATATGTCACACATTCAGTGGTACTCTAAGAAAGGTTAGATTAAAGTAAAGCTAGGGTCCCCCCCAGGTATTAATCTGCATAGCTGACTTGAGAAGATGGCACACAGTCCTACTGATAGGAGTGATTTTTGTTAAAATCTATTGTAATTGGAGGTAGACTAAAATGAAATAAAGACAGTTTAATTATTTAGAATGCAGTACAAATTATGTTCTGCCTTCAATTATGTGTCATCTGTTTACTGTAATTGGTGAAGAGCATTGTAAATTGGGGCTGAAGGTTCTCTGCAATGAAATACCCTTGTGCAAATGTGGCTCTTTTTAGTTGCTTTGGAACAGCCGAGAAGGATGAAGAGCATCTCAAGAGAAAAAGCTCTAAAAGCATGAAAGACCAAGTGTACCAAAATCAAACATGTGAAGGCAAGCTTTGGACTGTCTTCTAGCCTGCCCTACCCAGTTGTTGCAATCTAGTAGTTTCTCTAGGAAATAAAGATCACTTTTTCTGATCTTAGCAAATAAAGGTATAGAACTTTGATATAAACTGTAATAACCTATAGTAATGAGCACAAGAAGAAGGTAAAATTTAGCTTGTTACTTCAATAAAGGCAAAATCAGGAAGCTCAAGTGTTGTGAGACTAATTCCCATTTTATACCAGCTTTTGTCTGGTGTTACTAGTAGAGACTGTAAAGCAATTGCAAAGCAAAGTATTTGGATTGCCTTCAATTTACTTATCTCCTCACTGAACAGGAAAACCTGTGTGAGTTGTAACATTTATACTAAGCCCTGCCATTAGGTAGCTACTATCCTAGAAGATACAATTTTTGTCTGCTTTCATGTTTTCCCTCATACCTGCACTGAATGTATGTGCCTTTCTTCTTGCAGGTGTGTTGTCTGTGAAGGAGCTGCAATGGTAATAGCAGTTCACAGCCAAACAACTGTAGTTCCTGCATGTCCAGAAGGCTGGGTATCTCTCTGGAAGGGTTTTTCTTTTGTTATGGTAAGGATAGAAAGACTTGAATTATTAATTTTACCACATCTTGCTTTCATTGGCATTTTCATCTTCTCACACCTCGTTTGCTTCTTAATAATTGTTTGGTAAGATTTTTTTTTCCCTTTGCCAAATAGAGAATCGTTTTATTAGCTCTTATTCAGTGCCAGAAGCATATGAAAATCTATTCTGATCTGGCCTCAAAAATAGGTGGCACAAGAAAAAGGGGAAAAGATGAAAAGAGAACCACAGGATTTTAGTCTAACAAAAGTAACTGCATGGTCTCATTTTTATGTGTCATGCTGAAATCTAGGGAAGGCATTAAGGAAGTGGAGTGGTAAAACTCATCCTAAACACAAATACACAGAAATAACTGACATGCTTCCATGCCAGGCCATTCTTTTATAAATCATATCTTGGGGCTGAACTCCACAGAAAGCTAAAATCAAAACAAATGCAGAATGCTGTTCAGAAAAACTACCTCAGCAATTTTTATGCAACAACAAGATATGAGTGAAGAAAGTTCATAATGTGACTGCAAACTGAGAACTCATTGTGGGAATAAGAGTGTATCTGTAGTAGGGATGTAGCACTTCATCTTTGTTATCCATGCCTGCCAGCAAATGACGGTAAAAGAGAATTAAACCCTCCTGCTTTCTCCTTTAAAGTTCTTTTAGGTCTAGTGTGAAAAGTGCTGTCTCTCCTGGGATTTGGCCCTAAGCAGTAATAACTGTAAACTTGGAAAAGAATGAGAGAAATTTTACACCATCTGGTTAAAATAATTTGCTTCTTTCCAGCATCAGCAAACCGAAATGGTATTTTCTAGCCAATTTTCTACTGTTGTAAATTATTTTAGAGCTATTTCTACAAGCATTTACCAACATCAAAGAGTAGCCCTTTGGAGAAGGACTTGGGGGTGTTGGTGGATGAGAAAATGAACATGAGCCGGCAGTGTGCGCTCGCAGCCCAGAAAGCCAGCCGTATCCTGGGCTTCATCAAAAGGAGTGTGACCAGCAGGTCGAAGGAGGTGATCCTGCCCCTCTGCTCTGCTCTCTTGAGGCCTCACTTGCAGTATTGTGTGCAGTTCTGGTGTCCTCAACATAAAAAGGATGTGGAACTGTTGGAACAAGTCCAGAGGAGGGCCACGAGGATGATCAGGGGACTGGAGCACCTCCCGTATGAAGACAGGCTGAGGAAGTTGGGGCTGTTCAGCCTGGAGAAGAGAAGGCTGCGTGGAGACCTTACAGCAGCCTTCCAGTACCTGAAGGCGGTCTATAAGGATGCTGGGGAAGGACTCTTCATTAGGGACTGTAGTGATAGGACAAGGGGTAATGGCTTAAATCTTACACAGGGGAAGTTTAGATTGGCTATAAGGAGTAAGTTCTTTCCTGTTAGGGTGGTGAGGCACTGGAATGGGTTGCCCAGGGAGGTTGTGAGTGCTCCATCCCTGGCAGTGTTCAAGGCCAGGTTGGACAGAGCCTTGGGTGACATAGTTTAGTGGGAGGTGTCCTTGCCCATGGCAGGGGGGGAGGTTGGAACTAGATGATCTCAAGGTCCTTTCCAACCCTAACTATTCTATGATTCTGTGATCAAAGAAGGTGTTTGGAGAAGTAATCAATGCAACCAAAAAGTTGTACACACTCAAAACAGGGCATTTGGCTCACTTTAGTCTTCAAGTGGACAGAAGCCAGATACTTTCTAGTCTTTGTACTAGTTAGTGTCATGCCTTTTCATGGAGCAGAAAAAGGTCTTTGCAGGCTCTTAGGAACTGCCATGACTGTTTGAATCTTCATAAAGCTTCTGTGCTTCATTATAAGTTTGATAAAATTAATCTGTGTTCATTTTGTTTTGTCCAAGATATACCACAGAACATATGGTATGTTTTAGAAAGAGGTGTTTTTTTTACCTGCAGTTTACTAAAAGTTGACAGACCCATTCTCATAAAAAATGTGTTGGTGGTTACAGTACACAAGTGCCGGCTCAGAAGCTTCTGGCCAAGCATTGGCATCTCCTGGATCTTGTTTGGAAGAATTTAGAGCCATTCCATTCATAGAGTGCCATGGCAGGGGAACGTGCAACTACTACACAAATTCCTACAGTTTCTGGCTGGCATCGTTAAATCCAAGAAGAATGTTCAGGTAAACTGTATTTCTGTGCATCCACACGCATCACATCCATGCTGCAAGTGCCCAAGGAGACAATAACTCTCTGCACAACATGTGGGGGTTCCCCTACTAATTTCCCTCAGTTTAGACAGATAGACCTGTCTATCAGGTTCTGAGTCATTCTGTAACACAAAGATGCCTTAAGTGAGCCAAGGATTTCAGTGGTGTTGTCAAGAATTCTCTATCCCATGTTTCATCATCTCTCCTTGTTTGGTTTTTTGTTTGTTGGTGTTTTGGTGTTCGGTTGCTTTTTGGTTGCTTGCTTGGGGTTTTTTTTTAAGTAAATGTTTCTTTTCTTTCATTTAGGAAACCTCTGCCACAGACGTTGAAAGCAGGAGAACTAGAATATATCATCAGCCGATGTCAGGTCTGCATGAAGAGACCAGTCTAAACAGTGGCCACTCTTGATTGAACATGAAACTCTGCTTTTATTACAAAGAATTGCCTAACTCAGAAGAGCTATAATTTATTATAGTCCAACTGCACCTGGAAAGAAATTATAAATTGCCAGTGCAGCACTGTGTTGAGGTAGGGCAACAGTTTGACTTTTGGACTTTTGTCTTTGGCAAATGACAAAGCACTTTGATGGAGAAAGCTTGTAATGGCAGTCTGCGGGGGCTTCCGCTGAATTGTTGTCATTTCTAAGCTGCATCTTCATGATAAAACTGTGGCATCATCAGATCTTTAATGAAAGATGTTAGTGTTGCCTTGTGTCATGTGCTTTTCAAACCACAGGACAAACTAAATGCTCTAATATTGACTTACATATGTTCAGTGTTCGAAGTAGGTATAATTTAAGATTAAAATCTGGCAATTATGAGAGATAGGGTTCAATAGGAAATACTTTCAGTGCACTTTTAAAAATATAATGATTCATTTGGGTTGTTTTGGTTTGGTTTCTTGTCTAATAAACAAGTATCTCCCCACTTACCTCACACTTCGTCTGACTGTCAAACAAGAATACAGTCTTTTTTTGTATCACTTCAATAATAATGGTTCTTGACTAGCCAGAAAGGTAGCCACATCACACACTATGCAAACAGTACAGTGGTGACAAGCACTAGCTGTGTTCTCCACTGTGACTGTGGCTAAGGGCTCACTAATTGTGAAAGTGTTGGCAAGTTTGCATTAGATTCCATGGCTTTTGGCACAGATCATGAAATCTTTTAAATTCTTCAGAAGTTGACACTATTTTGCCTCTGTTATGCTCACATGCTTTTGTCTCTACTGAAGAACAACGGTTTACCATATCATAATTTGGGATTTTGATGGAATTAAAAATTACTGGTTGGCTCAAGATATTTTATAGATAACAAAACCAATAATATTCACATTTTATAATAGTCCTACTTAAATATTTATCACAAATTATATTCTATATTGAAATATTTATCACAAATTTCTGCAAATGGACCATTCATTCAATTCAGTTAAATGCATGCATCCAAAATTTAAAAAGACTGATATTTAAATTATACCATCTAAGCACTGACATATACTAGAGAATCCAACTGTAAATGAACATAAATACTTGAAAAGCACTTTCATTTACCCATATAACTTATATAAAGTTGTAGCTATGAGTTTATTTTTTGCTGGTTTTTTTTAATATTTATAACATTGCACTTGCAAGGCTATTTAAAATTGTAATGTTAACATTTAAGATGTTAATATTTTTTAATAATTGCACAACTATCAGAATTCCAGTATTTCATGTTATAGAAGAAGCTTAATTCATCTGAATTTCTGTAAATGCATCATTTTAAATATAGGGTCTAGCAATTCATTTGAAATAACCAAGATTTCTCATTTAGATGTTTTTAAAGCCAGTGAAATTTTATATTGTTTCTGTTAAAATACTTGCATTGTGATTGTCTGACTGTTCAATTTTCAGTGTTAACCGAACTAAGAAAAGGTTTTGTCTGTGTTTCATGCCAGTATCTTCTGATGGTGAAGATATCATTTACATGAACTGAATGGATGTTGTAAAATTATTGTTTGCTTGAACAGTTTGCAAGCTATAATTGTGAATTTGCAGGTGTTTATGAAGAATCTCTATGCAAATGCACTACTGATAAGAAGGTATTAATGTCAAGCTCATATTTAGTCTTCTGTTTGGACCAGTTTGGACTTAAGGGTGTTTTCCTTATAACAGTCACATACTAGATTTTTCCATGAAGCTTGCTTTAAATACTCAAAGATAAAATCACGCTTGTTGCTTGTTGGGTTTTTTTGTGGTTTTATTGTGGGGTTTTGTTTTCTTTTCCATTAAGGCCATCACAGTCACCCAAAGACATTGTATGTGGTATACAATTGATGACTGTGGAGACGCTCAAGTAAAATGTAAAACTTGCTAGTAAAAAGCAGAATGTAAGTACCTGAGGTTGAAGTCTGCTGGAAATGGTCAGTAGAGGATAATGTGTAAGGAGAAGGGAATAGATTGTGGTTTTCAAGTCCAAAGGTAAGTTACAAAGAGTTCTGTCTCAAGTTACAGCGCATAGCTGGAAGTTATGCCTTCTTCCCAGTTTTGGATTCTGCTGCTCACTTTTTGTGTGGCCTTCAACAAGTTATTAAAGATTTTCATAAATAGCTTTAGATTTTGAGTGCTCAACCAGCCTTCCTTTGAAAAGCATGGAACGCAACTGCAGAGACACACCTGTTCATCAAGCCTAGCATAATAAAAACTGGACACTGAAAATCAAAGAG
This sequence comes from Lathamus discolor, assembly GCF_037157495.1. Lineage (NCBI taxonomy): Eukaryota > Metazoa > Chordata > Aves > Psittaciformes > Psittacidae > Lathamus > Lathamus discolor. Next base: position 45,068,387 of record NC_088886.1, on the reverse strand, counting down.
AAACTTGAAAAAAGTTGATCTTCTCTCTGAAAATGCAGATCACTTTACTACTGCTAATGATTGTTGTGAGGATTAGTTAACTCATGTCTGTAAATGCTCCCAGAGCCTCAACTGGCAAATGCTGATGAGGTGCAAGGTGTTAATATACTGTACTGAGAAAATGGAAGCATAAGAAATCAGATATAATGAGGAAACAAATGGGGCGGGGGGGGGGGGGGGGAGAACAAACCTTCTGCTAAATACAGCCAAATAAAAATATTTTGACTAAATAAAAGACCCATTTTAATTTATTTTTTTTGGCTCTTCACAGTGCTAATGATCTTTTCCACTACCCATGCATGATAGTATTTACACCAAAAGAAAAAAAAACAACAAGTAAGAATAAAGAAAATAGTGTCATCTGACAGTAGGTGGAGTTTGCCCTCAAAAAGACACTCCCCCTCTCCTACTTGGACTATGCTAGAAGTCTAGCGCTTCAGTGTAGCTACTCAAGCTGCGTGTTTGCATGCTGTCTGTGTTCTTGGGTGGCAAGTTGCTGTTAACAGGAATAGTATGAGAGAAAGGGCTCTGATTACACTGAGGAAAAACTAGGAAGATGAGGAAAGCTGGCTCCATCCCAGGCCTTGTCTGAGCTCTGCTGTCAGCAGGCTTGTGCCCACTCCTCTCACCTGCTGTACCTGCTTCACTTGTCTTTGACTTAGGATCTGACTTTTCACCTTGCATTTGCCTGATGGTTGCTGGACTGTCAAAATAACCTTTTAATGTCATTGCCCCAGCTCTATCTTGCTGGGCACAGTATGGTGGGACTGTGCCTTTGCTGGAGAGGTTGCTGCCCTGCCTAGGCTGGGGTTGTCTTCCTCTTTGGAAGGAAGCCACTCCTGCAGTTTGCTGACAGAGAACTACTCTAACTCCAGGTTCAAGAAGGGAAGAGACTGGTCACCAAGGAAGACAAAACCTGTAAAAACTAGAAAAAAGTAGGACTTGTAGTGTTTCCTCAGAGAGAAGACAGTACCCAGAGGCACTCTGTAAGTGCGTGCAAACAAGCAGATTGTGTGCAGAAGAAAGAAAAGGACACACCTAACGTATTAAATTTATTAAAATTCATTAAATTTATTAAAAATTTAAGTATGAAAAAAAGGAAGACTTCTCTGAAAGTCAAACTGATACAACAGTGTTGTAGGCAACATTCTTAAGGATGGCCTTTTAAATCACTGAACAAGAAAATTAGTGATATCTGCAGAGAGATTTGAAAACTGTCAAAATCATTTGTGCTAGGACTTCTACACAATGAAAAAACTGAAAGAACATCCTGAAAGGAATAAGGGTACAGTAAATACAGCCTGATGCGATTCTTTCTGAGATTTGACAACATATGTGGGGCTTGAACAGGCTTACATAATCGAGATCTACTACTGGTAATTCATAATATGATGCACTAGAGATCACCACCAGGTCTCTTATGGAGAACTTCCTGTGGAGTAGAACTACTCAAATGGCTAGTCTGTGGCCACTTTTATTGTGAAACCAATGTAGGAACAACAGTCATACACTGAATGGAATAAAAATAGTTATGTAATTGATCTCAACACAGGAGTATATACGGGCAAGCATGGGAGACAGACCATACTTCTTGTGTGCTTCAAGAACCAATTCTTAGAGTACGGTTTTTTTTGGTTTGAGTTTTTGTGTTGGTTTTTTGGGGGTTGGTTGGGTTTGGTTGGGTTGTTTTTTGGGTTTTTTTTTTTTTTTCATAAATCTCAGAGCTTGGAGAAGAGGTAAAACTGAGGAGGACTCTCTTACAGAATGATGGGGAATGCCTGGTGAACTGCTTAGGCCAGCAATTTGTGTTTCAGGAGGTCAAATGTAAGGCCATATATTGAAAGGCAACTAATGTGTAATTCTCCATGTTATACAACTTTTAATCTAGTGAGAGATCATATTTCAGACCACTTCCCTCTGTAAAACAGTGCTGTTGGTATTTGTAAAGAGCTGAACTAGCAAGTTGTGAGCCTTGGATCGATAACATGCTTCAACACTTTTGGCTGCTCATTTTGACCTCCAAAACCTTACTGTGACCATAAAGGAGAACAAAGGGAAAGCTCAGAGCCAGCTTTCTTTAAAAATATTATCTGCTAATCTAGAGGTTTATTTTTTCTTTAAGGAATACGAAATTGATATAACCTGCACCTCAAGAGAGAGAACAGCTGCTCGTAGGCAGCCGATGCTGCTATGCCAGTTTCAGTAAGGGTCACCTGGGGTCCTTGGAAGTGTTGTGCTGACATAAGGAGATGCAGCTGGCTGGTCAGAATTATTAAGTGGGGCAGGAAATGGATGGCTCCATCAGCCACATTTGCTGACACATTTTAAGTCATGCTAGTGGTGTGGCGGTTGATGTAAGAAAGCCACCGTTGCACAGGACAGCTGCAGTGAAGGTTACCAGCCTGTCTGGCCTGCAGCTGAACTAGCGCCTGCCTGGGGTTTGTGAAGCGTGCAGTTGCCTCTGAGCGGTAGCTAGGCAACTACCTCTCTCTTGGAAAATGCTCCCTAAAGCAACCGGCCTTTTGCCCTTGCACAGAGGGGTGGTGTGCCAGGTTCATCACACGCCAAGCTAGATTTTCCACCCACTTAACACATAATTAGGCTTTACGTTTGCATATGACACAGTATGCTAATCCACCACAGCACAAAGACACTGAGCAGCTCTGCTTCTTGACAGCAAACGTTTCTTGACAGTTAACACTACGGAGACGGCTGGGCTGCAAGGAGCGGTGTTGGCAGGAGCGGGCTATTGGGCACAGGAGCAGCACATGCGGTGGCACCGCTCTGAAGCGAGCATTGCCCTAAGTGCGTTCCTTCCCCCTGGGCACCACTGGTTACAGCCATGTTCAACATGGGAGCTACAGAGGCACAAGGCCCCCCTGCGTCGCGCAGGCGGGGAGGCGGCGACAAGAAGCTTCGGGGCCGAGTTCGCTAAGAAGCCTCTCCGTGCAGAGGCCTGTGCCCGGAGAGGCAGCGCCCCACCGGCCACCGACCCGCAGGACGGCCGCAGGCCCCGCTCCGCCGCTGCGACCTTGCGCTGCGGCCTAGGGACGCGCCCCACAGCGCCTGCGCGGCTCCCGCCTTCCCTCACTAAAAATGGATGCCCTCCGGCGCCCGCGCACGCGGGGCGGCAGAGAGAGTGGCTTCCGCCCTCTGTCGGTCACATGACGCGGGGTCTCCGGCTCGGCAGTCCTTACGGGAGCCCGATGGGGACAAGCAGGCTGGGGTTTGCGTCTTACCTGAGCGGTGGGGGGGAGCCGTGTCGTGCCGCTTAACGACCACCCCTCCTCATCCGCCCGCGAGTCCGGAGCGCAGCAGGAACGGCCCGGCAGAGGAGGGTAGGGCAGGGCACGGCTGGGCTGGGCTGGGCTCGCCAGCCGACTTCGTGCCGCTCTGGGTGAGTACGGGCTGCCGGGGCCTGGCGCAGCGTCTCCAGGTTGTCCCGGGGGGGCTCGGCCTGGCCGCGGGCGAGCCTGCTCTTTCCCTGATCTCTCAGAGCGTTCTGCCCTCCTTAGCCCGTGTCGTCCCCCCGCGACCGTGCCCCATCTCCGCCATGCCCCATCTCCGCTGTGCCGCTGAGACGCAGGTCCCCTCTTGCTTGTGTCCCGGTCCGCGTCTTCGCCCCATGCCTCGCCGCTGCCAACTCACGCACCCCAAACCCTTTCACTCCCTGCCGGAGCACTCTTCGGCTCCCCGAGCGCTTCCGCCTGTCGCCCCGTTGGTGGCCGCCCCATCCCTCTCGGTGCCCGGTCCCGCACGCCCAGGCTTCCCAGTCCTGTGCTCCCAGCTTGTTACTGGGAATGTTTAGATAACGGGGCCAGTCAGTTTGTGCTGAGTGCGCTTACTGGTGTCGCAGCGCAGTGAATATGTGGTTGTTTCGGAGAAATGGTTCTCAGACTGGGGCATGGTTTTCCTCCTAACGTTTCCGGTATTTTTAATGTTAAGAGAAAAATAAAAGATGTTTTGTGTTAAAACCTCCAACTGCAGTAAAACAAACTTGAAGGAATGCAGCTCTTAATGTTCTTGGGATTCTGCTGCCTTGTTCATGTGTAATAGGTACATGTTTTGGTTCATGTCATCCTTGTGCTAAGGAGAGGGGGTGATGAATTTCCAAGGTTCAACACATGGAACCGAACTGTGCAGAACAACTTTCGGCATTTAGCCTATACCCAGCTCTGTCTTCCCTCCAATTGTTCTGTTTATTTCACAGCCTCCAATCACATGCTTCTGTGGTACATGTTCTGACTATTTTAGGGTCCCATAATAGGGTCCTTTGGCTGCTATAGTGTGTGTCCTCCTTTTCCGTTTTACTTGTCAAAGGATATCTTAGACACTTGCCACAGGAGCACTTTGTAGCTTATGTGTACTTGAACAGACTAGCTGTTAAGTATCCGCATCAGGAACAAGCAGCATGGTAGCTGGAGAAGTTACAATTAGGTGTAGGTTGTAAAGCCTGCTCTGATCTCAGTGCTGTCACAGCTGTCCCGTTACCGGTACTTGATTTCACATATCTCTGATTAACTTGGTCATCTGCAGCGTGCATAACGTTCCCAGTTGCAGCACAGATACGGCTGATGTCTGATTATTGCCAGAATGCCGATGAACGGTCATCTTCAGGTTCTTACGCATTGCTTCATCCCTATCTCTTCTGCTGATGTTCTTTTTTAGCAGAGGGAGGTACCCTTCTGTCTTTCTGAACACATATAATTAATTCTATGTAACTTCTCTTGCTCTCTCTTCCCTTATCCTCACCTCTGATGGTGATTTGCACTTCAGCTGCTCTCTGTCCTTTATTTATCCTGTGATTGTAATAGTAATTTTATTGTCTCATCATTCTTAGACTTCTTTTTTATCTTCATGCTTCTTTAGAGCTTCTTAGTTCTGTAAATATCAATTTTAAAACCCTCCTTCTCCCCAATTTATTATTCATGAATTCTATAAAATGCTTTGTGTAACAGGAACATTACAGAAAACGTAAGTTTGATTTCTGTTATCTTTAAATAGCTCAGGGTTTTCTTTGCAAGCTCTGTTTAAATATTTAAAGTTTTCTGTTTCTGAAATCTCACTGTTTCCTGTTTTGCTGTTCCTTTGTAAAAGGGGTAAAAAAATAAAATCACTTTGAAAGCAAATACAATTCTGCAATACAAATAGGCAAAGTAGATGAGAAGTAGGCAAGAGTAGGAAGACATGGAGATATTGTATCTATAGGTCCCTGGCAAGTACAGCTAAACTCACACAGTGCTATTTAGTTTATAAATAGTTTGTAAAGCAACCGTTCTAATGCTGTCCTCTTTTTTTTTTACCTTACAGCTGGAAAGCAGTTGTCACTTGCCTACAAAGCAGTGCCAGGCTTTAGGAAAACTGTGGTGTAAACACTGCTGCAGTGTATTGATACTTGATCATGAAAATTAGACCCATACAGGTATTTCCAAATGAGAAAGTGAACAAGCTGTGGTGAAACACCTTTTGTCAACTCTTGTGAGCACTAACTATTCTTTAAGCTGCTGCCAGTAGATATTCTGAGTACTCGTAAGTTCTTAAAATGCAGTCTCTTTATTGACATTATGATTTTTATTCCTGTGGAACTGGGAATGATTTACTGATCATAGACTATGTTTTGAAATGAAAAGCACCTTTTGGAATGTGGAAATGTCAGAAGACTGTGTACTTTGTTCATGTCACCGGCTGATCCAGCCAGTGTCTTGCAAGAGTTTGCAATACTAAAAGGTAGAAACAGACCCCCCCTGAAGTATAATATTAAGAATTTTGAAATGACGGATCTTCTTAAGCACCTCTTAAACTCCTGTAAAGTTTTTAATTAAATGGGTTTTTCCAGTTTCTTTCACTAGATATGTACAAACAGTAAAAGTGAATACAGGTGGATTAAGTCTGCATTACTTCACATATTTCCTTTCTAAATATTTTTTTTTTAAGTTTACATAGAGCAGTGACTTTCTTGCCTTCTGCCTGACCCCTAGTTCTTCTACTGTATTACATGAGACTTTGAGATGAATGAGATTCTTTAATTTGATCTCTAGTGATAGGAAGTCCTGAAAATAACACTGAGGATCCCGGGATGGATTGGCAAATGGATCACATCTTGGATAAACTAAATGTGTGCATTTAATATAGTGTTGCGCAATCCGGATTCTTCTGTGTGCTTCTTTCTGTTGTCTGAAGGTTGTTATTAGTTTGAGGTTTTACTGATAAACATGGAAAGTATTGCTTGTGTGTGAGGAGCAGCTTTGGTATGTCTCACCTGCCAGATAATGGTCTGCACTGAGGCATTTTGTTTGCTAAATTCTGCATGCTCAGCATATCAAAGCACACATTGCAGCAGCAGACGTGGCCTTGCTGCCAAAACCAGTAAAAGAATGTAGTTGCAATTATCATGGCAAAACCTGCCTTTTTGCCAAGATAGATCACTTCATTTAGGGAAATACTTCAAGCACTAGAAGATTTCTTGCTGGAGTAAACTATATTAGCATATTATGTGTGTAAATGTATGAATAGATATATACATTTCTCTCAATCCTGACCCTAAAAATAACTGTTATCTCAGTCTGAGCTGTTGACAAGGCCCCTCAACCATTGCCTGGATGAAAAGATTCTTGCAACCATGTATTCCTTGCAGCTCATAGTTTCTGCTGGGAGCCCTTTTCTAGCCCTGCTCCAACTGCAGCTCCAGGATGTCCCTCTCTGAATGGAGGCCATAACCATAATCTCAGTTTGAGCCATCAGCTAGGCCACTGCCCAGGTGAATTACTTCTCCCAGCTACCCGAGTTCCCTTTCCAGCCCACCTCCCAGTGCAGCTCCAGGATTTTTCTCTCAACCTTGAACCTAAAAAACCCAGTTATCTTAATCTTTGATATAGCTCCCAGCAATTACCATATTAGGGTTTTTCACAGCCCAGTTTCTAGGAAATTCCCTTGCTGCTTCATATGAAATGCCCTTATTTTTCTAGGAAAATGTATATATAAAGTATTGGCAAACCCTTCTAAGTTTAAATAAAGTCTTGTTCTTTCTCTGTGCATCTTATATCTGCTCTGCAAAAGTAAGATACCAATTTGCAGAAAAATTCAGAAGTGAGAAGTTTACAGGGTTGCCTGTGATTGGGAATGGGTTATGAATATGCTAGGTTTACAAGCTGATGTGACAGGCTGTTGATAAGGAACTTTATCCTTGTAAGATGGAGCGAGTCTGGGTGACTGGCATCAAGCAGAAAGCTGCTGCCCAAGCCAAGCCTTTTCTTTTGTTCCCCTCTTTCAACATGCGATTTTGTAAGACTTCATTTTCTCAAATCCCAGTACACTGAATCTGTGTAAATACTGATCCTACCAATTCTTTCTGGTTTGTTGGTTTGTGTTTCTTTTTCTGCCAGCCAGTGTGCCGGAGTAGTACATTCCGTGCAGAATTTCTGTGGGTTGTTTTGTCACAGCTCAATTTGAGGACCCTCAGTACAGCTTTGAGCATTGCCTACAGCATCACTTCGTTCTTCTGTCATTGCCCTCACCTCTCAACTCCTTCTGACCACACTTCCTATAAAATTTAGCATGTAACTTGTTTCTCAAAATAAGCCTGTTTATTTAGGATCACCTACCACTTTCCCCCTGATCGGAATGAAGGGCTTCCTTTGCGTACTTTCTGCTGGCTTCCTGTATTGCTATTACAGCTTTTGCTTTTCTTTTGTCAGAATGAGTGGGGCTGCATTCCCATCTCCAGCTGCTGAGATGGCAGAAATTAATCGCCTTCAGTATGAAATGGAATACACAGAAGGAATCAGTCAGCGCATGAGGGTCCCAGAAAAACTCAAAGTAGCTCCTCAAAATGCTGACCTTGAGAAGAGCGATCAGGAAGGATTTCCGAATGCCAGTGTAACTATGCAGGTTCCAGAGCGGATTGTAGTAGCAGGTATGTCTTCATCTCAATAAAAGAACAATAGGTGAGAATTTAAATTAGTTTCCTAAATTTCTGGATGGACAAAAATATTTATAGGTATATTTTTTAAAATAGAAACCTTGTGGTTTTCAATCATTTATTGCTCATCAACTTTGACTTGGGAAGTTTCTTAAACTTCGGAAATATTACACAGATAGTTTTGGTATAGCTTGTAGTGGAGACATTTAACAAAATATGAACAGGAAGTTTAATTGCTGACTTTATCTTACTGCATCAAGGTTTATTATATAATTATTTATATTATTTATTATATAAATAATATGAATAATAAAAAACTGATGGTTTTGAATTTACTAAAAGCTAAAGTAACTATGAGAAGTTCTGGGGATGTACATGTTAAACATACAAAACGTGTTTGATTATAATGAGAATGTTAATTATGTTAAGGATCTGTCTATTATTTAGTGGAATCTATTAATATTTCTTTAGGATTTATGGTCATGGGATTTACAGTGACAGATCTGGGATTGCTTATAATTTGCAAAATGTGTGACGTGTATATTTTATGTGTTGAAAGAGTGACATCTTCACGTCCCCGGTCACCTTGTTTCTAACCAAATATGCTATTAATAGGAGTATGTCTTGAGGTCAAAAGTCCCCTCACTTGCAATAACAATTTATGTTGCTCTGGATTATTCAGAATCACTGTTCTCGGAGAAACTGCTCAGATAAGTGCTAATTAATATGGTCTTTATGAGACCTTAACAATAATTTTTAACACACAAGCCCTGTTGAAGGTGTGCTTAATTATGTAGCATAGTCAGGGGAAGTAACTGATGTGATACCTTTCTGAACATTAGCCCTCATGCCTCAGAACAGCTTGCTTTCTGTTGACAACTAATGTTCTTGCAGGTAATAGTGAAGACATTCCATTTTCCAGACCACCAGACCTTGACCTTCTTCAGTCTACTCCATTCAAACCACTGGCATTGAAAACTCCTCCCCGTGTTATTTCGCTTAGTGATCGACCACTAGATTTTTTGGACCTAGAAAAACCTCTACAGCAGACACCTCAGAATGAAGAGGCTAGTACTTATTTTGGTTTTTTAATTTACTTGAGAAGCATTCTACTAAAGAAAGTGAAATAACTGGTGATTTCTTTACTGTGGTGCGGATCTGCTTTCTGCTAACATAAGTTAGGAAAATGTAAAATATATTTTTATTAGCATTGTAGTAGTTCTGACTCTGAAGTTCCATATTTAACTGGCAGATGGCTAGGGGTTGCCATGCTCAGTAAGCTTCCAGCGTACTTCCAGAGTACTTACAAGTTTGTAATTAGAACTACTTAAAATACTTTTACAAAAAAAAAAATCCTTTCGATTAAAGAGAAAGCTGCAGATTTTTTTCTATTTGCAGGTCGTCAGAAAACAAGGTTCTTTTAACATGTATGGTTAACCTCTGGATTCATGACCAGATGACACCACATAGAGTTAGTGAGTTTTAACAAAACTGAAAAATGATTTCAAAGAATGGTATAACATTAGCATCTAGGTGGATGATGGTAACTGACATGTTTAAACTGAAAACTATTTAGGAAGCTACATATTCTTTAGACTCGTACAGTAGAACTAGATTTCTCTGGTGACAGGAAGTAGATCACATGGATAGATTACAGGATTGCAAAGTTTGTATCTTGGTTTTACGTGTTACCAGCATCAGATCCTGTCACCGATTGTCTTCCTCCTAATCACTGTGAAACATGAAAACATGCCTTTGTATCTGCAGGCAGATCTAACTTGCAAATCTCCAATGCAAGTTAAGTGCCTCCTGGAATTCCCTGTCTTTTATCTTCTCCTTTCTCTCTTTTCATGCAGATCCGTGCAGTGGGAAGACTGAAGAGAGAACGTTCCATGAGCGAAAACGCTACTCGACAGAATGGCCAGCTGGCCCGAAATGATTCCATGTGAGTAGAGCAACAGGGTGCAGGGCACAACTACAGCTTTATTGCATATTTTCGTTGTTCCTTATCTCCTTGTTATTTGGGGGGGGGGGGGTCCAACTAATATTCTGTATGTTGTGGCAAGTGCATAATTTTGAAGATCAGAAGGCCAGCATTTTTCTTAATTTTTATGCTTTTTGTTTCGGGAGATGACTCATTTATGAAATATTTTCTTGCAGTGTTTGTGGGCTCCCAGCTGGTTTCACCGGTTACTGTGAATTGTTACTTCAGATTCTGAGCTGGTGTAATTCCCTCTCCCTTCCCCCGAATATTCAGGAATTTGAGTTGTTTGTGCACCAACATATTCCTGGTTCTCTCCTTGTTCATATTGTAACAGTTTTCTTTCATAGAAGGGATATATATATTTATTCATAAGTATTTGAAACCAGATAAAAACTACTTATTCTCTGTACTTAATGTATGAGAATCTGTGAGTATATAGCTTAATTTTTTTGAGACCAAAATGTCAAGTAGCATTTAGAATTGGAAACTTCATCTATTGTTACCATCTGAGGTAGCAATTCTTATGGTGCTTTGTGAAGTAATGAAGATCTTTTTTTTTTTTTTATTAGATATGATAATCCTTGATTATTCAGTTTATTCTGAGAGATAGCATCTTTCCATCTGGCAATAGCTGTTCTTGCTATGTAATGCTTAGGAATCTTTTATATATGAATTTTAATATAGCTACCATAAAGAATACTTTCCCTTGTTGGAAGTATCTTAAATCTAAGATCTAAAAGATGGGATTAATCTGTCCCAATGTAGACTGTATAGCACTATTGTTAAATCATCATAAACTTCATTTTCAATAACTAGAGGGAAATAAGTGCATGGCCTACTTAGGGTCTACCTATTTTTAGTCTAAAATAGAATTATGCCCCAGAAATGTGTTTTCTGTTTACAGCAGGAGCACGAGGAGGTACTATATGTACTTTGTCTACTTGTTAGTCTAAAACTGATAGATGTACTCTGATGCATGTTCCAGACATGTTATAATTCTCCTTCTCTTCCTCCAGATCTTCATGGGAATATTGTTGCATATATTGTTTCTTAATCAGACTTTTGTTTCATAAAAGCTTACAGATTGCACGTGTCTAGGTACTCAAGTCTGCTGAGTCATATGTATTTGCTGACCTGGCAAAACTAGATTCAGATCCTTAAGCTCCTGATCAACTCCGTCTCCAAATGTTCTATCAGCCTACTAAGTGCCCAAGTTCCCTATGGTATCCTATGGTCATCCAGTTATGTCCTGTTGGACCGGACATACTAGAATTTCACTGTAGGAATGGCCTTGACTATCTGATAGTTTGCACATGATGCCTGCTGAAGTAGATAGCCTTGACGTGATGAAAGCTCCTTGTGAAGAAGGTTACCCCTTCCATATTACCAGCTCTGCTTTGCCACTCTTTCATGTATTGCATTTAAAGGAAAAACAGATGGTGTACGAATTCTTGGATTTTTTGTAATTCCGTTATCCTTGCTTCCCAGGTTAGTTTAGTATTCTGAAAGTCGTGGGCTGTGTCTGCCCAGTCAGACATCTGAGAAACTGTCATGATCAGCTCTGACTGGGTGTATCCAGTTGCTGTCAGATTTCTCACATGTTTGGACTTCTTGAATCTGAAAATCCTAATTCTGTAAAACTCACCTGTGTGCTTTGTTGTTGCTCAGTAGCTATATATAGAGTTACGGTTTTTAGATGGTCTGAATATTATTTGCTGTCCCAGTTTATGAACCTACTAGCAGCCCTTCAGAGGCTTAGCAATACTATGTACACCCAGAATCCTTTAAAAAGGATGTGATCTGTGACTCAGTTTATCATTTACAAAAGCCAGGGAATTATGACAGATCTGGAGATTAGTTTTCTTCTCTTGGTGTCCATGCTAATGCCTGCATGGTCTGTCAAATAATGTCAAACTTCTGATGCCAAGCAGTTTCCATTATCAGTGTCTTTTAAGAAAATTATATAAGCTTTAGATTGATCCAGGTTCTTTTCTCTTTGTATGGAAAATAACTGCTAGTTAATACTGAGCCTGCTGTATCTGTACTCTTTTCTGCCCATGTGGAAGAAGCTAACAATCTTCAGTGCAGCATCCACACTTGCTGACCTGCAGATAATGTATTTTAGCAGAACTTCATTTATCTCTTGGCCTCCCAAGTACTTGTTTTCTTATGACAGAAGATATGCTGTGCCTAATGTGTAGACCATCTGCTTTGAAATTGTTGAGGTTCCTAGAAATTGCTTCTTTTTCTGTCATCGTTGCTGCTTCTGACCTTCTGAACCAGTATGATCCAAAAAAAGAAATCACTTTGAACATGCTGTGGCACTGTCAGTGATGCCAAGTCTGGCATTTCTCCCTCACCCATGTTTTGTCAGTCTCCAAATGAAGAATGTGACTGTGTACCTGGCTAACTCTCGGGAGAATATTCCGTGAATTCAGATTACAAGAACCACAGTGTTCGTGGTGGAATTTATATGGCTCACACAAATTCGGCCTTTTGTACTTGATGAAAAAGATATCTCTTGGCTCTTGTTTCCTCACAATTTGGGCCACAGGACATATGCTGTATACTGAAAAAGAAAAAAAAAATCAAACAAACTAAATCTGCAAGTTTCATGTACATAAAACCAGAAGTAGTGATTCTACAAACACAATCAGTAAGGAGGCATTCTGCTTTCACTGTGATAGCTACTTAGAGAAGCTGCCCATGCAGAAGTGTTATTGTATGTCTCCAAATAGGTATTACAAGAAAACCTACCTGCTTGATATAAGTTAGACTCCCTTAGATAGTACTAGGTATCACCTAGTTCATGGACTACTATCTCTAATAGAGATTCACAGTAAATGTGGTGCATGTCTTCTAAGTTTAGCTTTCTTATTGACAAATTAGACCATTTAAGTAGGCAAATTCTACTACAAATATATACTTTACACCACAGGAAATGTACATCTGTTACTTAGATCACCTTGAAATTTCTTTGTCATCTAGAAGTACTGTTTTTTTCCAGTGGTACAAAACCACAAGAAACTATCTGCTTGTAAAGCTACTTCCAGTTGTTTGCTAAAAGAAATAATCTTTGTTCTAATTACTGTCATGGTACATTGCTGCTTCATCAAAACTGGCTTGACTTATAAGTTCATATAATGTCTTTGACAAAGATCAGCTCCTTATTCCTGTGCTTGTTGGTGTCTGGTTCACATCTTCAAATAGGAAAGAGAGTCCATGTTTTACTTTAAATACTTAATTCCTATGAAAAAAAATAACAAACACCAAATCCTTTTGGTTTATTGGTTTGGGGTTTTTTTTAATGCTTGTATCTCTCACTCATACCTCAACTTCCTTGATAGACATGATAGTCTACTTGGATGCCATGATGAGGACTCCACTGAAAAGGTACATGGAGGCATTGCCTTTTAAAAACTTTACTTTCTGAATGGGGCTATAATACTCAAGCTTTAATCAAGGACATTGTTGTCCTACTTGGACAGAATGTTCAGATCTACTGTGCACATTCCAGTGCATGACCTACAAAGTGACAGGATGAAATGTTCTGGAATAATCTGTCATGTTAAAGCGAAAAAGTTGGCTGCTATCACAGTGTTCTTTACATGGTACAAACAGTTGTTTCTCTTCTGTTATCTTCCTCTCATTGTCATCCAGTTGCATGCAGAGACAGATCTGGGAATTTTTTGGAATTTGACTTTCACCAAAGACAGTAATTCTCAAATGCCTTTAAAAACCCTGAGACTAACAAGTAGGCACCTGCTTTACAGTAACTGTCTAGCTGTGTAGCAGTAATGACAGCTCTCTAAATTACAATCCCTTTATAAGGATGCTTACTTAAGAGATTACAATTATTATTCAAGGTGGCACAGATCAGATACTGTCTCAAGAAATAAAATGCCACGGTTCCAGTCACCTCTTTCGACTAAGGATTGCACGTAAGCCTACATGTTACTTAGTATATGAAAATCAAGAATGTATTTAATTATGTTGCTCTGTGCAGTACTAATCTTCTAAGTATCTGTAGTTTAGAATTTAAAATTTGAAATGGCCTTTGCTGCACTGTATGTGTGGCTTCTAATTTTGCTACAGGGTTTCTCAAACTTGGCCAATTTGTTTTCCTGTGTAAAGAACATAGGGAAAAATACCTGCCAGCAAGTGAAAGGGGCAGCTTTAACTAAGCCGACTTTAAAACTATTTTGAAGCTTCATTTTTCTTTAAGTTTTCTTGAGTCTTTGGCTGTTTTAGAATAGCTGGAGAATCAAAGATTTTTGGTGGCCATTGTCAGCCAGTGGTGAAAGCAAGGATTCCACTTGCACGCTGGAAGTCGATAAACCACCAAGAGCGCATGGAAAAGGGGATGGCATTGAACTTTTTTTCTGCTCCAGCCTTTCCCTCAGGAAAACACATCTCTAGAGCATTCAATTTCACAGTTTGAGAAATTCTGTGTTTCATGCAAGCTGAGGGGGAAAAGGTGATGGTGTGCCCCTCTGTAACAATAATACAGTCTGTGTGGTTGAATTTAAAGTAACCTTAATTAGTTTAAGCTGTTTACCTCTCATTTAATACTTCCAGAACTGTAAGTCTGAGAAATACCTAAATTTAAACCTGTTTACATCACACATGCTTTGAGAAGGTTTAGGGGAGATTACTAAGCTAAAAACTGCATAGTAGAATGTTACTGTGCTCTTCCATAGTAATTTCTGCAATTTCATGTTTGTTTTGGTTCCAGGCTCTGGAGTTGACTGGTGTTTGTAACCAGGGAGTGCTAAAATAAGTGTCTGGAGCTGTATATAAAAATTCATTTTCAGAAGTTGGAAACAAAAATATACCTAGGAGTATGACCATTTAGCTAGAAATGGATGAGAGAAGGGGGATAGCCACAAGGTCTTACGATAAGCAGTCATAGTAAATGTTACAGGATTTTCCTTGTATTAGAATTTTTTTCCCCTGTATTCCTTAATCCTGAAATTTGAGACCTTCATAGAATTGATTATTCCTTCTTTCAAACAAAAAGGAAGAGAGAGGCATTTCTCAAACTATGCACGTTCAGAAGGATGTAAAAATTAGCAATAGCCTTTGTGGAGAAGATACAAGTAATTTCATGTAGCTGTACAGATTGGCTCATATGCTGGAGCAAATAGCTTTAAATCTTTTAAATAACTAAATCATTTAGCAAACTAAATATTCTCTTAAGTAAGAATTAAATAATATCTTAAAATGAAGTTAACTCTTGAAATTGCCTTTTCTTACAAGCTACCTATAAACAACAAGCATAAAGTAGTGCAGGGACTAGACCATGGGGTTAGGAATTATCCAGTTCTGAAGCCTGCCTTGAATTTTCCCCATAAAGCACAGTTTCTATTTAATCAGCACATAGGATCATTTAGGGTGGAAAGGACCTGTAAGATCATTGAATCCAACATGTAACTTTAACTTTTTTCTAGAGAATTTTGTGCAGTTTTAGTTAAATAGTTCGGGGTGTTTTTTTTCAGTAGCTAGAGAAAATTTTGTATGCAAATAACATTACTGTGGTATTTACAGCAATGCCATTCTGGACAACAGGAATTCCACAACATCTTCTAATTTGCAGTATGCCTAAATACTGTTTGTTAAGCTGTTTTGTTTTTTTTTTTTCCTAAGCTGTCTTTCCACCTATTCTGTAGATCTCTGAAGTGATGAATAGGAAAAACTACTTTAAATGTAAAACATGCTGTGAGTTCAAGCCTGCAACTCTACCCTCATTTGCCTCAAGCCAGCAAATGCACGAAGGAGTAGAAGTTTTCACAAACTCACTTTAGTGGCAATATTTCCGTACTTGCCCCTGCTTCTTGGTATTTTTCTAGTGAATATTGGCATCTCCAAAGTTATAATGTGTGGGTGTGACCACTGCCATTGATTGCAAACCAGAAGTCATCATAGATACAGAAGAAAGGTGGATTCTACAAGTCCTGGAGAGTGAAAAAAGTTGTAAAGAAGACACAGATGTTATCTGATGTTTCCTTTTTACTTTCTGTTGTCCAAATGTACTCTACAGCAGCATGAAAAGATATCTGCAGCTTAGGTAATAAGTAATGACCAGTTTAAGTCAAGCACCAGCCACTGCTGTCTTTGCGTGTCTCCTGAAGCATGGGATGCCTGAACTCTCCTGTGGGTGACATAACATGCTTTGAATCTGCCTTTTTTCAATTGAATTTTCTTTCTTACTCTATTTTATGATCTTGGTGCCAGCCAGTTGCATAGCAGCTCTCTTCAAAATTAGAGTATCCATAGAGTCATGACCCATCCAGAAATTATCCAAATATCAAACCAGCTTTCAAGCACGTGGCCACTAATGGTTTGCTTAATTTCTTTAAAATGCCAAGAGCAGGAAGATTGGCATTCTAAATCCAAAAACTGCTGGAGCAAATCACAAGTAGCAAGGAAATGTGTTGAATTATGAATGCTTATTCTTGGAGTAAAATATATTAGAAATTTCTCTTGATGTGTGAAGGAAAATGTGGGTAAAGTCAGGTTGAATGTAAAGAAGCATGAGCAAATCAAAAGCAGTTTATCAGAACTAATTTCTATCTGGCAGATATGAGGTTTGCATAATCCAAGTGGTCACATTTGAATTTCAGTCCTGTGTATTTTAACTATTACTTTGCATCCTAGTCAAAAAAACAGATCATGTAATTTATTGTCTCGGGGATACAAATTCTGTGCTTGCTTTGGAATTTCTTGCAGTTGCCTTTAAACTTTGTTCAATGCAAATCAAAGCGCACAACAAAATACGATCATGATCTTTAGTCGCCTCTTGAAGAAAAACTTTGTTGAAGAGGCTGTGTGAGATTCTCCTCGTTTGAAAAAAGGCTTGTGTTTCGAAAAGAGATGTGTAAGATTTATTTTTTAAATGGCAGTGCTTTTAAAACACTTTTCTCTCTGATATCAGTGAGGACTTGAATACTGACTTCAACAGGTACAGATTTAGTTGAGCAAGGCCTCTCTAAAACTAACTTATATAACAGAGCAAACCTGTGTCCTTGGAATATTACTTGCGTTTGAAGAATGTATATGAATGTAGCTCATGATCCCAATGCTACTAGAATTTGGGAGTGTTGCCTTACTGTGGTGGGAGAAGGGTAAACCAAAAGCAAGCAATAAGCATTTTGGAATGGGTTGTATCTGAAAAGCTTTTTTTAATTTAAAATCTGACTATAGTATTTCTCTCTCCATTTACTATGCTCGTACGAACAGTGTGACACCATCACTGCAACAGGCTCGTATCTGTCCTCCCAATATGTTACCTGAAGATGGAACTAATCTTTACTCTGCTCGTGGCATTTTGTCGTTTATCCAGTCTTCCACTCGTAGGGCTTACCAGCAGGTGTTGGATGTGCTGGATGAAAACCGCAGGTGATTGGTTGTCACTGATTCTGCCAGCTTTTGCTGCTTTTTGTTTTTTCTTTTCTCCTTTTTAGTGGAGTTTGGTTTTTGTTGACAAAATAATGAGATGAAATTATTTGGTTTTGCTTTCCTTTGCTTCCACTATCCATAAGCAACTTAATTGTCCAAAATTCACATTTCAAAATGCTTCTGTTTCAATCAAATATAGCATTGTTTTGGTTTTCTTCCAAATAAAAATCAAAAGAGGAAGTGTTAGTCTGTGATTGCAAACAGTTTTGCTGTTCCCAGATTGTCAACTCTTTTCTGCAATTAATACTTGACCCTAACCCTGCAAATTAGTTAGCCTTGTCTTCTGCTTTTCTGTTGGTGAGCAATGGTGCAAATCAGTAAGATTGGGTTGATGTTGTCATAAAGCATTAAAACTAATATGCAGAAACAGGGTAGAATATTATGCAAGGCATTGTAGACTCTGCTCTTGATAATGTGTCAAGACTTTGGGCTGTTTCAGTTTATATTTGGAATAGTTATATCTGGTTGATGTACAACTGATGGTGACTGCTTTGCTGGATGCTGAGAGCAAGAAAGGCAATGTATACTGAGAAGCTCTTTGCTCTTCTGATTAATGCTGCCTCTGGTTTTGTGGGTAAGCTAATGTGAGGTAATGAGCCAAAACAAGACTCAATGCAATCATTGTGCAGTATTTCTGTTCTCTTCAGTGGAGTTTTGCCCACTTGGACTGTTTTGCCACTTTGAAGTGTTACAAGAGTGGTATGATTAACAATACAGAAACTTCTACAAAGACTAACAGTGGCAAAATTAATTTACCAAAAGCAATTTTAATTTCAATACTATGCTAGCACAGAGGGCCAGGTAAAAATCCACACAGTCTGTAGTGAAGGGCTAGCTGAGTCCTCTACAGCTTGCCCAAGCTGTCAGATTAGAGGAGATAATTGGAAAGAACAGTGTGAGGAACAGCTCATTCCTCCTGCAGCCCATCAGTGGTCTGTGCTAGGAAGCTCTTTTGAAATTTGCCTTCTGCCTCTGGTTACTAATATCCCAGCAGCACTCCTCATAGCTAGTAGTGTGAAGTTAAGTGATTTTCTAGTTGTTTTGCTAATAAAATGTGACTATCAAGCCAATCTTATTGTGAATGTCTGTGTATTTGCAGTTACCTTCCAAATGAGCACCTCCTGTAGCTCACCATGTTTGCTGAGCTGACAGTATATAAATGCCTGCATTAACATAGAACTCCAGTGTTACTGACCTTTATGTTCTTAAATTGGGACTTAAAAAACTTTGATGCTTGTCAGCAGTTGAACAGCAGTAATACTTTTTCTCTTTGTGAGTATTAAAAAAATAGAATTACAAGTTTGCTTTGTTTGACAAAATTAAAGGTACCAGAAAAGGAGGCATTCTACTGTCTGTGAATAATAGGACTTATGGATACTGTGCCAACAGTTCTTGTTAACATAGAGACTGAAATTCTAACCCTTCCCCCAGCCTGCAGCTGAAGCTAACAGGTTTTATTCCTGGCTTCCATTAGGCATGATCTTCCCTATGTTTTCTTGGATTCTGGAAAACATACACATACACATGGAAAGCATACACTTTCAACTTACTTCAATTATCAGGAAATTTCTAGGGTTCTGAATCATTCAAAACCAGCATTACTCTTCCTGGTTTGGGTTAGTTTTTGAGATGTCCATACTAACCTTCCTAGAAGAACCAGAAAACCTGTTTCTAGTCACCTGTGAACAAATAGGTGCCAAAATAATGGAGTTTTCAATAAGGTGAAAGTGTATTCTTTGTGATTGGGTGTTTAGATACCCACCGCTATTCTACAGCTGGCTTAGGAATGTGAAATTTGGATGATTCACTTGCATGGTTGCAAAACAGCGTTCATTTTAAATTGCTCCAAACCTGCCTCTGTTCTTTTGCTCTGTGTAATGTGCTTTCTATCTCAAAACCTTATCTATTTAAACATTTTATGCTTTATACTAGAAGAGCTCTTTTGAAATGAACAAGATCTGTGTTACTCACTGGAAATATTTTTAACCTGTTTCATGGCTTGCATTTTTTTTTTTTTGAGTTTTGGGGTTTTTGTGAGGTTTTGTTTATAAAATTATTTTCCAATCTACTAAAACTGCTAATGGTGGGTGCTGATTGTACTGCTGCAGATAATGAATTATGCCTAGCTTAGCTGGCACTGCTTGTATATTAGGCTATTTAAATGGGCAACAATTTAATGATCACTGTTTACACTGTCTGTTTACTCTTGCATTTCCTTCAGCTTGGACAAGGGCAATAGGTCAGTTTGGTTTTCCAGTTCTAACCATTTTTCTGCTTCAGTTTCTGTTGAATGACTGGAGGGCCCTAAACCTAGTGTCAGTCTCTTAAAGACTCATATTTCATGCTCCAGGCAGCAAAACCAAAACAAAGGGAAAAAAAAAATTCCAAACAACAAAACCACAAATGAAACCCAACCCAAACAAACATAAAGCAAACACACAAAAAAAATGCATTTAAGGGGATTTTAGTGATGTCTTAAATGCAGGAGGAAAGGCAATTTCCTATGTGAATAGAGTTGTGTTGAAATCTGTACTGTATTCTTCATCTTTTGGATCAATAGCTTTTTATTTAGGAGAAAAAGAAAAGGATATTTATTTCTATTGGCTTTCCTCAGGATAGCTGTTTCTAAAAAGCCACTGTCCTTAAATGTCAGACTTCAAGCACATAATCATATCCTGAGGCGTTATGAGATCGCTCTTTATCCTGAGCAAGTTAATGTTATTTTTCATGGTAGAAATAAAATAGTATGCGAGTTAACACCATCAAAGAGGGGTACATGTGACTTAGGAGTGTGGTAATACAGTTCAAAACTAAAATGAAATGGTCTGCAGATGTGTAGGAGCCTGGGAAAAGTAGTAGCCCTTTGCTGTGTTGAAGTAAAGGTATAAAGCACCAAGACAAGCGAGGAGAGCAGTTTCATCGAGTCTCCAATTCTTCAGTCCACCAATCTTTTCTGTACTTCAGACGCTGAGCTTTTTACCCAGTTAATGTCCAGAACATGTCTGTAAAGCCCTAGTACCCATTCTTACAGCCTTTCTAAGATTTCCAGAGGGGTTTTAAAGTACAGCAATAGGTGGACATAGCTGCTACCTCTGCTGAACAAAGAGAATATGCTGGTCTAAGTCCCCTGTCATGCACAGAAATTATGGAAGTTGGATGCAGGTACCTAGATTGTCCACACCTTCTTGTTTTCCTCTCAGACCATGTGTTTATGATTGCATCATTAGTGTGGGATTTCCACTGCATGCTCCACTCTAAGCAGTGGAAGACAGACCAGATTTATTTGGTTATTGTCTTATTGCCTGCTTTCCTGCTGTGATTAAATTGTATTACTGTGCATTCCATTCATGTTACAGGCTGCTGATGTATTTGCAGTGAAATAGTGAAGTGTTGAGTATACATGGTCTTGGACTTCTGGCTTCTTCTGATCATGTCTTAATGTTTAGAATGGAATTGAAAGAAGTAGCCAGAAAATTCAGTTTTAATACACTTATTCCCTTTTTAACAAGAAGGCCATGTACTTAATATCTTGACTGTATTATACTCGTGCATACTGTATTTATCAAAAACTTGCTGGTGATCTCAGTGACGAGGCCACTGTGATCTACAGAATGATTTTTTTGTTGATATATAAAACCAAGCAAGTAAAAAATGTGGGAGAGGCAGGAGAATATTCTGGTGATCTGTTTGAGTCTACCTGTAAAGAAATAAAATGGTAACTGCAAAGAAAAGGAAGAAATCGGGGGCAGCTTCTTAACAGCCTGTCTGTGTTGGGAAGTGTGATTGAAGACTTGTATTCAAAGTTTCTGATTTGCACAGATTCCAGAGTGTGCTCTAGTTTTGTTCCTTGTTATAGCCTTCAGCTACCTTCAGGCCTGTGGCTTTCCTGGGGAAGGGTAGTGTGAATAACTATTGGTTAGTTCTACAACAGTTGTAAACCTTTGTTTGCCACAGAACGCCGCAGAGTCCAAGACTTAAGAGAGTATTTGAGGCTTATTATTCTAGTTACACAAATACTGTCCTATGTCAGATGGTGTGGGAAGTGCCTGCTGGATACTGACAAGTTGGCATTCACATATCCACCAATTACAGGTGACTTCTGTTTGGAGAGAAAATCTACCTTTTCCATAGCTGCTGTTTGCTGAATTTCTTACTCTTTTCTCAGAGTATTTAGTTTTAGCATCCATCAGACACGACTTGAGGCTAGGTGAATTATTTCTCTGATTATAGAATAGGAATACTTTTTCGATAACTTTCTACAAGACCTCATGCATTCAGGTAGATATTCTCCTATTGTACATATTGGGAATGGGGCTTTCTGTTTGGTAAAGCACATCATACTGGTTTATCTTACGTACGAGATGGAAAAACATTGTGGCATGGATTTTTGGTGCTGATTAGAGTAGGTCCCAGTCCCAGTAAGTATTGTATCAGATAGCAGAGTTTACTAAGGCTCATAGATTCCAGTCCTTATAAATGAAACTAGGGGTTGTGATATTTTTGCATGGTTCTTTGCCTGTTTTCAAGCCAGGCCACCATGTTCTCCCAGCCACCTCAGCACCAAGCTTCTTCCTTCTAAATGTACCTGCTGTAAAGATCTTCACCTACCTAGATTGTCCTTTATTTCATAGCCTGGAGTGTAGATGGTTTAAATGCATGGTACAAGTACCTCTTACTGGCTTTGGGAAAATGAAGGAAACTGAAAAAAATATTCCAGACTCTTGAATGGTTTGTTACACAGCATAGATGTGGCACACTAATACCTCTTACCAGAGGCACTGAAAAACACATAGTACTGGCTTTGTCCAGTACCTTTGTCCATAGAAAGTACTGCTGGTATTCTGTAAACATAGTAACTTCTTATTGCAAAGTGAATGTATATTATATAGTTTTAGGAGCATAAAAAGCTCTACCTTTTCTTCCTGTATGCCTAGAAAGAAAAGGAAAATAAATTGAAAGAGCAACATTTGCAGGATATTCATACAGTCCACTTGAAGCATTTAATCGCCTCTTCCTGGACACTAGCTCACATTTTCTGAATTACATCTAGCATAGGTGAATAAAGAAAAGACAGATCTCCCACTTCCCTAGAGGGAAGAGAGGATGATTTAAAAGGTTTTTATAACTATGTGTAGATACAAGGTTGGGGTTTTTTTTTATTGTTGCATGGGGTTTTGTTCTGGGGCTGTGGTTTAACCTGAAATTTCCCAGGGTTATTTTATAAGGCTGATAACCTCCGCCCAAACCTCTATTCCAACAGTTTGTCTTCCATGAATGAAGCAGTATCATCAAAAATTTTGCCTGCATGCCTTAGCTAAACATTCAGTGTTGATTAAATTTCAGAGATATAAGAGTGTAATATACAACAAAATAAATAGATATATTGTGTTTAAACATCATACAATCTAGAGTGGAAGAATTTTGATGTTCCTTTGTTCTATGTGGTTTACCTCTTATCTCTCTTTGTCATTTCCTGTTTCTGTCCTGTGCTTTCTATCTACAAAAACCTGCTGTAGGCTAATGTTACGTGGTGGGTCAGCTGCTGCCACTTCCTCTAACCCTCATCATGACAACACCAGGTAAAGAGTATTTTTTGTCAGTCATGGTCCACTAATTTAGTTTCTAAAATTCACATTTCTGCTTCCCTTGTGTCTAGTGTTCTTATTTCAAAACACTGCTTATTTCTGTCTGCCCTCTCAACTTTAGATTCTTCAGGCCTTTATTCCTTACTCATCCAAGTCACCTGCAAAGACCTCACTTGTCTATTAGATACAATGAGCTGCAGAATTCCGACTCAGTGTGTCAGGGGAGGCTCTTAAATTACATCAGCAGTATACTTCCAGTATTTGCTATTTAGCAGTGCGTTTCATATTGTTATTGCTAGAAAAATTAGTCTTGATGAATGAATTGGTCACATTTTTTTTCTAGGTGTTTGCAGGTAATATGCCTGTGATTGTTAGTTGGAGCTGGATGCCTTTTCATTGCCATTGGCTTGGTGGATTGACGTTGTTTCAGTGAAACTGGATGCAAGATTGACACATAGTTCAGGATGAAGGGGAAAAAAAAGTCCCCCATTGATTGTTCCCATTTGTCACTGCTTCTGTGTCTTCATTGAAATGGAGATTACTTTTGTACCTAAGTAGACACTAGATTCAAGCAGGTGATTCTTCTCTAACTCAGGAGTTAAATTTTTGTAACAGTCCAAGAGATTATCTCAAGAGATTTCTTGCTGATAACCCTCTCAATGTAATACCTGGAATGGTTTGGAAGTTGCTAGAGCAGTAGTGATATATAGTGACTTTTATATTAAATTTTTATGACCTGGGAGGGAGGTGTGCCCATCTCACTGGGATGATGAACCTCTCTGCTTTTCCCAAGAGATGGTGAGGGAAAACTGCAGCCTGGATCTGGTGGAATTTCCTAATTTTTTACCATCTACTACAAATTAAAAAATGGCTGCAAAAAGATCCTCCTCAGAAATCTCTTTGGCTTTCGGAGGAGCCAAAGTAGTAGTAGTAGGAGCCAGGAGTAGTAGTAAGGAAAACCTGCTTTATCTGTGTGTGTGTGTGTGTGTGTGTGTGTGTGTGTGCAAAGCTGCAGACTTTCTTTAACAGTAGGAATGTTCATAATAATTAACTTTAGTTTACTTTAAAATAACTTTGCTGAGTTAGCAATGTGAGCTTCACAACACTGAGGAAATGAAAATCCAAACCCCAGCAGTTTTGCTCTTTTTAATACTGCTGAAACTGAAAGAACTACAAGTAGTATAAGTAGCATAAATTAAATGAATGTTTGAAGTCTTCTTAGAATGAAATTAATAATAGTCTTAATGAGGAAATATTTTTCTAACAAAAGGAGTTGCCAAAACTTGTTTTCCTTTTGTCCCATAGTGTGTTTTTAAAACAGCTATGACTCTACTGACTGACAGTTATTTGACTTGTCCTTTACTTAAAAGCTGTTTCTATCCTGATTCCACCTGGAGAAGTTTTCCCTCTCACTGTATACCCTTCAATGTAAAAAAAACACAGATCAAATCTCTTCACAGAGAGGGTAATCAGGCATTTGAACAGGCTTCCCAGGGCAGTGGTGGAGTCACCGTCCCTGGAAGCATTAAAAAACTGTGTAGGTGAGGCCCTTGGTGCCATAGTGTAGTGGTGGCCTTGGCAGTCCTGGGGTAACAGTTCAACTTGATCATCTTAAAGGTCTTTTCCAACCTAATTGATTCTATGATTCTATAATTAACTTCCTGTCTTTTATACAGTGTTGCTCAAGGTTCTCATTGCCTAACTCCAGACTAATGCAACTCTCATTTAGAAACAACAATTGCTATTTGGAAACAATATATTAATGAACAGTGATATTAATGAACAATGTTAATGATACAGGGGAACTTGACAATTTGTCAGAAGTCTTGCCTGAGCTGAGGGTGTTCCATAGAACTTTGCTGAAAGTGATGAAAGAACATGCAGTGTAACAGTAGTATCTGCCCATAAGTGCTTTCTGCAAGCTTCAGGAATTCTACTTGTATTCACATTAGTTAGAAATTGACCAATAACTGTCATTAAATGCTAAATATTCTTTTAGGTGTATTTTGTTGAGAATTTGGTAGCTGTGATATTATTTTATTCAGTTTAGGTGATGCTTTATGCAGACTTTCTGCCACTTCCCAACCTATAATAAATGTGCTGTATTTAATTAACTAACCCTGGGGTTAGAGTAATGCTTTCTCTGAATCACTACATTAAGAAAACTGAGAGGTGCTCTAGGAACAAATTATGCAAAGTGGAGCAAGCAGTGGCTTGGCACTAGACTCTTTATTTGCAAAGTTCTGTGCCTAAAATACTGAGATTAATGTGACTGAGATCATTAACCTCACTAGCTGTCCACTTGGGATATTTAAGTAGGTACCGAGCATAAGACACCAAATCCTCTCCCAAGTCTTCATTTGGTTATTTCTAATCTGTTGCCAGGCTTCTTGCAACATTGGCATTTTAGCTCAGACAATTTCTAGGCTTCATTAATCAGTTAAATGACTAGAAAGAGCCTTTTGAGAGACCACGTGACAGCAAGAAGTCTGTCTGCATGGAGAACCTTCAAAAATATTTAAACGTGGGGAGTGATATGCCTAGATTCAGTCAAGAACTTGATTCCTGTGTGTTTGTGCTTTATTCGGTTAAGATCCTATTGAAATAGATGATTCTGTAAAAGCTGGAAAAAAGTTTTATCATTCTTCTCTCTGTCATCACCAAAAGACATATCTACTACAATGTTGATAAAATCTGGTACTTTCTAATCTTTGTGTCTACTATCTCCCATATTTGATAGATCTGGTCTTTCCAGCTTTGATACTATGCTTGAGGGAACACCAGATGACATGACAGTTGTAGATGCCGCTTCCTTAAGGCGACAGGTATGTAAAGCACTAGTTGATAATAAAACGGGGAAACATGTTTTCTGTGTGGCTGCAAAGGTATCCATAACGGATATAGTGACGAATCCTCTCTGTACCCATGCTGGACTGCCCTCACCTATCCTGTATTGTTCTGGGAATCTGGAGAGCCCAGCGGTGTTTCTGTTCCTACTTATTAGGGACAGCAAGATCTGATCACTAGTGATTGAAGGCAGAAAGCCAGATTATCAAGTATTTAAAAATCCTTATGAGATACTAATTTTACATGATTATTCAGAAGCTTCTAGAAAGTCTGACAACTTTTAATGAACTATTAAAAACCTGTATTTATTTTTAGATAATCAAACTTAATCGCCGCCTACAACTTCTGGAAGAAGAAAACAAAGAGCGTGCTAAGAGGGAAATGATCATGTATTCAATAACTGTAGCTTTCTGTCTACTCAACAGCTGGCTTTTGTTTCGGCGCTAGACACGGCTCGGAAAGATTTAGTTGTTGAAAATACAAGAAATTCACAAAATTCTTTGTTTCTGTTTCTGAATTGTATGCTGTTTTATAATTCATACACTGGAAACTTCCACCACAGATAAAGGCTATAGACTTGCAGTGTTAAAGGGACACCTTGTTCAGTTATAATGTATTTAACAGGTTTGCATTGCAAATACTTGCAGTATCCCCCTTTGCATGCTTTAGTGTAAATATGGATCAGCTGAAACCAAGTGTGCTTCATGCAGTGTAAGGACAGTGATTTACAGGAATAATCACTGGATGGTTTTTTGTGGTGGGAACAGAGCAAATGGAATGGGTTTGGAAAAAATATAAAAACAAAGGAGTATAAAGTGTAGGCTTTATTGTTCTGTTGTTAGATGCAATTAAACACGATTGCACTAGTTTTTCTTTAGTCTGAGTAGTTTGAGGTGTGCCATATTCCAAGGAGTGTGTCCTGTTTCATGAGTATGTTACTTGTTTAAGCCCATGTTCAGGTCAGGTAATACGAGGAATTTTTTGCTAACATGCAGATTGTCCAGAGGTGTGTAATATGTATTTTTTTTAGTGTTAACTTTGCAGATGTTTTTCTATAAAATACCTTTTTAAGCAGTTCAGTGTGTGAGCGATCAGAAGATTATGGAATACAAGATACTGATGTAGTATATTTAATAAAATTATCAAACCCCATCACAACCACTGTTTGATATAATTTTAAGAAAATTTGAGGGTTCATCTAAACTATGAGTCTTTGACGTAAGCAGTAGTGGTGGTCTGAACAGTTGGAACAACCCAACAGCACCAGATGCGCATCCAGAAGCCAGCTGCAGGCTCCCATCTCCTGCGTGTTGTGGCGCTGTTCCTGGTGTGTGGTGGGCACGCAAGTAGCGGAGGCTAGCCTGGTGTGCCCATGTACTGCGGGCTGTTTAAACACCCATGTTCTTGTTTCTCCGCCGGCCCGGAGGCACCCTGCACAAGGCGGCGCCCATCGGACTCCCCGTGTCAAACTCTCCCTCCGGAGGGACGCCCGACACCGGTGGCCTCGGCCGTGCGGGGCGGGTGCCGCCGGTCTGCGAGCCCGTGCACCGCGCCGCGGCTCTGCCCGGAGCTCCCCGGGTGCTCTGTACCCGAGAGCTGGCGGACCCAGCCCGGCGCCCAGCCCCGCAGCAGCACCAGCTCCCCCAACGCTGCCGCTCCCAGCGTGCAGCGCGGTCACATGGCCCGCCGGGAGCTGTAGTCCGAGGGCTGCTTCCGCCGCCGCCGTCCCGCTCGATGGTGTCCCTCGCCAGGAACGCTTCTGCCCGGAACTAGCGGGGAGGGGCCGTGTTTCCCGGAGGAGACGGATCTTGCGCTAGGTGCCGCCGCCGTCATGGCCGTCCGGCTGCTAGTGCGGGCGTCGCGGCAGCTGCTGGCCGGGGCCGGGGCCGGGGCCGGAGCTTGGGCCGGGACCGGGACCGGGACCGGGACCGGGCGGGTCACGTTCAAGACTGCGCCTCGCCAAGTAAAGAAGCGGTGGCTCCGCGCCTACCTGGAGCAGGAGCGGCTGAATGCGCCCCCCCAGCGGCGGTGAGACCGACAGGAGAGGGGGAGCGGGGCGGGACACGGGGCCGGGGGAAGGGAGGGCAGCGGCCGTGAAACGGGTGAAATCGAACCGTTTAAGCACCTTCTCGTCGGGCTCGGGAGCAGAGTGGTTTAAGCTCCACAGGTCAGCTTGGTTCCCGGGCTTGAGCGTGGCAAGGGGCCCGTCCTGGCAGGCAAAGACAGATGCGAACGAATGGCGTTTGGCACGAGAGTTTTAAATACTGGTTTTGGTCTTTAGACTTTAATCGTCTGAAAGCCCTGATGCTGGCAGTGCGGGTAACTTGTCCTGTTCCTGAATTTGCTTCGTTTTCCACGTGTGTAGGTCAGAGAAGCCCAACTGGGATTACCACGCAGAGATACAAGCTTTTAGTCACCGGCTGCATGAAAATTTTTCCTTGGATCTTCTCAAGACTGCCTTTGTTAACTCCTGTTACATTGAAAGCGAAGAGACGAGGCGCCGGGAGCTTGGGCTAGACAAAGAAACGATTGCTCTTAATCTCCAAGATAACAGTAAACTTGCTGAAGAAGGGATGTCTTTTTCACGTTCTTACCTGATGCAGTGCTTTGAAGGTGCCTACCCAGAGTTACCTGCAGAGGGGATAGGCGCACTTGTTGATTTCCTCACCAGCCAGGAACTCGTTTCTTATGTGGCTCAAAACCTGTCTATACAGGACCTGACGCTTTGCAAAGAGTTCCCTGCCCCCGCAGATGTGCTGCAGAGGACGTTCTTTGCTGTAATAGGAGCCTTGCTCGGCAGCAGCGGGCCTGAGAAAACTGAGATCTTTGTCAGGGTGAGTCTGGCTTTAAACTCAAAATGGGTAGGTTTACACACTGGCACAGGTTGCCCAGAGGAGCTGTGGCTGCCCCATCCCTGGCAGTGTTCAAGGCCAGGTTGGATGGGGCTTGGGGCAACCTGGTCTAAGTGGAAGGTGTCCTTGCCTGTGGCAGGGGGCTGGAACTGGATGAGCGTTAAGGTCCCTTCCAACCCAACCCATTCTACGATTCTGTGATATATTTTTGTGCTGACAACAATAACGTCAAAGGGTATCAGAAATTACAGGGGTTTAAAAAGGGAAAAAAAAAGAGTATCTTGAACCTTGATGGCCAGAGATCCAGGAAGTTTGGCAGAAGTTTGACCATACCTGTAACAAGACAATTTAACACTGAGATCTAGTGGTTAGTGGTGGTGGTTGGGTAGGGTTTTGATTGGGGTTGTGTTTCTTTTTTGTTCTGTTTTCTGTTGTTTGTGTTCATTTTTCTTTAAGAAGCATGGGCTGGTCACGTACATGCTTCTGATATATAGAATACTAATATTCTTGTATTTGCTGACACTTGCGAAGGGAAGGCATTATATTCCATGCACTGTACTATCAAATAATGAAATTATTCCATGTAAGGTCACATATATTTTCAATAAAAAAACCCAAAAACAAATAAAACAAAACCCCAAAAGAACCAAAACAACCAAACAAAAAAACCCAAACAAAATAAGCATTTTATTTACAGCAGGGGCTTTGTTCATAGGTTTTGCATGCAGGAGTGCAAGCACCTAAAGATATTTCATACAAAAAGGTTCAATTAAAATGCAGTCTAACAAAATAGTTCTAGCAGCTACTGTCCTTTCAGTCGTCCTTTTTACTTATTTCTCATTTGCAATGGAGAAATGTCTGTTAAAATCTTATTTCTGATACAAGACCCTTGAGAGGTCTCTGTAAGAGCAAGTAGTTTGTAACAGGCAGGAGAGTGATCTGAAGAGGTGGGTTTGCACGTTCTCTTCAGCCTGTTTGCAGCACTCTTCTGATGTATAGCTTCTAGCCTGGAAGCAGCACTGAGTTGCTGGTGCTCGGAGCTGTGTGTAAGCATTGTTGGAGCTCCTCTCTCATGCTGGTGCTGTTCCTTCTCTGCATGTGGGCGGTTGACTTTGCCCAAGGTGCACATCAGTGGCTAAATCAGACCCAGAGCTGCTGAGCATAGGAGTACTGGTTACCTGTACTTAGCTGTGTGGCGCACCAAGGCAATTTTACCTTTCATGTCAGCAATTTATTGTAAACTGTATTAATGCCTTTTCATACTGTATTTTTATTAGGATACACCAGAAGCTAGAGCCTTTGTTACCTTTTACATTAATTGCAACTTCTAAATATTCTTGTTTAGGATTTTTTTATCCCACAACTGATCGGAAAAGACTTGTTTGAGATCTGGCAAGTTGTAAATCCTATGGGCTTACTAGTGGAAGAGCTGACCAAGAGGAATATGTCTTCTCCAGAACCAAGAATTACCAGGCAGTTGGGAGTCAGCACGGTTCTGCCGGTGTACTTTGTTGGGCTGTACTGGTTAGTACAATATTAATATAAAGTGAAATGGATTTAAGCTTGGGAGGAGGGAAGAGGGTCTTTTGCTTTTCTACTTGTGCTCTGTGGTCAACTTGTTACAGAAAAAAAAATCTTAAAGTGACTTCCATATAAAATCAGGCATTAAAGCACTGGCCTTTATCATTACTTGCTGTAATGATGCATAAAAAGACAGTCTCTGACTAAGGGGCTTCAGAGTCTGAATTGGGCATACAAAAAGAATCTGGGTGTATGCTCTGAGTGACCTGCAGAGGAACTTTATGAGTGGCATAACTGAATGGCTTTGGAGGGACCACAGCTGTATCCGGGGCTTAGGGAAGGGTAAAGAGATATAGACATCAAAAGAGGTGGGATTGAAGAGAGCCTTATTTTATATTCCAGATAAGCTTTCTAGTTTTCAAATCATGGGCACTATAAACTAGACAAGAGGAGTGTCTGTATCCAGACAAGACTTGGGAAAAGCCAGTCGTCTCTGGTGTGCTTGTGTCAGGCGCTTTCAGTGCTTGTCCTTGTGTCTTGCCCAGCGGAGATTTTGCTCCTCTGAACCAGAACAGGACCTTCTTCCACCAAAACCCACATCACTGTTGCTTTGCTTAATGAGCTGCAGATAAACGCATGGGAAGATTGTCTTAACTTGTTCTGATTTATTGTGCTGTGGTTTGTGTACCTTCTAAGATTTATTATATAAATGAAAGGAACTTTAATTGTTTTTCTTTGAAACTCATCTCTTCATAAACCGTTCCTATTCAATGGCCATGAATGTTGATTAGGTAGAGCTAAGTACATACTTCATAACATAGGGAACTTCTCTGTGAATCCCTTTAAAGAAGTTTTAAAATGCTTTCCTACCAAGAGACAAGAAAAGACAGAAGCATTTCACTTCTTTGTTCACGTTAACCAGAGTCATGAGTTTGCATAATTTTAACAGGGCTAACAAATTGACCACTGTAAAGAAGCAGTGATTTGTTGGAAATCTAAAGGAACAGAGTAGTGTTCTTCCAGGAAATAGATGCATTTCTGATTTTGAGTTTCCATTGTTGAATACACAATCACTTATCTTTGCAGGAAAGGCCAAAGGAAATGTTTACATTTGTGTGTAAATAGAAATTCCCTTCAGTATTCACAGACATTATAGAAAGGAAGAATCTAGCAGCCTTTATTCATGGTAGGCAGTAGTGCTCAGGATTTCATGAAGAAAATGTTTTTAATTTTATTTCTTTTCCCCCAAGTGATAAGAAGATTATAGCTGAAGGTCCTGGTGAAACAGTGCTTGCAGCAGAGGAAGAAGCTGCCCGCGTGGCTCTGCGGAAACTCTACGGGTATACAGAGAACAGGAGACCTTGGGATTACTCAAAACCCAAACAAGGACTGGCAGCTGAAAAGGCTATCAGCAGTAGCTAGATGATAACTATTTCTCTTAAGAATTGATGGCTTCCATGTTGAATATAGATGTATTTAGGAAAGGAAAATGCAGTTTGGCTTTCTGATTTCAATGCTTGAAACTTTCAAATCAAATACAGTATTAAAATAAAGTCTTGTCCTTTTGCACAATGTTTAATATTTGCTCATTTTCCTAAATATAAGTACCCTTATTCTGATTTTTTTTTTTCCTTTTGGCTTAGAAGCTTTTCCGTACATCACAGGAGACCAGTTTTAATGATGTTTAATACTGTGTGACAAAATCTCACTGTATAGAAAAAGGAGTTTCATGAATGCTTCATTGGAGATTGTTTTAAGGTTGTTCAAAGTCTCGTGACATATGCAGCAGCTGTCTTTGGATTGCATGTGAATTCGTTTGTCCTTGACATTGTGAAAACATCCAATATGATGTCTTTGATAAACTGTTCGTGATCTAACTTGAAAAGAAACAAGGAAGAGTGCAAATGGCACTTTTGAGGTCTTGCTGCTTGCACACAAGTTGTGTTTGAGGCAGACACATGGATTTCTGTTGTTGGAGTTTGAATGAGTATTTTTCATTTAAAAATTTTTAAAAGTTTCTCTTTTGCAAAACTAGCAGTAAGTGTAAGTAAGGATTGTGAAGGCCTAAACCCAAAGCGGAGATCATGATTTAATGACAGGCTGTAAGATAAGCTACAGCCTTCTTATTTCTTTTTCCTCCTTTTTTTTTTCACCCTCTCTTTGGTATTTTCCCTGTTTAGTCCAAGTACTTCAATTTTCTCCTGTCATTTGGCCACTTAATTTAAGCGGTCAGGTTACTAAAGTACTGGATTCTGTGAAATGAGTGTGTATTTTGTTTGTACCATCCGTTGCTGTTCTAATGTAACACCAAGTAAGTGGAAAGTCACTTAGAAGTAACCTGGGTTACTTGGGCATGATGTTTCTGTTAAATGCCACAGACAACTCAATGTGTACCAGCAGACAACAGCTGCATGAGGACTGTGACTCTTTTGGAATAATTTCCTTTAAAATTGAGTGAGAGTCTACTTACACACTGGGACTAAGCCTCCAAAGGAAGAAGCTCAGTGTAGGACAGTGGCTAAAGAAGTTTTTCCTGCCCTATCCCATTGTGAAAACTGGTTATGAAAAGTAACAGCAGGTAAATGTGCCTGCACTAATCAGGAATGGGAGAAGCAAGCAGGTGCCCATTCAGATAGGTTTGATGTTGCTGTCCCTAACAGCATGCATCCTTTGCGTTGGGCCCCCAGGACGGGTTTATGTGAAAGGTGCTTGACAGTCAGAAGGTCCCAGGCTGCAGCTGTGGCTACTAAGCACATCTGTGGTACAGCACAAGTGGTGCATTCCATGCTGCCAATGGCCTGAGAATGACTTCTGACTCTGGTTTACTCAATGGAAACCGATGTATTAGCATATTCAGCAATTCAGTGGTTGTCTGCAACTTGTGTGTGTCTTCAGTATTTGGTGTGACCTGCATCTTAAGCATGTATAAAAAGCTTGTGTGGCTGGATAGCAGGGAAAACTCTTCTGCAATCTGGCATGGGTGACTATATGTGTGAAGGCTTGAATATAAAAAAAGAGAGCAGAAGGATCAATCTGGCATAAAATATGCATAAATTGCTTGTGTTAAGTGAAAAATTCCAGCTAGGTGATCTATTACCGCTTATATAAGCAAAGCCAATAAGGTCACTACATACCAGGGGGAATAATAGCAAAATCTGAAAAGAGGTTAGAATTTACTCATGCTATTTTTAGTTTCCAGATGAGGTATTTCTCTTACCTTTACCTATTTTAAAAGGACAGTTGTGAAGGTGGGTGTTTTTACAGCCAAAGTTTGATCTACCTGCTATTTTTACATACATTTATTTTGAGAGAGAGAAAAAAGCAATTTTCTGGCAGTTTACCTTAAAGGAATATTTAAGATCTGTTTGCTGTGGCTTTATGGTTTGGAATATGGCCATAAGTCCTAGGAGAGGTGTATTACAGAATAGGGTGTGGCAAAAAAACTGAGTAATGCAAAGATAAGCCAATTTATTGTATAGTACAGGTATAGAATTTCTCAAGCTCAAATAGACAGTTTGGGGGCATGGAAAGGAAGAACTGGGTTTTTATAGAGGTGTGAGTGAAAAGGGAGTTTTTATAAAAAACATGTCCTATTTTCAAGCTTCCAAAGGTTGGAAAAGCATTTTGTGTGGTCTCTGCACTTTAATTTCAGACATTCATGCGTATATTTAAGGATTTACCATTGCAGTAGTGGGGTCATTTACATCCTTCAGATTAGTAACTTCTTTTTTATTTCTTTTTTTCTGACTCGGTAGCCATAAACAGTATCTAAGGGGCATTAAATGCTTAGACATACAGAAATCAGTATCTACAAAGTCTGGTGAGAACAGCAGCTTTTCTTCTACTAGAAACATTGTTCATAAAATTCCATGATAGTTTTGTTGTCTGAATTTGTAAGCTGCTTGGATTGGTTCTGACACAGGTGCTGTGTACAAGAGCATTCATATCTCCCCGTTCTTGTTCCTTTCTTAAATCATATCTTATTTCTCTTTCAGAGAAGACAATTGACCAAGCAGCATGTAAGTAATTGACTCACAGACAGGAATCAGGACGGTTTATTTTTGCAACCCACTGAACAAGTCATTGATTATGGTTATGAATGCCATTATTTGTAAACTTACTGAACAGTAGAAAAGGCTATGGTCTTTAGTATTTATGGAGTTTTTGAATAGATTAACATCATCTCAGGCGTCAGCTTGTTGATGCTTTTCTGTATGTTACCTTTTAACCTTATCTGATGCAGATATTTGTTACTGCATTTGTATTTATTGTTCCTTTAGCTTGTTCAAATCTTATTTCATGATCAGGATTTTTTTGTTAAGTGAAAATTATCATTGGTAAGCCATAACACAAATAACAGTATTTCTGCACTAACTTGAAATGCGATTTAATGTGTGTACTAACAGCTACGTTTTGACAAAAGTACAATACTATATGATGACCCTTTTTTAAGCTTTCTTTTCCTTTTTAATCTTTGTATTAATTTGCATAAGTATGCTAATATGCTTAGACATAGGTATAAGTGCAATTAAATGGACTACTAGCTGTTAATCCATTAAAAGCAGTAGCAGTTTTGCTGTTGATTTTGGTCTAAACTTGTTTTTACTCCAAATGTTGAAGAAACTCAGTGTGTGAACAGTCTTGGATTATTCTGTTTCTGTCATCTACATCCTTTCTCTTTTTTTAAAAGTGTTTTAAAAGTGATTTTGAGAAAGGTAAGAGAAGTTCTACTGTATTGATCTCAGCTAAGTAATTGGTGAAAACTTCTTAATACACTTTAACGCACTTTTATTAAGTTGTGTTCTCAGTATGTGCTTTTGCTCCTGTGTCTCAAGCTGTTCAGAAATGTGACTGAACACTGTATTATCTCCTTGTTTTCAACTGCAGCTTCTCTGGTGTCGTGGTTTAAACCCAACCACAAACCTCGTTCACTCACTCCCCCAGTTCTTGCCCTCTCCCTGCTCCTGGAGGGACAGAGAGGAGAATCAAAAAAAGAATGCAACTCCCATGGGTTGAGATAAGAACAGCCCAGTAACTAAGGTATAACACAAATCACTACTGCTACCACCAATAATAATAGTGCTAAAGGAAATAACAAGAGGAAAGAATACAACACCTCAACACCAGCCGACCAATAACTCACCCCACTCCCCCCAGCCAAGCACCGACCGATACCTCCTCCAACCCTGCAGTCCCAACCCTTCTGGGTAACTCCCAGTTGCCTCCTGGGCATGACATGCTGTGGTATGGAATACCTCTTTGGCTAGTTTGGGTCAGGTGTCCTGTCTCTGCTTCCTCCCAGCCTCCCCTCCTCCCTGGCAGAGCACGAGGCTCACAAAGTCCTTGGCCAGACCAAACATTCGAGCAGCAACTGAAAACACTGGCGTTATCAGCACTGTTCCCAGGCCAAAAGATCAAAACAGCACTGTACTAGCTCCTAAGAAGGAGAAAACTGACTGCTGCTGCTCAAACCAGGACGTCTGGTTACAATAACCAGAAATTTTACTGTAATTTTGTCCAGGAATAATTCTTGTGCTGATTGCTCTTGTGACTTAAAGGCAGGTGATTAAAATACAATCACTTTACAGTTACCAAAAGTTCAATTCAGAGTTTGAAAATGCTGGTGAAAAAACAAAGCTTTTATTGACATTTCCTATACCAAACTCTTTTATTTTTCATAATAGATCAGAAATGTAAATAAGCTGCTTTGGGGTTACGTTGCTATAAAAAAACCACGAAGAATTCAAAACATCAAAAGATGTGTTGTCATTCTGTTTTGCAGGGCAGGGAAGGAGGAGAGAGATGATGCACTACAGACACACTAGAAGAGCCCTACTCTTTTTTAACTTTACTGAGTGCTGTGGTAAACTTTAAACAGGCTCTAACTATTTGGTTTCTTTTACATCTGAGCTCTGACGTTTAATATAAGAGACGCATTTAGTGTAGAGAAGCAAACATCTAAGGACAGATTGTTTTCATCTTTTCAGATTGGTTCCACTGATCTAATAGGTTTTACCATTTCAGCTTGATTGAGAAACTGTTGATGGATCAGGAAGATAAAATGGTCACTAGTTGATCAATAAGTAAATAGCCACTGTCATGGTGCAAAGTTGCATAGTGGCAACACAGCTCATCTGCATTACAAAATCAGAGCACTGAAGGCTGACGGTGATTCTTTAAATCATGGGGCATACTTCAGTGCAGCTCTTTGTGGTGCACCTGAAAACTGGGGCAGGTCTTTGGGAAAAGGGAAGCTCTGGGAAGGAGGTAAATGTTATCATCCCTTTCTATTTTTCTGTGTTAAGTACAATGTTTCTGCCAGTCTGTGGCTACGCTCTTGAACTTCCAGTTTTATGTTCACATATGTTACATGAATTATTACAGAGCAGGTTGTGTACAACTATCAGGGACTTTCTGAATCATCAAAGCAATCATCACTGTCATAGCTATGTCATATGGTCCTTTTCCTAAACAGACAACTCAATTTTAGAAGTATTAGGTCTTTTGTGCTTGTTACTCCAGCTGGGGACTGTTACAGAACCTCCCTGTTCTGATATGGAAATTAAAATTTATGCCTTACCTCTGTAAATATTCACTGCCAGTTGTGCAGTGCTCTTTATCAGAAGAAATCCTGATTTTATTGATGGTGGGAGAATTTTGCATTTAATCCTAACGAGATAAATATTTCATTGAGTTTCAAATGCACTTGAGAGTTCCCCATCATAGGG
This sequence comes from Lathamus discolor, assembly GCF_037157495.1. Lineage (NCBI taxonomy): Eukaryota > Metazoa > Chordata > Aves > Psittaciformes > Psittacidae > Lathamus > Lathamus discolor. The sequence continues at coordinate 45,031,455 of NC_088886.1, read as the reverse complement.
CATCTCAGGAGCTCTGCAGTCCTATGCTTTCTCCTAATTTGTCTGGGATGCTTACATAGAATCATAGAATAGTTAGGGTTGGAAAGGACCTCAAGATCGTCTAGTTCCAAGCCCCCTGCCATGGGCGGGGACGCCTCACATTAAACCATCCCAACCAAGGCTTCGTCCAACCTGGCCTTGAACACTGCCAAGGATGGGGCATTCACAATCTCCCTGGGCAACCGATTCCAGTGCCTCACCACCCTAACAGGAAAGAACTTCCTCCTTATATCCAATCTAAACTTCCCCTGTTTAAGTTTTAACCCGTTACCCCTTGTCCTGTCACTACAGTCCCTGATGAAGAGTCCCTCCCCAGGATCCCTATAGGCCCCCTTCAGATAAATCAGAGCAACATTTGTTTTTATAATCTGAGTACCATATTTTAGACTAATCATTATCTGACATTTGTAGTTTAATACTCTTTGTTCTGAAGATATGATTTTGGCTTAAAGTACTTAATTTTGATACTTTATATAGGCAACGGAAATTAATTAGGTGCATCTATTAAAATGTATTAGTAATTCAAATGGCTCAACTAATATTTATGCAGCATTTGTAATTCTTAAAAACATGCATACTTACAGAAATAAAGTTCTGAAAGAATATTTGCTATCCATCTTCAAATAAACTTTTTGATGCTATTTAATGCAAGATGTTTCCGTGGAGAGAGACAACAGTTAGGTAGAGTCCTTCACTTTTGGCAACAGATTTATAGTTTCATGATTCACATGTGTTTAGATACGTATTGAATCAAATCTTTGGCTTTTCAATGCCAGTGTATTTGTCTCTTTATGTAGGCTGTGGCTAGCACTTACATGGTGGGAGGGGAAGTGCTGCTGGCGATTTTTCCACCTCATAGAAGTGAGAAAAGGATTATTTTTGACTGACGTGGGAGATCAGTTTCTGAAGTTCCTAGGTTTGGAAGTTTCTCAGTGTTCTGCTCTTGCTTATTTGACCGTTTGTAGAGAATGATGCCACCATTTACGTAGTACACAGTAGGTGATAATAGACCCAGTCCCACACTGAGCTGAAAGTTTGTGGGGATGTATCTAGACTTGTGATTAATATCTCTGAGGTAGTGCAGGGGATATTGCCAGATCAAATAAATAAGTTAAATGAAAAATCACTATGTGTTCCTTGAAGCTGAAGGAAGCATGCTAATGGAGCACCACTGTCCTACATTCGACCTAAACCTATATGAGAAAATTCAGAGTAATTTAAGTTTAAAGATACCATTCTGCAGTCTGCTCCTTCTTGGAGGAGCACTAGGTAATCAAGAAAATACTAATGAAACTGGAGAAGTGCTACAGAGTTAGTTCTGTAAGAGGAGGATTAATCAGGGGGAAGCATTCCAAGCACCAGAGCTCAGTAATTTGTCATAAGTTGTGGCTTGGTCCACAACTTTATTCTCAAAGTTATTGGCAAAAATATCAGTGCTTTGGATGATAATGTAACAAAATGGTTTGGAGAAATAGTTCCAACATCAGAGAATATTTAGAGAGGAAATGAGTCCAAAGAGAAGATTGTTTCACTTGTTGAGTGCTAGTTGAATACTAATGGAAATTATTCCCTCAAATTTCAAGTGATAGATATCATATACAATTTACAAAGTAACTTCTGTTATAGTCCATTGGAAGAAAAATGGTTGTCTAACCTTAAAGTGTGTATCTGAAGGTTGCCTATTCCATTACACAGACCTCCTATATCAAGTAATGACTGTGGCAATGAGCTTAGGGCAACTATTTTGTAATTTGATTGGGTTTTCATCACTAGTGGGCTAATGGTTTTAGATTGGAGTGATTTACCTATCGTTTGCTGTTTATAATATCTGAGTACAGATAGGTTTTGGTTTTATTTTGCAGTAGAAATGCATGTTAAATGTTTAATTTCTCTCTCAAATGTCAGGTGATGTTGTTTCAACATGTTTTCAGTCAGGCAGACATCTTCAACAACCTGTATCCACCAGGCAATGAGACAGCACTTTGGAGAGAAAAAAAATGAAAAGCCAGCATTCATGTTGGCATTTGGCAGATGGCAATTCATTATTGCTTCTGTTGCTGCTTTTATTACTTTGGGATGAATCTACCCTAGATGCACATACCTACATAGTTTTATTTCAAGACCCATGGCACTGCATGTTTGTCTTCCAGCTGCTGGGAATCCATACTGACACTCAGTGCATGGTGTCAAAGTGGGGTTTGTGATAATTTCTTTGTCTGTGTGCCACATCAACGGCAGGCAGGCTGGCTGCTGAAGCTCATGGAAATCTGGACCAGCAGCGAAACTATTGATTGATCACAGGTGTCAGAGGTAGGTAATTTATTTAATGGTTTAGTCCTTTGAGAGATTCTTGTTGAACTTGTCAATTCTTAATTCGTTATTTCAACTGCCTACTGCAAGCTTGGCTGCCAGATCAAGTGTTCAGGAGATGATCATGGATCAGACTGAGTTTGGTTTATCTCATTACCTTGTGAGAGATAAAAAACAGCCGATTCAAAAGTAACAAGTTTGAACATTTGTTTCTTGACTGGAGTATTATACTCATCATTTCCCAGTAATCAAAAACATCAGGGACTAGATGAGGATGATAATAATAATAGAAAGTTATGATAAAATTCTAATTAGCTTCAAAATTTTCTAGAGAAAAAATCCCCCTATTGCAAAGAAATTTGCTGCTAAGTGACAGAATCCACTGCTGAATTATCTGACTCTTGCGATGAATGCCTTCCATACTTCAACGTAATTTCAATTTTTGAAGAATAACAATGCATCCTTCAAACAGGAAGATGTTGTTTCGAAGAGTTTGTATTGGCAAATGGTATTTGGATTTTGTTATACAGTGGGATGAAAGTGGCTGTAGAGAAGACTGAGAGCAAATGTGGCCATTGCCTGGCTGTGCTAAGAGGCTCTAGCAAAGAAATTAAACACTTGGTACTTCGGAGTAAAGTGGAGATTGTGGACAATACTCTGAAAATTCATTGTCTGTTAACTGCTCTGTCTATAATGAGGATTAAATAGAAAGAATTAAACCCTTTGACAGGTTCATTTGTAGTTATCTCTATCAATGGTGGAAAGAGTAGGATGTAAAACATCCAGGTCAGTAAAAATGGAAACTTTTCATTAATTATTGTGAAACCTTTTTCTTTTAATCATTATTTTGCTTAAATTGTTTTATTTTTGAAAGATTACATTCATAATACTAACTCTGAATCACCAAAGTTATGGTCTGCACCTGGAGCTAAGTGGCCAGCACTGAATAGTAGCTGTTAGCTAATCAGCACAGCTGGGCACACTCTTCCTCTATCTCTTGCCTGCATGTGTCCGCATTTCAGTTGGGCAGTTATCTGTGTGCACAAAGATGCATGCAGGGAGGGAAAAATTAGCTGATGGGTGGTTATTCTGGCATCAGGGAAATATTTATAAGCTGTCAATGGACATATCGAACCTCAAAAAATTGAAAGCTGGACCTTAAATAGTAAAATACTGAGGTCTGAAACAACCCCACACAGTGGGGAGCAGGATGCAAAAACGGCTGTGCGTTCAGAAAGTGGATCTTGATAATTTAGGAAAGTCATGGTAAAGTTAGGGAGCTGTAAGTTCTGGAGAGGCTGGAGGGGATCCAGAGGAGGGCCACAAAAACGATCAAAGTACTGGGAAGCCTGCCACATGAGGAAAAGCTGAGAGAACAGAGTTCAGCTTAGAGAACAGAAGGCTCAGAAGAGACCTTATCACCATGTTCCAGTATTTAAAGGGTGACTCCCTTTTTAAAATGAGTCACATGGAAAAGACGCGGGTAAGGGCTACAAGTTACTCATGGGGAGATTCCAACTGGATATTAGAGGAAAATTTTTCACAAGAACAATCAGCCATTGGAATAATGTTCCCAGGGAAGTGGTGGATTCTCCAAGGTTGGACACATTTAAGACTTGTCTGGACAGGGTGCTAGGGCACCTAGTCTAGGTCGTACTTGGCAAAGAAAGGTTGGACCAAATGATCTTTGAGGTCCCTTCAACTTTGTATTCTATGATTCCAAGGAAATGAGACTGTGACACAAATTCTAACAATTACAAGAGACTTGATTAAAAGATGTAGGATGTAATAAGCACTATGCTTCCCTAATATCTTCTGTAATACTTTTGTTTCCATATTTGTGATGATTTATTAATGGTCAGGTTCTTTTTCCCTGCAATTTTCCTCATCCATGGTAGTCTGGAGAAACTTGTTTTAGTGCTTTTCATTTGTTTAAAAATCTCTTGCACATCAGAAACAGTATTTCTCAAATTCCTGTGTTTCTGTCAGTCAGATGCTGCTCTTTAATAACTAGGGTATTGCTCTGAGCAGACATTATCCCAAATATTATTGATTCATTCTCTTCCATTAACTCCCTTTTCCCCAAACCAAACTGAAAAAAACCCTGCAAACCAAACCAAAGGTTTGTTCTAGCCAGGCTGCAATAATGTTCTGAATGTTCTTTGCCAGTTGCCGAAACACAATATGTGGAATATTACTATGCCCACCATCTTAACTGGTTATTTATTTATGTTTTTTGGATTTTGTGTTTGGTTTTAAATGTTGGGGTTTTTTTTGCTGCTGTTATTGGTTTTAATTTTTTAATTTTTTTAATATTTTAAAAAATATATAATATATAATATATATAACATATATTTAAATTATTTAATATTGTTTATTATTTAAGCATGTAACAAGTAAATATTAAATACTCCCATCATGTTAAGAAAGAAGCTTCTTTTTTATGTCAGGTCATTTTGAATAAGCTACGTGTGATGAGCATTTCTCTTTTGCCTTTTGGCTAAGAAAGAGTTTTTCTTACTCGTAAATACTTTCAAATCCTACATTCTCAGTTGAAATTCACACACGTTGTTTCAAAGAGACATCCTTGACATTGCCACTTAACCAAAGAATGCATTCTTGAAAGAAATCTTAATTTTATTTTATTTTTAAGCTGTTCGTATCTACAACTCTGGCATGCATTGTTGAACACATTCAGTTCAAGGCATGAAATTGTAGGGGCTCTTGCTGTACAGCAGAATGTACAAGAGGCCTTAATATCATGGGTTCGCTTCTCTTGTTAAATTAATGATTCCAAATAAAATATTGAAGGTTAGTTCATTTACTTCCTAAATTAAATTACATGGAGAGAAAGTGCTAAAATGTTACTAGTTTTAGCAGTATTTTCCCCACGTATGGATTGAGATTAGGCTTCTCTTGCAGAAAACCTCCCTTAAGAGGATATTTGCCAGCTACCAGGGATTATCCATATGTATTCACTGCAACTGCACTAGCCTGTGCTACATTCTCTGGAGGATTTTTGTTTGTTGTGCATCTAGTTATTGCTCTTACTTTTAACTTGTTAATGCTGCCAGTTGTGAAGCCCTCCACTCTGCAGTTTGGACAAGACAAATTCTCAGGGATTCATGGAAAAAAACTTCGTGGCAATATCTCAGATTTTAAAATTACAGTAATGAGAAACGTTACACTAAATCTGAAGGATTAGGTTTCCTTTTGTAGTCCACTTCTAAAATATTTTATTTCAGAAACAGAGTGACTGAAGAACTTAATTTTCCCGTATTCACATTGCATACCTAATTTTCTTCTCCTATTTGAATATCTGACATCTGGAAGTTCTATTTCCCAAATTTGCCAATTTTGTTATGTCCATCTCCATTGCTTTAGTCTCTGATACTGTTCATTTTCATTCTACTTAAAATCTAAATGGGTGTTTTCATGATTTCTAGTTATTCTGATACTTCTTCTATTCATTGGTTCAGTGCAGTGTATAAAACCCTGCTTATCAGGCAAGATTGAAACACATTGGGGTCACTGATTTACCATTCCAGTGTTGCAGATAACAGAGTGCATGACAGCTACTTTGTGGCTTGTCTTGGCATCTTAGGCTCCTTCTGTTTTCTTCCTTTTGGACATTTTTCATTCTATATATATTCACGTTGACTTAGAGAATTAGAAAGTTTGGGATCTGCTTTCTGTGTTTAGATTCTACTTGTAAACACTGCTTCAAGGCTGCCATGAGCACTGAAGGATGCCTGCTCAGAACAACTAACTCTTCTCTAGTGTTCCCCAAAGCAGCCCTCAGGTGATGTTTATTAAAAGAATTAAAATTTTAGGAAAGCCTGAAGGAGAATATGTGAGGTTTGTAAAGTATGGGGAAGTAATAGAACACTGGCTGAAAATGCTATTTCTATTTTAATACTGTGTTTTCCTCACTGCAGATGCTTGTGAAACTACCTGTACTTTTTGCCAAGTTGAAGGCAGTTCTAAGACAACACTAACCAAACATAGTTTCCACAAATTAAACTGCCTAATCAATAATTTAGATTCATTAGCGAAAAGGAACAAAGGCCTCTTCAATCCCATGGGAGTTATACAGAAAACAAGCAGGAAATGCTTGTCATCAAGTAGAAAAGGTATGGAAGAACTGAACTTGAAAATACACTGGCCTTTAGATAACAAATCTCATTCATAGTTCAAGAAAGAAGTTGTTATATAAACTTTATTGTGAAAATTAAGTTGTTCCTGTTCAGAGAGCTGGGACTAAACATTTCCTGGTTTAGTACTTTAGGTAGCAAAATACTACAGAAATTATTGGTGGTTTAGATATCTATTTAGATTCTGTCCCTCCCTCTTCTATTTTATAACCATAAATTAGACAGATTTACACTGTCTTTCCACCATCGAGGTCTGTCTTTCAGCTCTTTGTTTCCTAAGGTAGTTTGTTTGCTTCCTTCTCAGTTTATTCATACTGGTTCCACAACATCTCACTTGTGCCTTTAGGCTCTTGGCTCTCTTGTGTATTGCTAACATTCCCATGGGCAGTTCCAGCAAATGCAAAGTATGATATGGCTTACCATTATTTTTCTACTGCTGTTTATAGGGTGAAATATGAATATACTCCCTTTTCAGTTTAAAGGGTTCCACTCTCCTCTGGCATGTTCCTCAGAAAGGCTACGTGAAACAATCATTTTACAGTAAGTCCTGTGATTTGTGATACAGTTTATAGATCTTCACACAACTACAGGATCTTATAGAATAATGATAACCAATAGAAATCAAAATTAGCAACAGAAGCATTGGCACATACCCTAAAAGTAAAGGTAAAGATGCACTTAAAAATAAAACACATTCACCTCATGGAGAAGATATTCCTATGGCAGATGCCTTGCCTTCACTGCAACTGTATATAGGCAAGTTCTTTCCACTACCTAGTCTGTGATTACAAACTGAAATATGATCTTGTACACTTAAGGCATGATGGAAATTCAAGAACTGTGTCAAATAAAGGGGCAAGGTTGAAACATTGATAACCTTTCAACATCACTGACCAAGCTAGAAAGCAAGAAGAGAATAATGCCTCCTCAGCCATCAAAATTGCTCACTACAATTAAAATACTGTAAGTTTCTGTAACTTTGGAACAAGTAAATCTGCTGAAATGTCTTCCCTGGATGTGAAAACGTCCTGTTAATGAGGCTGGATTACACTATGAGCTGGAGCAATCCTGCACTCAAAAATTTCCCACTGAAAAAAAATATATAATCTGTTTGTCACTGAACATGGCTCCTGAAGGAACTTGTAAATCTTGCAGTAAAACAATTGTAATATTAGGCCAGATGGGCTCACAGGGTCCCCTAGTAGTTCCAGTCCAGCTAGGGGAGCACATTGTTTGGTTAACCACCATAAGCACAAATTAAGTAATACAGAAGCTGCTTACTCTTCTGAACAACTTTCTAAATAGCTGAAAATCAGCATCAGAATTTGGGTGGGGTTTTTTTATGTTATTGATGGGTATATGTATATACATTTTCGTTTTGGTTTGGTTTTGTTTTAGTTTTATGGGAAGAAAATGGAAGAAGATGAAGAAAGCCAAAGGAGAGTATTTCAATGAGAGAGGTCGTTCAGTTAAGTCAAAAAACTGAAGAGAGGTAGGGGTACAGGATTACTAGTGCTACATGGGAGTCCATCCAGGAAATCTCAGTCCTTCCCACTGAAAAATTTCAAGTAGATTCAACTGAACTACAGGGTAATAGATCTAACTCAGGCAAAATGGACCATATTTTTAACAATGCTAACTTTAGGATGTTACTGATTTGATTAATTTCGACTCAGATTTTCCGCTCAAACAATGTAGAAAAATTAACAGCTGCAAGAAGCTCGTCTAAATTGTCATTTATGATGGAACTTTCATTCTTAGCAATTATCACCAAGAGCAGAACATCAAGCTAAGAGAAAAGATACATAAGACTTTTTAACCACCTCTGATGTTGATCTGTTGTGTTATCTTTGGAAAGGCATTCTGCACCTTTAAGGCCTTCTTCTTGAAACCTATCTGGTTTGTCCAGATTAAGAGGAAAATTCTAGTTTACTTTGCAGCAAGGAGAGCATGTGTTTTGCTATTAATGCCTGATACCTGGCATTAATAGCAACCTACACAACTTCAATCTATCTCACTTGGAAACTGCAAAAGCTGTTCTATCAACACAGCTATAGTAGCTAGGTCATAAACTGTTGAGGGAGGAATCTAAAGAATGATTATGCTTTCTATTTTTTGGGGTTTTGAGGGTTTTTGGGTTTTTTTGATACTTCCTGCTTTTGGGCTAGCTCTTGGTTTTGTGTCTCTCACTGCGTACCTTCAGCCTCCTCCATGTCATCTTCAGAGCCAAATTTGGCTTTGATTCTCAGACTTCCATTGCTGTGGAGGTTGAAAAATCACTTCCTACCCTACATGACTCAAAATGGAGTACCTGCATGTCACACTAATTAAAAATACAAAAGAAAAAGACCAATAATTTGTGCATTACAAAGAAACCAAGCTGATGTGACTGTGTCTTTACGGTGAGGTCTGTTTCCTGTGAACAGCTGTTATGGGTGAAGGCAAGGCTATCAATCATTTACCTTTTCTACTGTGTTAATGTCATAGCAGTGAGTGGGAAATGTCAAAGGGAAATGGCTTTTCAAATAAAAACAATTTTGTAATTCAATCATATTTGACCATTTCCTGCACTTAAATTCTCTAGATTTAAATAACTGTCAACAATCAATAATGAATTATATAAACATGATTTTCTTTTGGTCTGATCTCTTTCTAAAATGTGTCTATTCATTAACAAAAAGCTCTGGCTTAGATAAGTCCAGGCACAGACACACCTATTTATGCTCAGTTGACTGAATCTTTAATAGAGCATATCAGTGAACTTTCTTGCCAGCTACACTTGCTGTGTCCTTAGCATTCTCAGAAATCGCTTCAAATATTGCAGGAGCAGTTTACCACAGATCTGATATACCTAATCCCAGGATTAATTTTGTATGCCCATCAGTAGTGAAGCAAGATGGATTTAATAGCCCATTAGCCTTTCAGCATGATAATTTTCACATCACTTAGCCTGCTGGGCTAATTGCTTTAAAATGGATATTATTGACCTCAGTTCTAGTGACAAACAGAGAACGTCTTATCCATTTCCCAAGCGTACATTCTTAGACTCTTGTTGCTTTTGGTCTTGACTGACAATAAATCTTGTACATTATGCGCTTGAATATTATAATTTATACCCTATAGGCCCACATTTTTGGGTTTACTAGAGCAACATCTCTCTGATATGACCCATGACTTGGCTAAGGTTTAATTTCTGGTTTTTATGTGAAGAGAAATGTTGCAAGCATAAGAAAATATTGCTTTATCTCTTGTTAAAAATTATTTTTAATGCTAAAAGCTGTAGCAGGTGCAGCAGGGATTAAGCACTTTTGGAATAAACAGCTGGCCAGTATCTTTCCAACCACAGAAGTCTGGTCGTCAGGAAGAGAGGATGAAGAGCAAATTTGGACAAGGAAGCTGTAGGAAAGGAAATACAGATTCTGGGGTAGAGAAGCAGAAAAATCTAGCAGGAGAAAGAAAACCAAAGAGTAATGCTGAAGAACAGAGTTTTTATTCATGCGTATTATTTGTGAGCTTTTTCCCTTAGTAATTTAGAGAAAACACAAGCCATCTGCTTTGAGGGAATTTATGCTAGCTGCCAGAAGCAAAAAATAGAAAAGGAGGGAGTGGAATAGCAATGCAAGTTACAGCGTTGCTTGTGGGGAGGTGAAACAGGGCTGGAAGCTCATGTAGCTAGCTTTCACACCTATACGTGTCAACAGTGTAACACATACATTTATACATAGGTGGTTGTATTTCTCAAGCACAGATTCCTGTGGGAAACAAGATTTAGATGCTTGACTGTAGGAACTCAAGGTTTGGAGCAGATATGCTCACAGTCTCTAGAAGAACCCAGATCCTACAGAGTTTATGGGCATTTGTAAAATGGTCTCATCATATAATTTCCTGGGGTAAGTCAGCTTTATAAGATACAGAATGGAAAGTTTTGGTATTTTTAAAAGGTGATTTCTAAACCAAATTAATGTTAATAGAGGTCATTTGTTTGCTAGCATAAGCCCACACTGGTGTTGACCGTAAATAACTTTGGAACTGTTTCTTCATGAAACAAAGTAGAGCCTGCTCTAGTGTAACACAAAATCTGCATGACTCCTATGGAGCTTTGTGAGTGACTTAAGCCTCAGGACCTGGATTTTCCCTGGGAGCTCAGTTCCACCTTTTAATGACCATGACAACTTCAATGGCAATGGTACTGTCTTTATTGACAACTGTTTCTGTGTTACATTCATGTTAAGTACCTTGGGACACAAGCAGTTGAAGTGGGACATTCTCGCTTCAGCTACAAAGCCCTTTGCCTCTGGCTGAAACAAAGCCCAACTCTTGCTACAGCAGGTCTTGTGGCAAATCATTGCTCTCCAAAGTATCTTCCAGGAAAAAAAAAAAACAACCCAAAACCAAACAACTTGTTTTTCAGCCTTTAACCTTCTTTCCCCCTAAATGTAGGTCATTTACTTAGGTCATTTAGGTCATTTGCAAGTCTCCAATGTTAGCATGTTTTGTAGTAGGCAAAGAAAAAGAAAGGAAACCTTCTGCATAAGAATAATATCAGCATTTCAGAGAAGTGAAAAATCAGAGGAAGCAGTGAGAATTTGGTCCTTACAACACTGGAAATATTTGTGTGTTTACTTTTAAGAATGCTATGTAAGCAGTGTTTAATGATTTAGCAGTGTTTATCTTTCAATGTGAACAGCTCCTGCCATCCATAATAGAAAACTTCGAGATAAGTGCATTATACTCTGGGTTTAAAACTTAGGCCTGGTTGATCAGCTCATGTAAATCAGCACATCCAGCAAGATCAGAGGAGGAATGTCAAACTACTGATGCTGAACACCTAGTCCTAGATTTTCTTAACTAAAACTATGAGGAAACGGAACATCTTGCTCCTACAAAAGCTAGAGCTAACATATGTACTGACGTCAGAGCTTCAAAACCCGGCCCTAAGTACGTTGCATTGGGAATCTTTAAACCTTAAGGAGATTTTAATCACACATAGTGTTGCCAGGCAGTTTTGCAAGTTAAATCATGAAATTATAAAGTACATGATTTTTTTTTCTATTTTTTTACGTTGATTTTGCACACTGTTCAAAGAATTCCTTTAGGCACCGTTCTAAAGAACAAAACTACATTATCAAAAATACATATCAGCAGCAGATCCGAGTTCCAGCCAGAGTCAAGGGTTCCTCAAGGATATCAGCAGATATAGGTGACTGCTGGCTCTGTTCTCTTTTCTTTCATGAGTAAGTGTCCAGCCGGGCACCGACAGCCAAATTCCCAAGGGGAAAATGCGCACTTCCCATCTTCGAAGCGAAAAAAGACAGACCCATAACAACGTCCTCCTCACAAACCCCGCTGCCTTGCCCAAAACCGCACTGACGAGCCCCTGTGCGCAGCTCTACCCCCGCCGGTCCGTCCCCGCGGCAGCCCCACGGCCGCGGGCAGGGACCCCCCGGCTGCCCCCTCTGGGAAACGCTTGCTGAAGAGGCCGCCTTCACCTCAGCCTCCATGGCCGGATTTTAGGACTTTTGGGAGACGAGAGCACAGCAGAGGGTCACTGGGAGCGCCGGGCGGGGGCCGGCGTTATCTGCTTTGCGAACAGCCCCTCCGGCCCCAGCCAGCCCGCACCGCCTGGCGCCGAGGGGGTTGTGGGGGACCGGCGGCCAACGGCCGCGCCTCGCGCTCGCCCCGAAGGTGGGGGGCGCCGCGGGCAGCCTTCCACGAGCACACTGCGGACACAGGGGCACTGCGCTCAGCTCTGCCCGCCGGGGCTCTCGGCAGCGCCAGCCGCTGCCCGCCGCGCAGCTCCCCCCTCGCTCCGCCGACCCGCGGCAGGTGACACGACCCCGCTGGAGGCACCGCCCCCGGGCTGGGGTCGCGGCGAGAGGGGAGTGCGTCCTCCCGCGCGAGAGAGGGCGCTGTCGCGGAAGAGCGCGTTTGGCTCCGCCGCCGCCATCTCCTTCTGTGATCTCATAAAGGTGTCGCGCAGGTTCCGCCGGGGCTCGTCATTCCGCCGCCCCGGGCCTGGCGCAGCCGCTGCCGGCCTGCTCCTCGCCGCGGCTCTCGGCCCGCCCCCTTCCCGCCCTCGCTCTCTCGCGGGGCCGCTGGCCGGCGTAAGCGGCGAGCGCGCTGCCGCCCCGGCTGATCGGCGGGCGCCCGTGCCCTGCCCGCCCCTTCCTTTCCTCCTCCTTCCCCCCACCCCGGCCCCCTCTCCCTCCGGCCGGGCCCCGGAGCGCCGCCGCCGTTGGGGTGTGAGTAGGGCCCGGCGCCTTGCCGGGCCGTCCCCTCGCCGGCGGGGCCATGGCCGCGAGCGCCAAGCGGAAGCAGGAGGAGAAGCACCTGAAGCTGCTGCGGGAGATGAGCAGCCTCCCGCCCAACCGCAAGTGCTTCGACTGCGACCAGCGCGGCCCCACCTACACCGACATGACGGTGGGCAGTTTCGTGTGCACCTCCTGCTCCGGCATCCTGTGAGTGCGGGCAGGGGGACCTTCGGCTCCATCCCCCAAGTCGGCCCGGGAGGGGGAGGGCAGCCCTTGCGCTGGCGGGGTGACCTCCGCCCCTGCCCGGCCTCCGGGCTCTGCTGAGGCGGCGGCGCAGCGAGCCGCTACGCGGGGTGTAGCGCCTCGCCTTTGGCTTCGCTGCGCCGGCCGTTTCCCTCTTGGGTTCGCCCTTCCTCCCTGCCGCCCGACAGCGCCGGACTGCTGGTTCAGCCGCGTCGGAGGGGAGCAGTCGGGAGGCTTTCCCCGGCGTATTCGCTTAAAAATCCCCCCCCACCCCCGGAGCCCCAGTCCGGGAGATGGCGGTTGTTAGCCGGGTGTGTGAGTGCGGGGCCGGGTAGCACGGCAGCCTTCGTGGCCGGCGGGCAGCAGCAGCCCCGAATTTATCCTATCGCTGCTCCCGAGGAGGTGTTTTCCTGCACGTAGGGAGTGTAAGCGCTTGCCCACGGCACGCAAGGGAAGGGGAGAGCCTGCCCGTCCTCCCTCCCTCCTTCTCTCCTTCCCGCCCCCCCTCCCCAAGGTATCATTGAAGGTGTAGTTAATAAAGCATGTGTGTGGAGAATACTTTTGGAAAGAGAAGGGGGCACGTGGCTAACAGTTCCTTTTCATGACAGTCTTGAAGACGTGGGGAGAGTAATCCTATTGTGAATACCGAGTTTAACGTTTTAAAAATCATTTAACCTAACGTTTAACTTTATAATGTTAAGTTAAACCACTAGCCTGGCCTTTTATGTATCAAGTTATGCCCGATAGGAGTTTGTAGGACAACTCTCTAAACTCTATCTTGGAAGATAAACTCTTGCTTTAATAGTTTAATATACTTGATCAGAAAAGTAGTAGAAGGCTTTGCTCTTGCCTCTATTACTTCCTAAAAACTATATAAATAAACCTTGGAAAGGGATTGGCTCTGATAAAGTGGATTGCCTTTTTCCTGTTCCTCATTCCTGTATGGGCCTCCCCACTCCTCCTTCCTTTTCCACCCTTCCTCCTCTGACATAGCATGTATGAAACCAAGAGCTGAGATCAGTCAATTCTGAATTTCTGTAATGCATAACGTGGGGAAAAGAAAGCCCCTACTATCTTCAGTGTTACTGTTTCTATAGTTCAGTCTGTTTGCTTGTTTACATTACTGTGACATTGTGCTTATGAAATTGAGCAGAATCAAAGAGTGGTGTAAGTAATAAATAGTATGTCAAAGGATACAGATTTGTATTTGACTTCAGAAAAGGCGTTCAGGAGACTAAATTAGTTTCTGGCCCCTTACTAAGAGGGACTGACTACCCCACATAGGCCTTCCAAGTAAAAGGTCTGGTTTTTTAGAACAAAGTTGGTAATTATACTGAGATTCAGGACAAAGCAAACATGTTAGTTCTCTGCTGAATTTACATGGAACACACTGCCTTTTATACTACTAGGCAGCTAATTGGTCTTGGGGTTTTTTTCCTTCTGTTTTGTGTAGACTTTTGAACAGGCTTGATGCAAATACGGGAAATATATTCAGGTTGTGGTACTGAAAAGAGACTCTAGTTTTTGACATATACATGCTACTTAACCAGCTCTGGCTATTGTTTGCTCTGTTAGCAAACTGTTATTTGTGCTGGCATGTGAAACTATTTTAAGCTACTGCACAGAGCTTATTTAATGGTTGCACATGTTCTTACCAGTTAAACTGACAGCATAATACAACTGCTCTGTAAGTTTTTTTTTTTTTTTTTAATTTTTCAGGCTTTTTGACCTTAATAGAGAGATATGTGATAAGTACTGCTGAGATGTTTTGCATGGGTTCAGTAGGACTTGTTCCTCTTATCTGTTGGCTATGTTGGTATGGACTACTGAAGTCCATAGTCTATAGTAACCAAAAGGATGTACATGCAGTGAAGCAGCTAGCAAGCAGTACTGTTAAGTTTGCCATTATTTCAATGCTACCATACTTAAAGGAAGAAAGACTCTTTATGAAGAAAAGTTGTTAATGTATTGGTATTATAATAAAATGCAAATAACTCATTGAAAATATGCAGTGGTTTTGTGTTGCTATGAAAAAGAAACCACAAACAACATTTTTAGTTGTTACAGCTAGTAACACCTATGCTTACAGCTGCAGTAAAGGATTGTCAAGGGGACTTAAAGCATTCTTCTGAAATAAAATTGGGCTAATTCTTTCATGTTAGCTTGGAAATGCTTTAATAAATTGCGTGCACAATTACATGTGTTCATTTAACACCTTAGAACCTAGCCAGGGGGATATTTTTGTTAGGGATGAGACTAGGTGTAGATATATGTCATGCCTGTTTCATAACTAGAAACCGTTATTTTTAACACTTCTATCAGAGAAGTTCTTCATACAACTTACTTATTTCCAAATGCTCTTCACTGTAGAAGTCCACAGTTGAGGGAAATGACTTGGGAAGAAACCACATAATGGCAAATTGTAAAAAGAAGTGTAAAAGTACAATTTCTTCTGTAGTTCTTAATGGCTGCTTGCATTCTACCTCATAATACTTGCTTTACTGTAAGGCTTTAATAATCTTATTACTCAGTCTTGTTTGCTGTGTGAATGACTTGCATTGCTTCTTGTTTTAATTATTTTTTTCTGATCTAGTACAAGAAGTATTCTTAGAGTTGAGTTCAGTAGACTTTTTAATTTTACTTTTTTTTAAGTATGAAGTGCCCAATGAAAAAATACTGGTACATGAACAAGTCTTTAGAAAGGTTTCTTAATTAATTAAAAGTGGTTGCTGACATTGTTATCATCTTAAGCATGTTGTTCTCCATGAGCTAACACCAAACTTTTTAAATTTGAAGTATAACTTTTGTTTGTTTGTTTTCCCCCTAAGTTTTCTGAAGTGTTTATTCACTGTCCTGGCAAGGACAATCTATTCAAACTCCAAACCATCATTTTGGATCCATCATTAGTTTCCATCAAGGATTCTATGTATAGAAAGAGAGCATTGCTATTTATTACTAGATTTAGCTTTGAAAGAACCCCAATTTTTCTTCACTAGTTAAAAAATATATGTCTGGCTTGTTCCAAATACTGCAAAAAATGGTGAGAGAAATGGTGACTTTGCTGAAAAGATCTGTTTCTGACAGATATTGAAGGTGAGTCTTGTCAAGTTAAAAGTATGAGTAACACAGAGCAGGTCCTTTTCTGTAATACTTCGGGTTTAAGTTTTCTCATCAGTTTGGGTTTGCTAGAGCAGAAGTTTTCCTGTGCAAAATCATATATGCAGGCGAAAGTTCATTGACAGTGATACTGATAGTGCCTTCCTCTTAAAATACCTGTGCTTGTCCTCTGTTTAAATTCTCTTCCTGGGGGGGAAAGCAAGCACACTAGCATCACAGAAGCTGCGCCTCATTAGACTTTTTGGTGTTTGACAAGAATATAGGATGTGTAGAAATGTATACATGAACATTTCTTTCCTGAGACTGGGAGGAAATGCTCTAGAGGAGCAGTCTTCTTGGGTTAAGAATTACGGTAATGCAAAACCAGGAGACTTCTCTTTGTTACAGCAAAACCACTGTAATGTTGGCAGAGGGGTTCTGTTGGTTTCACAGAAGTCCTTTGGTTCAAAGGATTATGTTGGTAGCGATGTCTGTTGTGTTTCTGGGTGCTACCATGTGTCCTGCTGACAGTGTCAGCCTTCCTTTTGTCTTATCGAATGCCTCTTTGCCTTGCTTCTCAGCTGTCTGTGCATATCTGTGCTTTCAAGCACTTCTGTACCGCTCAGCCTGCTCCTAACTTTCATAAAAAGAGCATGTTTTTAAATTCTCAAATGGAAAATATTCCTGTTTGAGTAGGAGTACACTTGTACAAGTTCTGTACTGTAAAAATGTTTTATTTAACCTTGACTTTTTTTTTTTAAATATGTATCTCCTGATGTGTTTATTGGGACACTCCTACTTTTTGCTTCCTCAAAACTTGCTGAGGAAGTCTCTTGTTCAGATGTTTGCACTTTGGGCTTGTGTCAGGAAGGAGCAACAAAGAATGTTTAGAATGTTATGGTTACTGTGGGGAATGCTGAAGCTCTTTAATGCTATTTCTTACAGTTATTGGATCATGTGGTCTTTTGGCTGCTTATAATATTCCTAGCTGAAGTTTTAAATTCTGGGATGGGAGTATTTGATGGCAGACACTAGAAACAAACTAATACCCCCCCACCCCCCAACAAACAAACAAACAAAAAAACCCCAACAAAAAACAACAACAACAACAAAAAAAAAACCTCAAAAACCAACCAACCAAAAAAAAACCCCAACCCCCCCTATGTGCAGTGGTGGTGATTTGTTGTCCCTTTTCCCCAAAGAAATTTTGCAGAAATAAAAATGCTTTAAATAAACTGTTAAGAGTGAAGGTGACTCCGGTTATGTTGGCATGACTTTGTAGTTCTACACACACACATGTATATTTTGGAGCATGTTTGGAAAATGGCTGTGTGTTTTATGTATGTGTGTGTGCATATTAAAGGTATTTCCTATGTTACTGTGTTTCTTAGTTTCATGGCTGGAGAGCAAAGGGGATGTCTATACCACTGTGAATACCTCACAGTTCAGAAAGGATGTTGGTTTTTTGTGGCGTCTGTCTTTGTTGTTGTTTTTGTGGGGTTTTGTTTGTTTGTTTATTGTTTTTTTTTTTTTTTAAGAATAAAGTTAATTTAACCTTGGCTATGCTTCTGAATGTGTGTGAGCCTTTTGCTGTTAAAAATAAATGAGCTTGTGAGATGGTGGGAGGGTCTCCAGGGAGGTCTACAACTATAAGGAGTGGCCAGTACTACTTATGTTCTCTTTGCTAATAACAGTAGCATAGAAATAATAACAGATGCTGTAACATGGGTATTGTAAAGCTTTCTTTCCAGACACCTTGGGACATAGGGTGCTCTGATACTTTGGCAGTTGAATTTGAATCATTAACTTCCTGATTCTTAGGGAATCGGATTTTACTGGCTTAGACTTAAGATCATGTTAGAATGTGATACAGGGGGACATTAGAGGTGTTGTGTAGCTGTCGGCCCACTGTTCCTCCCATGGAACTGACCCTCTGTTCCAGCAGAGCCTACTCTTTTTTTCCCTCTCCCAGCCCTGGCCTTTGCAGACAGATTTGATGACATCTGGAATGGCCACTCTGCCAACAATTCAACCATAATTTGCTACTAAATTATGCTAATAACGAATATTCAGTGCTCATTGACAGCATTTTAAATGTTTAATGCTTCAATTGCCAGACTTCATAATCTTGTATCAGTGGCCTAAAGCTTGCTTTGTTTGTGAGAGCACCAGTTTTAACAATGCTCTCTGAGGAACAGAGAACTCATGTTCTCTGTAGCTGCCCCTATGATAGGCTGTGTCAGTGGAAGCCTGGACTAATTCAATTCAGGGGCAGTAGAGTATAATCTCATAGCAGGAAGTTCTGGTCACAGTGCTGTTCCACAGAAATAACCACTGAGCATGTAGAAAGTGGCAGTGATGAGCGGGATCTACATGTGGGATGTTCTGGCTATGGTGTGCTGGATGAGTGCAGATGACAAAATAGCCTTACTCTGTCATCTTCCCTAAGGGTCTCTTAGGAGATAGCTGGGATCTGGGTTAAGTGCTGAGGGAGTGTTTGGTTGCTGTCATCTTCAGGAACTCTGCTAGAGGAAGGAGTAAATGGTACTGCTGCATGGGTGCAGGTTGCAAATATTTGTTCAGGGTCAATTTAAACTTAGTTATTAATAATTTGGACTAAGGGACTATAATCCATTTTATCTTCTGGTAAATATGGAATATTGTAAAGCATTACAACTGTGCAAAGGTCTTGTCAAATCATAGAATAGTTAGGGTTGGAAAGGACCTTAAGATAATCTAGTTTCAACCCCCCTCCCACTAGACCAGGTTGCTTCAAAGCCCTGTCCAACCTGGCCTTGAACACTGCCATGGATGGAACATCCACATCTTCCTTGAGCAACCTGTTCCAGTGCCTCACCACACTCACAGTAAGGTATTTCTTCCTTATATCTAACCTAAATCTTCCCTGTTTAAGTTTGAAAATGCATGTGAGGAAACAAACCGCATGGTAGATTCTGCTTTGCTTTCTTGGTTTGGTTTTGTTTTGTTTTCTTTTTTTTTTTTTTTTAATACAAAAAGAAAGGCTTGTGAATTCCTCAGAAGGGATAATCGTACTTGGCTGTCTACCAGTAAGCTTCCCCCATACGTAGATGAGTTGTTTGTGAATCATTTGGGTCATCAAGTAATCTTTGTAGGTAAGGAAGCATATAAAATATCTTAGGTTTTTCAAGTAAGAGTACCTTTTGTATTTTGGCTTAGTTCTTGAGTTCTGCTTCATAAATCTCACAACTGCTCTGTTTTAGGGAGACTCTAGTCAGTTCATGGGTATAATGTTATTGGAAGTGACTCATCCTAGTTAGAAATAATAAAAGAAGTTAAGGTTTAGCTGTTCTAATGGTAGAATCAAAGTAATTTATCTAAATAAAATAATGCGTATGTTGTGGGCCATATTTGTAGGTTGAAAAATGCAGCCTCTTGTCTTGAATTCTGTGTGCCACTCTGACTTCTTGCACTCCTTTCATAAGAGGAGGCTTTTCACAGGCTTCCTCCCACCCCTTGCCATGTTAAGTAAACATAAATACTTGTATGTATAATTCTGCAGCTTGATCGTTAACTTTGCATTTATGGCTATTAAAGTTATGTTCAGGATTTCCTGTCCTCCTGGATGGTGGATGTAACAACATGGTCTTTTTCATTATGCAAGACACCTAACACTTCTGTGTTGTGATCTGAGCTTTAGGAATGGGGATGCCCTCCTTTAGTAGGAGGGTATTAAAAAAAACCAAACATCTTATTGCACATGATGGATATAATATGTAAATCAGGGAACTTTATAACCTGAAACTTAAAACTCTACAAGAGTCCTCACTAGAACGTGAGAGGCATGTAGGAAGTTTCTAGTGAGTCTAAACAAAATCTTGTTGATGCTTTAAGTACATTTGATACTACTGCTTAACAGAACTGAATATAAGTGTTTTCTAATGTAAATGTTTTGAAGAGCCATAGCAGATCAGTATAGAGAGTAGGTACTGTTTAAACTTGTGCAGTGCCTTTCAAGTACAAACAGAGGTACAATATAGCACTTAAACTATACTTACTGTAAAAATTAATTTCTAGCAGAACCTAGCATGAAAGTTTAGATATACTACCTGTGCTGAAAAACATGTGAATGTGTTAATGAATAACTGTAGCTTTTAAAATAGTCATGAAATAGTTTACAGCTAACTGTACATCTTCCTTAATAGGAGAGTAAATTGAACAGACTAAGGTAGATGGAACCAATTTTATACTTAATCTGAAAGCAAGTTATTGTAATATAGAACTTGATGGAATGTATTTCTGTAAAATACCAGGTGGATGCCAACCACCTCGCTAAAATTTTTCTGTAAGGCTTGAGTATATAAATGTCATCAGATTTTTGTCATACAGTGATTTGATGTATAACAATTTAACGTATAGCGTTCTTGAAACCATCATGGAGTTTAAAGAAAACTGCTGGTAGTCTTACATTGGATACCAGTGGTGGGGTGGTTTTTTATTCTTAAAAGCAATGTGAACCAAATTTATAATTAAGGCATAGTCAAAAATACAAGCCATAAAGCTAACTCTTATCAGTTGATTTGTTAGTTGTTTGTTAGGCCCATATTACATTCTGCAAGTTTCCCCCAACTTTCTTTCTGGAAACTTTCTGTTCCTGTATATAACTACAGAATTTTGTGTTCTTTGATGTCTCATAGTTAATGTATAGTCTTTATTTCCTTTTAATTTTTCTTCTCTTTTTGTTACAAAAATCCGGGCCTGACTAACTGTTAAACTAACCCCATTGTATTGCCTAAGTTAGTGTCTCCATTGTTTGGCATATGTAGGATGTAATGTTCCTGTTTCCACTGAGCAAAACAGGGCTTGATTTTAAGTATTTGTGGGCAAAAGCAGTATTTAGCATGTATTTAAAGAAAGAGCTTGAAAAGAAAGACAGCTTTTTCTTATACTGGCACTGTTGCTCAGCAGGATTTTTCTCTATGCTTGCAGGTTTTGACTGAACTGGGTTTGACAATGTCAGGCTTTGGCA
Organism: Lathamus discolor; assembly: GCF_037157495.1. Taxonomy (NCBI): domain Eukaryota; kingdom Metazoa; phylum Chordata; class Aves; order Psittaciformes; family Psittacidae; genus Lathamus; species Lathamus discolor. The sequence continues at coordinate 45,010,354 of NC_088886.1, read as the reverse complement.
GCGCAAATTACTTGAGTTTCTGTTAGCCTTGCTTCAGCAGTCTCTGGCATGGATATGAGAATAGTGCCAATCTTTGCTTAAGGCAGAGCTGCTGAAGTTTTGAGCTATTACATGAGTAATGTTATCTCTCATTTGAGAACACAATAAAAACATTGTTTTCTTGCTTTTGCTGTTGTGACTTGTGCAGTCTCAGGAGAAGGAAGGGAGACAGACCTGTGGATGGAAGGGCAAAAGTGAACTAGAAAAAGATGCTGTCAGGAAACTGGAAGTGTAGGTTAAAGCAACAGAAAAAAAACCTGAGCTGGGGAGTTTAGCTTGAAGAAATCTAGTGATTTTGTAGAAGTTGTACTAAGAATAGGCTGAAGTGAGGGAGGAGTTGGAGGGGAAAGACAACTACAACAGAAAGGCCAAAGAATGGGAGATGAAAGGTAGAAGCAAGGGTGAACAAGTTCTGGGAAGCAGATTAGGCTTTAAACAAAAAAGTCTAAATCTGTTTACTTAAATTTGCATAGAAAGTATCAGAGTGAGTTTGCATCTGCAGTTGTAAACATTGGTCTTCCCTAAAGCTCAGTTGTTCAACTTTGCATGCTGAATGTTTTTTTAAGATGGTTGTATGCAGCCTTAGGTTATATGGCAGTACCAAAATGGGTGCATTTTACAGAGATCGATCCTGAGTTTCAAACTGACTGACTTTTGGTTGTAATGTTAAAGTGATCATATGATGACAGACTTCCTGAATACTGACTAAATACTACTTCTTCTTTTAGACGGGGCTTGAATCCACCCCACAGAGTGAAGTCAATTTCAATGACTACTTTCACACAACAGGAAATAGAATTTCTGCAGAAACATGGAAATGAAGTAAGTATCATTTGGAGATTACTGTGAAAGCACGAAAACCACTTGATAAACTTTAAAATGGTACTTAAGGAAAATGTCTTTTTTTTTGGTTTTGTTTTTTTTTTTTTTTTGTTGTTGTTTGTCTTTTGTTTTTTGTTGTTGTTGATAGTAAAATGTAGCCTGAAGTCTGAAGCCAGCTTCATTTGAAGTGAGGCTGTTTCACTTGGGTTGCTGATCATCAGTGTTATGTGGTATTGCCCCACTCAGACAATCTAGATTCATATGATCAGTATTTCTGAACTGGAGTTTCTTTTGCTTTTGCTTAAGGCACTATGCATTTTCTTTTTTTCTTCCTGTAAGCCCAGACCTTGAGACTGACTGCAGCAGTGTTTCCTGAAAGAGCCCATTGTGACAGAAATACATTTGTTGCTTGTAGCTGTATTTCTTCAGAGTAGGTGTCAGAAAGTCTTCTAGTTGTTTCAGTAGCCTCTTTCCTTTAATGAAAGTGTATCAGCATTGAAGGCTCTTGGAGAGGGAGGAAAATGAAAAATTTTTTTTTTCTTTTCTAAGGATTGTTATCTAATAAATGTCTATATGTTTGGACTGGCTTGGGGCAGCTCTGAAGGAAAAAGTTCTAGTGTACTGCCTTTTTATTCTTTTTTTAGTAATTTTTTTAACATAATCTGGGAGGTAAATGTTGCCTTGGCTCTATGGGGATGTGTGGGGCATGTGGACCCTGGATGTGGCTATTGCTGTCTTTAATTTGAGGATGAAGTTTTTGTTTTAATACCTGCTTATAGCACTGAGGATTTTAGAGTCAGCTTTTGCTGCTGTTCTGAATTAGAAAAAGTCCTATTTCACATTCGCTAGACCTGTATTCTGTTTTAGTAGAACTGTTGATTGTAGGCTGCAGAGTCTTGTGAGCATGTTCTGTGGAGTTTCGTGGGGATAAATCCTGTCATTAGGCAAAATGCTGATATTTAACTTTTCTTAAACTTGGCTCATTCATAACTGTCAGGTTGAAGAATGAAAATAGAAGCAGCCATTTCTTTTTCTGTCCTGGTAAATATATGTTACTTGTTGAAATGACTGTTAGTGGATGATTCCTCTAGACAGAGCTGGAACTGGGTTTAAACTCTTGACATTATATAAAATACTTGTAATAGTTTTGACTAGGTTTTTTTTTTTTAATTGTTTTGGCATGTTAAAGCTGTGTAACATCGTGTGTGTGTGTGTGTGTATGTATAAGATACTGATGACTTTTTGCATAGGGAGAATAATAAAGACTCTTTTGTGGGTATATAGTATGTTGGAGTCTTTTTCCGCAAGATTAGCTTGTAAACTTCAGCTTCATTTAACGCTTCACAAATGTAGAAGAAAATTTGTGTGTATGTGTGCCTCCCTTCTTTCCTCCCTCCTCTTCCACACCTGTTTTAATTTCTGCAACAGGTAGAGATTACTACCACTTCCATTTTTCACTGATCTGGAACCTTAAGTGATCCATACTTGGCTAATTAGTGTAGTTGTCCTTATTATAGACCTGACTAGTCTGCCAGTAATAAAGACTTACTTGATATGAAATTTGTTACTGACATAAAAAAAGTAGGGATATTTCTGTTTGTAATACTTACTCTTCTAATTAAAGTATTGCAATGATTTCAGTGAGCTACTTGATAAATGAAAATGACATCCAGTGTTTAATTTTGGGTTTTTGGATAGCAGTGCATTACCTCTAATTCCACAGTAACATTGAATAGTTCTTTGTAGTTGCAGATGGTAGATTTAACAAGTGCTTATACTGATCAGAAAAGTTTTAAACACTGTTAGAAGTTTAAAACCTAATTTAAACAAATTTTCACTTTGTCACAGTGTGTGTTGCAGTAACCATTTTGCTTTCTCTTACTGGTACTGCAATTTATCTTGTATGCAGGTGAGTATTCCAAAGTATTGAGATGAAGTTCATCTGATTTCACCAAAAAAAAACCTCACAAAAACCCCCAACAAACCTTCTTTGCTTAGCTTGCTATATGCAGCATAGGTGGCTCTTATGTATATATAATAAGAAGTGAAATTTTCTAGGATAAACTTGTTCAAATATGGAACTGTCCACCATTTTACAAAGTACAGTCACTTAATGGCTTAGGTGTTGTAACATTCGGTTGGTTTAGTTCTGCAGATTATATATATAAAGCTCTAGTTTTTGCAATCTAGTATTCTATTTTTCTTTTATTTTTCTATAGCTTGTAAAATACTTTTTGTCCTGCTTTGTCCTTACAGTCTTTCTCCAACATGGCCAAGGCCTCTGTAGTAAGCTTTTTGGCTTCCAGATGATTGGTATACAATAGGGATCTGAATAGAAAGGAAAAGAGCAAGAAAGCTTCCCTGAGATAAGGTAGTGAGTTGTTCTTAGAAGATATAGTTTTCCACTCTCCTTCCAAGAGTATTTATAAGGTCAATGTGTTGTATAATGGTGAGGTTCTCTTTTTTTTTTTTTTTTTAAAAAGGGGGTAGAAATAATGCTATTATCCAAAATAGTAACTTTTCTCTAGTTGTCACAAATTGCCACCTTTGTAAAACATTGTTACTAAAAGGCTTCCTCACAGCCAGTGCTTTGGGAAGAGATTATTCAGAGCAGCTACTCAGGTGTGTGACACTATCTTCTTCCCTGTCTGTACATCTTCAACGAATGTCGTTCTGGCACAGGTAACATGAACTTTTTTGGATGAGATTTTAACTGCTTCAAATACAGATTTAAGGATTTTTACTGTGTGAGAATACATCTGTGTTTTAGTGTTGCTTACTCATCTGCTGGTATAAAAGATGTCTAAGTTCTGGTTTTGCTAGTGTTTGGATTAGCTCACTTTTGCAGCAAGAGTGGAGACAGCTTCAAACTGGTATTACTCAACTGCCTTCTGAAGCCTTTTTGAAAGATAAAGCAATTCTGACTTTCTGGGTAGGATTTTTCTCCTCCTCCTCCTCTTCATGAAGAACAGTGTGATGTATTTTCACACTGTATTTTCATGTTAAGAATAATGAGAGAATGGTATGGGGATGAATCTGTTTGAATACTCAATCAAATTATAATGTTGCTTAGGCATCTGATTCAGCAGAGCGATGGTAGTAGAAAGTGAACTCACTGTTAGCAGAAAGTGGAGGTGGTACTAATCTCATGTTGCCATTAGAGCTGTGAATGAATATTCAGACACTTTCCCCTGAAGCTGAAAAATAGTATTATGAGGCAAATCAGTTACATAATTAATTTTTCTACTAGATTTTTCAAAAGTGCCAGGTATTTTCTAACCTTTCCAAATAGCCTATTCTGGTATGTATATGGTGGAACAAAATTATTTAGATAGTATTGGTCCTGTATTTGGAAAGTCTGTGTATCTTTGGGAGTAAAGACCATGTATGTTTACCTGAGGTACTAAGTAGAACACTATGCAGGTATGCTCAGCTGCTTGGGAATAGTTTAACAGTGCTGAATTTTGTTTTGGTGCCAGTCTTCCTAACTTTTGATAGCACCTGGGCAAGTGCCAGTTTCCCACACTTTTGCGGAACTCGTAGCAGTACGAGGCTGATTCAGAACTGGTGTCTGGCCTGACCAAAATGCCTTGCTAGAATCGACTTTACTGTGGTATGTGGCCTAGAAACCCTGAATTGGAAAGAGCAGTACAGAGTTGGAGCTGATGAGTCCTGACAGCATGAGCTGTGTAGTCAGGTGTCCTTGTAGTACATCCCTGATTCTGCTAATACGATATAGAGGTACAAGAGCCGACTGTGTATAGAACTATGTCTTTGTTAGCAGGATTTGTTAGCTTGCAGTATGTACTTATGAAAGCAGCTGTAACTTCTGGACCCAAACTGACTTTGAAAGCAGTATACTGGCAGTATAAAATTCTTTCAGCCTACAGAGATTACTGAATAATATTGATATCAGAAGTGCTGAATTACTAAACAAAGCTATAATGTGCTTACATAAGGGAACTGTTTCCAAATATTTCTTCCTGTGGTGAGTATTATGTTTTGGAACATAGCTTTCTTGTGTGGTAATCTGTAACTCTTTGCACTGACAGCATTATGTATGGTGCATAATGGAGGATATTTTGTTGGGTGGGGAGGGGAAAGAAAAAAATCTAAGTTGGCATTTATCAGCCTCCTGAAAGGTAATATCTCATTCGAGCTTTTTAAACTAGACTGACATGTGTAATCTTCCTGCAACGATATGTCTGAATCTCAACTGTAGTGCTGTAGGTCTGGTGGTGTGCTTTGTTTAGTTGAAATGCAGCTTCTACCAGCAGCAGTACTTGTCCTGTTACAGCTTTTCCTTGCCATGCTGCCTTAACTGCACACAAGAGAAGGCAGCTTCATGAGCACAAACTTAATTTTGATGGCTGAACTGAATTTCTATTTCTCCTAACTATGCTAAGAAGAGTTTATGAAGTGTGGTGGCTCAATGTGTTGTGCAAGCAGAAGGCCTTTGTTGCTCTCATATCTGCCTTCCCACACACACTGGAGGATGTGTATCAGTGCAATAGTTATGACAGAGTGGTTATGGTAGTGTTGATTGTTTGAAATATGTAGCACTGGAATAGAAATAACTGAAATCTCAGATGATCTCAGCCTTTCTCCAAAATTTGGTGCGTACTGCTCTTTTGAGGGTTTGCTTTGTTGGTTTTTCAGTTGGTTTGTTTTTTGTTGTTTTTTTTTCTTTTGTAGCAGCTTTTTAATGTGCCCATCCTTCCCCACCTTCCCAGCTCTGTAAACAAAACACAACCCCCTCACCCCAAAACATGACAACAAAACTAGAAGCAAAACAAAAAGCTAAATTTTTGTGGAAAACAGGTATGTTTATGCTCCTCTTACCCCTTGAGCCCTGCTTGAAACTCCTGAAAGCATGAAATGTTACTAGGAGGCTGGGTTTTAAACCAGAAGCCTTTCTGGTTTAACTTCATCTTGCAGAGTACCGGATGTGCATTGAATGGGTGACTTCTTTGTTCCTTTCTGTCAAAGCTAGAAAGTAGTGTATGGAAAACAGCTTCTCTCAAATAGAATAGCTGTTGAGCGCAGATGCGGGGAAACCAAAGGTATGAAGAGAAATATAAGGACTTCATTATAACATACGACATGCGCTTGGCCCAATTTCTACTTTCAGCGATATATTTAAGTTATGGCAACTCACAGTTTCTGCTTTGCTTCCTCCTGGGTTTTTATCCAGGTCAGGGTGAGTAGGTTGAAGCTGGTTGTGATTCTCTTTCCCTCTTTGCTTCATGCTGTACTTACTGCTCTAATTCTGAACTTCCTGGTATCTAGTTGCCAAATATCTAATGACATCCCTTGCAGCATTAGAAATTGTTGGCAGAGAACAGGTACTGTTCTTCCCAAACTAGTTGTAAAAGGATTCTCATGAACTTTAAATTTCATGAAGATAACTGCTGAATCTTGTTTTCTACTTCTTGTTACCTGTCAAGATAACGCTTTTCTTTGTTTTGTTACTTTGCAGGTCCCACAGTGTAGTAGAAGCAAGCAAAACTTCAGTCTTGCTTCTGTCAACCCTTCAACACAAGTAGACTTTCAAATACTGCATACACTTAATCATTCCAACTTCAATGCTGTCTTTTTTTTCTTTTTTCTTGCTGCATTGGTGAACCAGTGGGACATGGACTAATTATACTTTTCAGGGACAGTGGATAATGGTTGTGGATTGTTGGATATGTTCCACTGTTTCTAGGGGTTTCCACATAACTTGAATGTTTACTCTTGGCTTCAGCTTGTCAGGCTCTTCTCCTCCAAGCAGAGCATTTTGTTTAATAAAGCTTTGATTATCAAAAGGAGGAGCATATCAAGACTCTTAGTGAATAACAAAGCTTTTGAGCGGAGGCTTATTTATGCTGCTGTTGCAAAAAGAATAATGTTGGTATTAAATGGTTGAACCAGAATATGACGTCACCAGAAATGGTGTGATGTAGAAGGAGTTTGGAAAGCCATAGATTTTTTGGGCACAATAACTTAACAGTAATGTTGTGTAACTTTGTGGTGAGTTGAGATGCTTCTTCACGTGTTACCTATAAAAGCAAAGGAATGAGTAGTTCTGTCAAAATGGAGTTTAAGATGCATCATGAAACTTAGGCAGTAGCCTTTTCTGTCATACTGAAAAAGTGTTTTGAAATGTGCTCTTTGGGATATCAAGTTTGTATCAAAAAAGAATAAAACTTTGACCATGAAGACTGGTAACTTAAAGCCCAGATTTGTGCAGATTTGTATATCCTTTACTGCCTTTTTGCACTTTTTTTCCCAATGTCCTGCAAGAAATGGCTGAGCCAGAGTCAGCACATGCTGCGAAGAACTGCTGATTTGTTCAGGTGTCCTGCCTAGGCAGCTGTCAGGCAAGACAGAACATAGAACTGAAGCTCAAACCAATCTAATTGTGGCAAAAAAACCCCAAAACCCAAGTAACAAAAAACCAAACCAAACAACCCAAAACCAAAATGGCAAAAACCCTAACAAACAACCACTTTGTGGAAATGTAGAAAAATCAATCTTTTAGTATCTCAAGCCCTTTCAAATTCAGATAGTGGATTTAAAAGCTGTGATTAGTGGGGAGTAATCAGGGTACCCAAGATGTAAATGCTGAATGATCATTCCCCACCATAACTCAACAGCAAGTTATATGGCATAAATATCCTTGATCTTTATAATAAGAGTAACTTTTAAATAGCTTTGAAATAAAAATGACAATGGCCTCATCAGTAAAAATACATTTCTCACAGCAACCTTTTCCTTGCAAAAGACACACTACTGTTAGCAGCTTTTAAGAATAAACATTTAAAAAAAACCCTTATGACAATACAAATTCTGACAATAATATTTCTTAGTTTAATTTTCAGTTTTAATTTTGTCCTATGGTAATGCACAGCACACTGCCTTTTTTGTAGGTATCTGAAAATTGTGTGTTATGACTCACTTGAAGCATAATCAGTGAAGTATTGTGGATCCCTGTCAAGTCAGATGATAGTAACAAAAGTAGAGCATACAGGTCACCAGCAAATAAGGAAAAACAAGGGGCCTTTTATTGTGTTCTGAATGCTTGCTTGGAATGACTGCTGGTGTTCAAAGCATTGTGTGATTCTTCACACAGAAATAGACAAATCTGCCTTTTTAGTAGTTTCTTGTGTGATTTTAAAACTTCATAAAATTTGTCTTTCTAAAAGAACTTGTCTGTATTTAAGACTTCTGAGAAACTACTTTCTTGAAGAGCTCTTGAGGTAAAGATACTTATGTGAAATTTTATTTGCATTTCTGGTGTGGTAAATATTTTAACTTGTGTTTGCATAGTTACTGCTGTCAAACTCTGTTAAAATGACTACTTCTTGATCAAGTGTGCGTGACTAAGTCTAGGTTCTTTTGCTTGGTAGTTGTGTTGGCCGTTAGTAATAATGTTCGTTCTGCTACTAGTAACAGAGAACCAGTAAAGAATGCCTGACAGTTTTAATTAAATAAATTATAATAGTGACTTTAGGCATATTTCAGTTGGTACTGCTTTTGTGTTTAGAAGAAATCTGTTGCTCCAGGAAGCACTTTTGGAAGCCTGCTTTCTGAAAGTTTGCAAGAATTGCAAACTTCTTTGCTTCTAAGCTTGCTTCATTTTAAACCAACAGTGTGTCTGGATAGCATAGTACTGCTTCATACCTGTTTGCATATTCACAGAACTATTATCTGCTATAGCTGGTAATGATCTAAATTCACACAGGGCCTTGTTGTCTCATTTCTCCTAGAAATGGTCTGTAGTGGTCAGGAAGGCTTGAGACTGTTTGATGTGGAGCTGCGTTTGTTGTGGGTTTTTTTGATTGTGGTTCCACCCCCCTTCCCCTCTGAATACTTAGGCCCTCCAGGGTGAAGATGAAGCAGAAAACTGGGAGAGGGAGAAAGGTGAAAAGCTGGGTTGCGGTTTGACTGTTGGTACAGGTTTCTGTGGTACTAGTGACATGGTAATTGTGATGAGTTTCTTTCATCTGACTTGTTTTGGGTGGTAGGAGAAGAGGGAGTAATTGCCTGATATGGGTGGGGAAGAGGAAATCCTTTTTCATTCTCTAGCACAATTTAGGCTGGATGCAAAGTGATAATCATGGTACAGCCCCAGGTGCTATTGGGCTAGGTGCACGATTGAGTAGGGACTTTCTGCTTTTCTGTAACTAGTCACATAAGGACTTCTCTTCCTCTAAGCAATCATAAGTCTGCTAGTTTGTACAGTTATAATCTTAAATCTAAGCATGGAAATATTACTGCTGACCCACGTTGGACTGTCCACTGCAGATCTTTAAAGCTGTACCATGAAAGTTCTGACTTTATAAATTTTGTCAGCAAAAAGTAGTGCTTATGTGAAAGATGTCCACTATTAAAATAGTGCTTCCTGCTCTTAACTATTCTTTTAGCTCAGACTTAAGACTTCTTGTCTAAGTTTATATCTTCTACATTTTTATGAAGTATTAAGCAAATACCTTCAGTTTCATTTCATCTGTTACCATACTGCAAATAATGACTTTAAATTCGCTAACTCAAATCAGTGTATTGAAGTTAAACCTTTTTTGGAGTACAGTTGCTGAACGAATGCAGAATAGCTGAGTTTATTGAAGTAGGAACTACTGATCTGATTTTTAGATGAGTGTCTAATTCACCGATTTAGGGCTATCATTTGGTCATTAGTTAGATCTGCTTCCCATTGTTCATCTCTATCCAGTAGATGACAATAAGGATTGTGTAGTGTTGGAAATGCAGGCATTCAAGACATCAAGTATGAAATACATACTTAATGCTGTCTAAATCTCTCTAATCCTGAGAAATCTTTTGAAATGACCTCTTAAGTTTTATCACGTCTGACAGCTACTGCTCTATAAGATGCTAATTTGCTACAATTTTGGTGACGTTAGCTGGCTTGGTAAAGAAGAAAACAACTGAGGAAGATGTAGTGGCAGTATCACAGCTTCTACCTTGGTTTGCCAACTTCCACGGCTGCCAGCTTTTGCAGCTCTTGCTTGTTAGAGAATGTGCTTCATCTGAAGGTCATGAGGGACCATGCTGAAAACCTAACACTGTTGCAGCAATAGAGGGCAACATTGGTAGGAGGCATGCGGAGAGGAATGCTCAGGACTGTTTCAGAAAGGGTGTGGGAAGAAGGGGTATGCATCATAAAAGCAAAGCTTTCTTGACCCTGCTTCTCTGAAAGAAACCTGTTCTAAAATGGTAATCTTATTTTAGAGGATAGCTGATGTTTGCTGTATCGTTTGGGTGCATACTCAGGTTACTTGCAGAGTAGCCTTAAGTGCTTAAAGAAAACATTTGAAATGCAACAATTCCTATGTCTTAGTTTTGAGAACAGTCACCTTTCCTCTTGTTTTGCTCAAGAACTGAAGCTGATCAGGCTGAGAATTTTGCAACTGGCTCAGCTTTTGCTTGCTTGCAACTACGTTTAGAAAATTAAAGCAGAGCAAAAGTACTTTTCCCTTTCTGTCAGCCTTAGTAAATTAAATGCAGTTTCTATGGTACAGTATACATCATGGTAAGAAAGGCTGCTTTAAAAACAATGTTCCTATACTCAAATAGTAATACATATAAATACTGAATCTCAGATCCTTTGAGAGCTACTATGTAGGGCTTAGGGCATATGGAATCTGTTGAAATAGTTTAAACACTGGAGTACAGGTAAGGGAATGTGTAGAATTAGGTGAAGGAGAAGAGTCTTAAATATCACAAGCAGAAATCAGGTGCTTTGCCCCTTCATGAGTGCCTGATACAAATATTTTGTAAAAGCAGTATTTAGTGGTGAAATTTTATGCTAGGAGTTGCTTGCCCTGCTGTGACAGATGGCCTTTGAACTTAAGTATTTAGACCAGTACATGGTGCACCAGTTGGTTGTTAAAGCAGCTAAGTCTGGAACAAAAAATGTGCAGCCATGCACTTGTTAATGATGTATTAACAATGGTAAACCTAAATAGGCTTTAAGATATTTTTCTTTGATTAATCTGTGGTTGTGTTATTTTCTTGTTGTTTGTTTTTACAAGGTGTGCAAACAGATTTGGCTAGGCCTATTTGATGATAGATCATCAGCAATTCCAGACTTCAGGGATCCACAGAAAGTAAAGGAATTTCTACAGGAAAAATATGAAAAGAAAAGATGGTAAGATAGATTCACAATTATAAATGTTACCTCTATAGCAAGAAGTGAAGGTGGATGGTTATCCTCACATTTTTGAGTGTGCTTTCCTTCTTGTGTGCTCTTTGCACAACTGTCTAAAGTAAAATGCTTTCTGGACTTTATTCAGAACTTCTACATGAAGCAGAAAAAAGTACAGCAGTTTCTCAGTGTGTAGCATGTATTGACAGTACAGAAATGGCTTAAGGGGATGTGAAAAACAGTGTGAAGTAAAGAATTTTGCAGGCTTTTATTAGGGGGTGAAAGACACCTGGCTTGTATTAAATAAGTGCCATAAAATATTGATGACTTGGAATTCTAGTCCATTTTAAAAAGATCTGGCATAAATAATGGGTATTTTGTAGACTACTGATAAGACTTGTTTTGGGGTCAGTGGTTAATATAGCAGAGCTGAGATATACCAATTCTCACACTTTAGTCTTATCAGTGTTAAGCAGAACTTTTCATGTTAAACTTGTAAAAACCATTGCTCTTTTTGAATGTAGGTATGTTCCTCCAGAGCAAGCAAAGGTGGTGGCATCAGTGCATGCATCCATATCGGGGTCTTCTGCTAGTAGTACAAGCAGCACACCTGAGGTGAAGCCACTCAAATCTCTGTTGGGAGAAGCTGCACCTGCACTGCACTTAAACAAGGGCACACCTAGCCAAGTGAGTAATGACAGCTGAAAAGCACAGAACTGTTAAGCAGTGCTTTTTCTCTTTTAGTGGCAGAATTCTTACAACTGTAACCGTTACCTAATGATATGATGACTAAAGATAACTATGTGTTCTGTTGAAGTGTTTGCAGATCAGGTTCTAAATTAAGCTTGTTTCTATTGACCAAATTGATTTATGTTTTTAAGAATGGCTATTTGCAGAAAGCATAATTTTCTAGTGTGATTGACAAGTTTAATTATGGTAGACTTTTGCTTAAATATCTCAAGTTTGAGCCTAATGTGATATATTTTCATATTTGTTTTTTTTTATTTTATTTGAAAACAATAAAATGCCTGATACTCTTAACCATGAGATTAGTGTGAATATGTGGGTGAAAAGTGTGATGTTTGTCATTACTTCCTGTGCATTCTGTAACTGTCTTGAGTGGCTTTTGAGGAGAGTCTGTATGCTGCTATGTAAAGCCAAGCAGCATAGTGTTTGGCTTTACATATGTTTTGGAGGGAAAACAGTTTCTCTTGAAAATCTCTTTTACCTATAGGATAACAGACAGTTCTTGCATGGACCTCTTTAGATATCAGCAGCTTTGCAGCCTTGCTATCAAGTCCTTCATTTTTTCTCTTCCTACACTGAATTCTAAAGATTTTTTTCAGAATGCAGTGAATAACTATATTCCAGCTTGTGAAATTTTTATTGCTTGTATTTGTGCAGTATTTGCAGTTTCAAATACATAATTTTGAAGCTGCTCGTATGCTGCTACTTTATTCTTCTAGACCCTATTAATCCATGGAAATCTGCTGCAAAGTTCCTTTAAAAGCTACTACAGACGCATAAATAGATTGTCTCCCTTATATTGTGGGAGGAGGATCTGTGCTGTACACAGCATCTTAAACTTCAGGAATAAATGGCTTGTTAAAGAAGTATGCTTACTCCATCTTCTAGTATTTTGTAAAAGTCAGTATGGTAAAATATCAGCTTTTTTGTATTAACTAATCAAAACCTTGTTTGTAGTCTCCTGTTGTAGCTCCATCTCAAGGACAGCAGCAACAAGAAAAGAAACAATTTGACCTCCTCAGTGACCTTGGCTCGGATATCTTTGCTGCTGCTGCTCCCCAGTCAACTGCTACAGCAAATTTTGCTAATTTTGCACACTTCAACAGTCATACAGGTAAGAATTCTGAGCAGTGCATCCCTTTTAAATGTATCAAATGTAGTTTTAATTTTTGATTAGTTCAGTCTAAAATTCCTGAGGTGTATGTAATTTCTGTGGTTTGCGAATGTTGTATTGCTCAATTTCCTTTAGATCTTTACAAAGAAAGGTTGAAGACTTAAAGGCTGATTATCCTGTTTTGTTAAGTGGGAGTTGCTAAAGCTATTTTCTATGTGTACAATTACACTGTTTCTGCCTACTACTAGAACTTCAGATTCTTTGTGGGAGAGAGAGTGAGAGATGAGTAACAGAATGTAGGGAGAAGCTGATATTAGACCTCCAGTTTCGTTTCTGAAAATTATTAGTAAAAGTATTCATGGAAGGACAGCTGATACAGAGGCTTTAAAGGGAATTCACATTGACAATAACTGTCAATTTGTTAAAAGCAAAACAAAGACTTTCCTCGGTTTAAAGAATAACCTCCTCTTTTGTTTGTGTCTATTTGAAAACCAAATACTACCCATGTGGGTAGCATTCTGCAGTTTCAAGAATAAACAAGTTTTGAGCATATGTATTGACTGAGAATGGGAGTAGGCCTTGTATTCTTAAAGAATGACTTCAGTAAAAATATATTAAGCCCTCAGGCTTTATTTTTAGCCAAAGATCTTGAGCCATAGAAGTCTGTCCTAAAGAAAAAGTAGATTCTGCCGTCACTGAAGTATGTTGCTAACTTGCATTGTAATTGTGGGAAAGTTAACTTCGCCTGCATTGCCTGAATGAGCTTTTCTTCTGAGACAAACTGATGCTGCTGAGCCAACAAGAGTGGGAGATATTTCTTGTAAATCAATCCTGAAATTGTTAACAGTTGAGATGAGTTGTGATGGAGGGGGCTTAAGGCACACCTGAAAAATTGAGCAAAGTATCAAGGATTTCTCAAAGTTGCCTTTTAAAAAAGTGGAATAATTGGCTGAATTCAGTATACAGGATAAGAATTGCAACTGCAGTGTATTTTGTAAAATCCTTAAATTTAGTATTTCATGTTAATCATCTTTTTGGAGGTATATTTAACTGGGACAACTTTCACTGACTGGCCAGTGTTATTAAAGAGGCTGCAAATATGTAGTTCTTTCTAATAACTTTTTCTTTCCAACTAATTGCTGAAAGATTTTTATATTCATATACACTTAATTACTTTTTGTGGGTTTCAGGAGATGAAAATTCCATTAAAGCAATATTTCAATACTTTGTTCCAAATCTAGCTGCGTAATTTTTAAAGAGATAAAAAGCAATATAAACGCTCCTGTATAAATATAATCTTATGACTGAGGCTGTTAATTTTGGTTTGAAATAAGTGCTGAAAAATCAAAATTGAGAGGAATACTCAGCTTTACTGACTAGTTTTCTGTTTCAGTAATTAACCATTCTGATCATTCCCATGACTCTCTTCCATAAGTTTTAGAACCCCAAACAGTTTTAGGTCTGGTAAATCAATTTCTGAAAGACAATAATCTAATTCTGAGCGTGTGTTAGCTGAATGTGTGCTGCAGTTTATCCGAGGGTGTTTTCTCATTTGCTGGGATAAAACATTCGTAAGGCTTGTTCTGTGTGCGCTACCACGGGGTAATGTCAACCGAAACTAATAATGAAATGTTACAGACTCTTCCCTTTGGAACAGAAGGAGGGTTGATCAATCTACCAGCTTTGGCAAAAATGAGTTTTAAAGGCTCATTTAAGGAGCTTATAAACATGTAATTTTTGGTAGTAATCACACACTACAGCAGAGGATGAAAGAACTTGGACTTAGCCTGGCACTGCTTTCTTGTTTATGGCCCTGTGTTCTTGTTTTAGGGCTTGTTGACAGGGAATGGACTTCTGTCTTTCCCTTCATGTACACTATGGAGTAACTAAAAAAATCATTGAAGAGCACCAGCAAATTTAAGGTCTTCCAGTGGAAGTTACTGTTTCTGCAATTAAGGCATATGTTCCTTTCTGCCCGTCTCCCTGCCCCACCCCAGGCTTTTCTAATGTACTGAGCTGTCTCAGGACACTGTTCCATGTTGAAATGAAAACCTGCTGACCTTCTCTTTACTGTGTGTATTTAATTAATGAAGTTCCATAACTACTGCAAAATTATG